>NC_140997.1:137800593-138368018 GCF_052327205.1 Somniosus microcephalus
CTCGGAATACGGGGCTGACGTTCAGCGGGAAGTACTTACATCTGATGATGCAGGTAGCGCGCAAGGTCATGTGGACAGCGGGCGACACCCTCCTAGGCAGCGTGCAAGGGCCCCAATGTGGGACAGCGGGGCGACACCCTCCTGGCAGTGTGCAAGGGCCCCATGGGCATAATGCAACACCCTGCAGACAACTTGCAAGGGCCTGTGAACAGTACAAGGTCCTGAGGTGTATAGGGGGTGGCGGGGTGTGGCGCGTGTGCCCAGTCAGTTATGCCCCCGACTGTTTTGTGAGCGGTTCGAATCGCCCCCACACCCCTGGGTTCTAGACACCGGACTTAGGTACAGGCAGAGATATAGAAAACTCAGGTAGACAAGTGGTCTGGATGCAAACAAAACCAAGATTTTATTGAACAGGAAAATTTAATACAGCCTTAAAAGAAATTACCACCTGCAATATTATATGTGCAAAATACACTTATACAGGGAATGGGGGAACACACGGCACATCGAGGGAAAAACAACAATCTTAACAATCCCCTATATCCTTATCCCCACCCCTATACCTAACTAGATTAAGCTATGAGAGGCCAGAATTTATGCTCACCAGTCCGAGTTCAAAGTCAACTGTTGGGAAAGAAACGGGTTTTGAGGTTTTGCTCTCTGTCCTCTTAGGTACCACCCGTCGCCACGTGGTCTTCAGAGGCGCGGTACTGAGGAGCTGCTGCCGTGATGCACCCTCTTCTCCTCAGCTACCATCGTCATCTCATCCCGATGGGTTCTCCTCTTCTTCTCCCTCAGGCGGTCTGTCAGCGGTAACGTTATATTTTATCGGACAGTCACCAGTTGTTACCGTTTAGGCCTTATTGTGGCCATACACCAGATGCCTGTGTATTCGTTGTGGCGTGGAGACTGATGTCAACACAGTGTTCAAGATGCTTGCTGTCACCCCCCACTTTCTTTCAACAAGATGCTTGCTGTTATCTTCTTCAGGGGCTTCCTCCCTCCACTGAGGCATCAGCTTATACCTAGGCGCTTGGGGGTTTTAAAATTACCGATACGATTCTCACTGCTCTGCTCTGCCCTTATCGAGGTATCATCGTCTTCTTCATCTCGTCTCGTCTGTCTGACTACACTACAAGTCCTGGGCTACCTGCTCAACTTCGTCTCGCCCCCTTTTCGCGGCCTGGGCGTCCTGGATGGCTGTGGACTAGGGCCTTGCTCCCCTTCCCAGCAGTTGGTATTTTGTCTTTGGCTACTGAAGATCTGCTCCGGGGAGAGAACCCGCCACGAGGCCAGGGCACGAGTACGAGCGGCAGCCCAAGAGGCCGGAGCCACGAGAGCAGGGTCGAGCAAGAGAGAGCGCGGGCCAGAGCAATGACTGCTACCCGGGGCCTTCAGTTATACTTTACCGAAAACCCCTTATCTTTGCGCCAAATCTGGTTAGCTCTATTGTCTTAATTCTGGCGGGCTAGTTTTCAATAAGGGTAGCAATCCATGTTAACTGTTTTTAGATGGCCGGTAATTGCATTTACCGGCCCGATAATTGACCTGTATTGTCCTGTGAGTTCTTGATGGCTTGTCCAGCCTCGATGGGCTGCGTTTAATCTGTTTTCGATTATGTACGCAGACTGTTTGATGGTATTAAACTATGGGCCTCACTGCTGACTCCAATTTGGTCTGATACATATTCAAAGTTCTGTCTGGTAGAAGTTCTCTTCACAGAAAACCTGCAGCCTTAGTTTCGATTTCGCCCAAGCTGTCTGCTCAGCAGAGTCCACATTTGAATCCTGCAGGCTTTCTGCCACGAGGCTCGGAAGCCATCTTGGGTACCCTTTAATTTAAAATGTCCATTGCAGGGTCCCTTTTTTTTAAATTAATAATAACCTTCTGGGAGATGTAGAAATTTTGCAATCTTACATTCCCCCCTGTAATACTAAAACTTGCTTGAAGTATCATATTCTTCCAAGTGAGCAAAATTTTTCTGACCCTCCATAGTCAACCTTCCCCTGTAATTATCTATCTAACATACCCACGACACATGCACTTCCCATTCCGCGAAAATGTAGTGTACATCAGCATACAGAGAGTAAAATTACAGGCTTTACACACATACATCCAAGCATGGAGGTGGGTCTAACACCCCTGCACCACTTGGTACACATATCTTTATTAAACCGCATCGCAACACAAACAAAAAAAGGAAAAACCTTTAATTAAAAATAACAAACACAAAGAAACAACAATTCTATAATCAAACACAGGGGAAAAGACTTAAACCGGTATGTCTTCCTCCACCTCTACATAATGTTCCTTCCAAAAGCTTTGGTTTCGGAATTCTGACCACTGACCTTTTCCCTTACACTGATGCAAACTAAATACAGCACTATTCCTAACTGGCAAACCACGAGAATGTGGGAAGCCAGTCTAATCCATGAAGGGACCTCTATATTATCGAAAAGGTCCCACCAGGGTGGAGTCACAATATCTTAGTCCCTATCTCTACTGTTTTCTGCTCGAGAATGTAAAAATGTTTCTGTGAAACTATAACGGCCTTTAGAATTTTGGTCAAGTGTTCAGGGAGAGGGGGAATTTCGTAGCCAAAGTGCGCTATGTATTTGTGCAAATTCGTAAAATTCTCCTTCACAGTGAGGTGAACAGTGGAGGGTTCAGGAATGGGGACAATTCGCTCCTGGGCCACTTGAACTTCTGCCTCGGGTTTAAAACAGAAACTGCTGTCACTGACCGGGCACCAGTTGTGCTGTCCGTGCTGGTAGTGGGACGCGCCGGTGGTGACACAATATGTCCCACCCCCTATATATGCTACCTGCGGGGGAACATGGCCTTGTGCCATTGCCTTCATGGTGCAATTCATAGGCTTCGCGTCAGCAGCTCTGAAACCTCACTGCGGTTTTGAAAAGGCATTCAAGTGCTGGGGACACAGGGTTATGTGTGCTCCCCGGCTTCGGCACCCTGAGAGATCGGTACCTGTCATAGCGTGCTCCCACTTAATGACATAAGGCGGGACCGCTGTGAAACGAATGTGTGCACCCCCCTGAATGACTCCAATGTTCTCAACCCTGTATACCGGTGCGGGTCGGGCTGCCCTACCCATGACCGGTTGTGGTAAACCACTGTTTGTATTCCTGTTTGTCCTGTTTGTATTCCACTGTGTACATGCCTGGACATGCCTCGGCTGACTCCTCCCACAGGTCCTAGTATAAAGGTGACTGCTCCCCAGCCCTTTGTATTTCTGGACCGGTCGACCACTCGAGGCAGACCTCCATTCTGTTGTTAATAAAAGCCTTTAGTTACTCTTCTAACTCTCAGTCTTTTATGAGTAATTGATAGCGCATCAATTTTATTAACAACATTTTTATAATGGAGAAGATCCTCACACCAGCATGCCTGGACTTAGATCATCGGGAGGCGGACTCATCCACCAAGTTTACTCACTGGCTTAAGTGTTTCGAAAAATTCCTGACCGCCTCCGAAGCCATCAAATCGGACGAGGACAAACTGGATGTCCTGACCTCCAAAGTGAACCACCGAGTGTACTCGGTCATCCAAGACGCGACCTCGTACGCGGACGCTATCAAGCTCCTCAAGGACCAGTACACGCGCCCAGTGAACGAAGTGTACGCCAGGCACCTCCTGGGGAGTCGTAAACAACAACCTGGGGAATCGACCGTGGAATACCTTCAGGCACTGTCTGTGCTTGGCCGGGCCTGTGGTTGTAAGGATGTAAAGGCCGCCGTGTACACAGAGGAACTTATCCGGGACGCTTTTGTAGCGGGCCACAGATCCAATTACACCCGACAGCGACTGTTGGAGCAGAGTAACCTCGACCTCAACAAGGCCTCTGAACTCGCACTATCGTTGGATGCAGCCTACCAGGGCATGGATGCCTACTCCTCTGCACCGTGGACGCCGCGGGGAATGACAGCCTGGGACACGGTAGGACCGCCTCATAGCGCCGTGCCACCCCAGCCGCACCCCAACAACGGCCCAACTACCGCAGCAGTGTCCCAAGGCCAGACAGCAGTGCCCCAAGGCCAGGAACGCTACTTCTGTGGCCAGGCAAAACACCCCAGAGCGCGCTGCCCGGCGAAAAACGCGATCTGCTCGGGCTGCGGGAAGAAGGGACACTACGCTCGCGTCTGCAGGGCCAAAGCCACCCCGAACCCCAGCAGCGCCGCGTGTGGGCCATGCGGGCCGCCATCTTGGACCTCCCCGGCCATGTGCGAATCACCGGTACAGCAGCCATTTTGGACGCCTCCAGCCACATGGGGATCATGGACGCCGCCATCTTGGACGACAGCCGGGACGCAGCAGGCCCCCGACACCGCCTCATCTGATACCCGCAGCGACACACCGACCCCTACGCTGGCATCTGTTACACTGGACCAAGCGAGACCGCACCAACTGGCCAGTTCCACAATGGACATTAAGGTAAATGGTCACGATACAATCTGCCTTTTTGACTCTGGGAGCACGGAGAGCTTCATCCACCCCGACACGGTGCGGCGTTGCTCTCTCCCAGTCCTGCCTGCGCAACAGCGGATTTCTATGGCCTCCGAGTCCCAGTCGGCGGACATCGGCGGCTACTGCGTGGTGACACTCGTAGTAGACGGGACCGTGTACGATCATTTTAAACTTCTGGTCCTGCCTGACCTCTGCGCTGCCGTCCTGCTGGGGTTAGATTTTCAGTGCCACCTTAAAAGTGTTACGATGGCGTACGGTGGACCCCTACCCCCACTCACAGTCCGCAGCCAGCAGCTTCCAAATTGCCCGCCGCGCACCAGGTGCAACCTCTCCACACTCAGAGTCACCCCCCCACCACTGTTTGCTAACCTCACCCCCGACTGTAAGCCCATCGCCACAAAGAGCAGGCGATACAGTGCCGGGGACAGGGTTTTCATTAAAACCGAAGTGGAGCGGCTCCTGAAAGAAGGGATTATTGAGGGCAGCACCAGCCCCTGGCGAGCCCAGGTTGTGGTCGTTAAGACCGGCGAGAAGCAGCGCCTGGTCATCGACTACAGCCAGACAATAAATCGCTACACCCTGCTGGACGCCTACCCACTCCCCCGTATAGCTGATATGGTCAACCAGATCGCGCAGTACCGCGTCTTCTCGACCATTGACCTGAAATCAGCATACCACCAGCTCCCCATCCGCCCTGAGGACCGCCAGTACACTGCCTTTGAGGCAAACGGCCGCCTCTATCACTTCCTTAGGGTTCCCTTTGGCGTCACCAACGGGGTCTCCGTCTTCCAAAGGGAGATGGACCGGATGGTAGATCAAAATGCGTTGCAGGCCACTTTCCCATATCTGGACAATGTGACCATCTGCGGCCATGACTTGCAGGACCATGACGCAAACCTCGAAAAATTCCTCCGCACCGCCCAACTCCTAAACCTGACATATAACAAGGAGAAGTGCATATTCCGCACAAACCGCCTCGCCATCCTTGGCTGTGTTGTGGAACACGGAGTCATCGGCCCCGACCCTGACCGGATGCGTCCCCTTATGGAACTCCCACTGCCCCACTGCCTCAAGGCCCTGAAGAGGTGCCTAGGGTTTTTCTCCTATTACGCCCAGTGGGTCCCCTACTATGCGGACAAGACCCGTCCGCTGATCAAGTCCACCTCTTTTCCCTTGACGGCAGAGGCCCGCTTAGCCTTCCACCGTATCAAGGAGGACATTGCCAAAGCCACCATGCACGCAGTGGACGAATCCATCCCCTTCCAGGTGGAAAGCGACGCGTCCGACTTTGCCCTGGCCGCTACCCTCAATCAGGCGGGGAGACCCGTGGCCTTCTTTTCACGAACCCTCCAAGGCCCGGAGACCAGACACTCCGCTGTTGAGAAGGAGGCCCAGGCGATTGTGGAGGCTGTGCGTCATTGGAGGCACTACCTGGCCGGAAAACGATTTACCCTGCTCACTGACCAGCGTTCAGTTGCTTTTATGTTTAACAACAAGCAGAGGGGCAAAATCAAAAATGACAAGATCTTGAGGTGGAGAATCGAACTTTCCACCTACAACTACGAGATCTTGTACCGGCCCGGGAAGCTAAATGAACCCCCGGATGCGCTATCGCGTGGCACCTGCGCCAGCGCGCAGATCAATAGACTGCGGGCCCTCCACAATGACCTCTGCCACCCGGGGGTCACCAGGTTCTTCCACCTCATCAAGGCCCGCAACCTGCCTTACTCTATTGAGGAGGTCAGGACCATGACCAGGAACTGCCAAGTCTGCGCTGAGTGCAAACCGCACTTTTATAGACCAGACAGGGCCCACCTGATAAAAGCCACTCGCCCCTTCGAGCGCCTGAGCGTTGATTTTAAAGGGCCTTTCCCCTCCTCCGACCGCAATGTGTACTTCCTCAATATTATTGATGAGTACTCCCGTTTCCCGTTCGCCATCCCCTGCCCGGACATGACCAGTGCCATGGTCATTAAATGTCTGAACAACCTCTTCACCCTGTTCGGCTTCCCCAGCCATATCCATAGCGACCGGGGCTCATCGTTTATGAGCGACGAACTCCGTCAGTACCTGCTAACTAGGGGTATTGCCACAAGCAGGACCACCAGTTACAACCCCCGGGGGAACGGACAGGTGGAAAGAGAAAATGCGACAGTTTGGAAGGCCGTCCTGCTAGCCTTAAAGTCTAGGGGCTTTCCAACCTCCCGCTGGCAGGATGTGCTCCCCGATGCGCTCCACTCTATTCGGTCACTGCTCTGCACTGCCACTAACGCCACCCCTCATGAGAAAATGTTTGTCTTCCCAAGGAAGTCCACATCGGGGACATCGCTACCGCCATGGCTGACGTCCCCAGGGCCGGTCCTACTGAGAAGACACGTGAGGACCCATAAAACGGACCCCCTGGTCGAGAGGGTCGACCTCCTCCACGCCAACCCCCAGTATGCTTACATCGCATACCCGGACGGGCGGGAGGACACAGTCTCCATAAGAGACCTCGCACCCTCGGGGGCCGCAGTAACCCACTACCCACTACCCACTACCACCCCCCCCCCCACGATCCGATATCCAGCCCCAGCAGACGGCAGGCCGGGGCCCCGCGACCCGCTCGACATCTACGAGGACGACACGCCTGTGCCACAGCCTACGCTGGACTCGACGCCGGAAGCTTCACTACCCCTGCCGTCGCCACGCCGATCACAGCGGCAGACAAGACCTCCGGAGAGACTCCAATACACTAACTTTTAATACACTTCACCCCGCCGGACTCAATTTTAAACAAGGGGTGAATGTGGTAAACCACTGTTTGTATTCCTGTTTGTCCTGTTTGTATTCCACTGTGTACATGCCTGGACATGCCTCGGCTGACTCCTCCCACAGGTCCTAGTATAAAGGTGACTGCTCCCCAGCCCTTTGTATTTCTGGACCGGTCGACCACTCGAGGCAGACCTCCATTCTGTTGTTAATAAAAGCCTTTAGTTACTCTTCTAACTCTCAGTCTTTTATGAGTAATTGATAGCGCATCACCGGTATCCTAACTACTACTCACATGATTGTGTGGTTGGACCGTCCACAATCCATGGGGACTGGGTATGCTTCGGAGGCTAGCCGGAGTTGGCATGGGCTCAATGCATTCTCAAAAGGGTGGAGGGCTGCGAGGTGCTTGTTGCTAATCCAGGAGGGGACCAAACCTTGCTTTAAATCCTCCAGGTTACTGCGGCCCTCGCCCAGTAACCATGTCCCGTATAACACGCACACCTCATTCTGCGCAGCTTGGTCAGAAGTGTTTCTGTCCTCCCTAATGAGAGCATTTACCGTCTTTGCGTGCTTTTCCAACTCGGCTATGATCTCTTTTAAATGGACCATCATGGCCTGGTCCTCGTGCAACTCTGAGCCCACTACCTTGTTCTCATCCAGTAATATTTTCTTTAACTGTGTTTTTAAACCGTTTATCTGGGTCTGCAGCTGTATGTCATCCAAGCTGTTGATGACAGAGGACTCAGTATTAAACGCAGTAAAAACATCATTCCATGCACCCCTTCTTTGTCTCCCTGGGTTACCCACGAATTCTCGGTGTGTGGTGTAGAGTTCGGTCTTGTCCATGTGGGCAAAATCGAACTCATAAAACTTCTTGAATATGTCCCTTAATAGGGCCTGGTATAACTGCTCTGTTTCTTTGGGGCACCACTCTGGTAAATGTACCTCCGTGAGGTTTAAAATCACGGAGGCTACCGCGTAGTGTACCCCCGGTACAGCATCTGGTCGGTGGGGACTAATACCAACCCATTCCCTGGTCCCTTGGTGGTGGTGGGGCAACCTTCTCTGGATAACTTCACCACCTGCGCCGTGGGCGGGGGCGGGTTACTAGCTCAGTGGTGTTGACCGGGATCAGGGAGAAGGGGACTGCGCATGCCTTCAGGCTAGTATCCCACTTTATCCCATCCCCGGCGTCTTGCCACTGCCGGTGGAAAATAATGGATACGCCTGCGGGACAGACCTTCTCTGACCCCCACATACAGATGTAAATCCCTTGGTCCGGTTCCCACCGCTTGTCCCAACACACACTCAGTCCTCCATGAGTCCCAGTAATTGTGCGATGGGTGTTGTTCCCCAGGCGCTCCCATTCGACTCCGGGGCTCCTCATGTCCTTGCTCAACTTCCTGAGCCACCACCAACGATCCAGTGGAATGTGTCCTTTGCATGTTAAACATATTCGCTTTCCGACGGTGACGCTGATCCTCGTGGAAACAACTCGCACCCGGGGGCACAGGAGGGAGGCTTCCCCATACGTGAATCCAGTTTGGCTGGAGTACTGAGAGGAATTGGACCCCAACTATCCTAGCCACCTTCCCTCGTGGACGTAGACAGCGGTTTCCTCCGCATCCCGTTCACCGCTCCCGTCGACCGCCAGGGGCGCCGTGTCTCCCGAACACCCAAAGATGTGGGAGTTCTGGACGTCACCCCTCCTCTCTGCGCTCATCCCGATCAGGGCGAATAGGATCACGATTCATTCCATCCCGAAAATCTTTCTGGAAAAGATGTAAAAACATGCAGCCAGGTCCCGAGGAGATTCTCTGGCTTGGTGAGGCATGGTCGGGTCTCGCAACCTCGACCCAAATATACACACTCTCAGCAGATTTCTTACACAAACTATCCGTCACCTTATTTAACCCAAATTGTAAACACTCAAATTTAAGCTAAATAATTACACTTTTCTTAAACTTAAAACAAAACTATATACATCCGCCGCCCGTCTCCGGGCGGCCAGGCTAATCCCTGGTCAGACTGCGGCTCACCGCTACCCCCGTCGTGACTGCACCGTCCTTGACCGTTGGTCCCTCGCAGCCCAAGGCTGCTGGCTGAGGACCTGTGTCCTTGGACCCCTCCCTGACTCGAGGGGTGGCCCTTGGTAACTGGAGGGCTGGTGACCATGGCTTTCTCGGCTGGGGCATCCGTGGGGACTTTCTGGGGGCTTTGGCGGGTGGGGCTTTCTTGGCCGCTGGGCCTTTTACCCGAGCTGCTGCTCCCCCGGGCTTGCCCCCTCCCGAACCTGGGCTGGGGGTAGGTAACTTTTCACAGCCTGCTGCTGCGAGCTGAGAGTCTCCGCCCCCGGGTCCCATGGCTGGGTTCGGGGCGGGGTTTTCGACCTCAGGTCCCTCCCTCTCTACACCTGGGTTAGGGGCGGGGTTTTCGCCCTCAAGTCCCCCCCCTTCGTCTGGATCCCAGAAGAGTGGGGGCGTGTCCCAATCGATGGGCTGGATGGCCCCTCCCGTCAGGCAAGCCACAGCGCTTGCCTGTGTGGTCTGTGAACCCGCTCGTGCTGCGGGCTGAGGATCTTTATCCTCAGACCTCACCTCAACTGGCTGTTTTCCCTTTTCAGGCTGGAACAGTTTGCACTGATTGATATGAAACCATTTCGTACGCCGGGGCATCTTCACGACGTGCACCATGAGGCTGGCTTTATCTACAATACTGTAGGGCCCCATGTACAATGGCTCCAAACTACCTACTCGGGCATAGTTTCTTACCATGACCTGATCTCCTATCTCCCACTCGTGGTGCTTCCTCGGCTCAAGCAGCAATCGGTTACTCCGATGCTGCCTTCCCATGTTCCTGGCCGCCTGCCCATGGACGTGCTTCAGGTGCTCAAAAAGGTTTCAGGCGAACCTGTCCCGGTTTACCTCCCTGAGCTGACCCTCCATGAGCACCGGGGCTAGTACATGGGTGGGGGTCCGCAAAACCCTGCCAGTCATCAGCTCGTACGGGGAATACCCAGTGCATTTAGACTGGCTGGCTCGGATCCCCATCAAAACCAACGGTAGTCCACCGTTTCCTTTATTAGCCTTTCCTTAAGGGTCCGATTCATGCGTTCTACGATCCCCGATGACTGGGGGTTGTGGGCTACGTGCCATTTCCCCTCGTTGCCAAGCAGCATCAGGGTGTTCTGCATCACCTGTCCGGTGAAGTGACTCCCTTGGTCGGACTCCACAAACTGTGGTAATCCCCACCTCGAGAACACTTCCCGGACTAGGATCCTGGCAGTAGCCAGAGCTGTGGCAGTTCTGCAGGGAAAAGCCTCTACCCACTTGGTAAACACGTCCACCAGGACTAGGCAGTATTTATAGCCTCCCTGGGCGGTGGGCAGGGGCCCGATGTAGTCGACTTGTATCGACTGCCGTGGTCCCTCTACCCTCCTGACGTGTCCCATGGGGACCTTCCTTTTGTGGGGGTCAGGGTTGTTTGCAGCGCACACAAGACAGCCTGCACAGAATTCGCGGACATCGTCCCTGAGTCCCGGCCACCATCCCGCCTGTTCCACCCGTTGCCAGGTAGTTTCAGACCCGGGGTGTCCCACTCCTGGACCCCCATGGGCCAGTTGAAGGCATTCCCTCCGGTGCTGCTGCGGTACAACCCACTGCTCCCCCTGGAACAGCATACCCTCCTTAATGGAGAGAGTCGCTGTACCGTACAGACCTTCTATCTCCTTTCCCTCGGTTATGGCGCTGAAGACTGTTTTGAGGGCGGGGTCTTGGGCTTGGACCGTCTTAAGGTCCGGGGCTAACGCTACTCCTACACTCCCTTGGGTCCCGTCCCAACCTCTGACTGCCGCCATGGGTCTGAATCCAAATGGGTCCCAGAAAACGCCTGTGCGGGCACCCTCCTTGGCGAGCATGTCAGCCTGCTGGTTGCCCTGGCCACGGGGTTCTGTGGAGGAATGGGCCATCACCTTGTGGATGAAAACCTCCCCTTCCTCCCCCACGGCTGCCAGGATCTTTTCCAGCAGGGGCTTTACTGTGAGGGGTCTCCCGTCAGCGGAGGTATATCCACGGCGAGGCCAGATGGCCAGGTACTCCGTACATGAATTGCACGTAAACATACTGTCCGAGCAAATTGTGTAGGGGGTGGGGAAGATCTCGGGGTGTGTAACAACATACACCACCGCGGACAGTTCAGCCTGCTGGGGAGCTTGATCGCCAGGGCAATGTTTGCCGCTGGGTCGTAAACTCCACACCCCGTGAGACGCTCGCCGTGCTAGAACCATCTACATAGGTCTCGCGGCCTGTGGGATGTATCCCGGCCCGTGAACCTATGTTTACTTCCCAAACCCCTTCTATGGAACACCGATGGGTTGTTCCAGGATATACCAGGTTGGCTGCGAGCTTTGGCCCACAGAGCCCCTTCACCTTCAGATCCATCTGTGAGAGGAGCAAGGTCCAGCGGGCAATGCTCACTGTCCCATCCTTGATCCTCCCGTCCAGAAGCATCTGGGTGGGTGTGTGATGGGTAAGGAGGGTGATGGGAGAGGTGCCTGTGAAGATCAAAGATTTTTTCTCGGCCCTATGTGTGGCCAAAAGATGCCGCTCACAGTTGGAATAGCTCCTTTCCACATCAGTGAGTATCCTGGAGGAGTAGACCACTGGCTGCAGCCGGCCGTGCCGCTCTTGGAGCAGCACAGCACTCAGGCTGTCCCCGCTGGCTGCTACTTCCAGGAAAAACTCTTTCCCCCCATCTATGGCCCCTAAAGCTGGCGCGGTCTGCAAGTCTTCCTTGAGCCTGACAAATGCTGCCTGGCGACCTTCATCCCACAACCACTCCACTCCCTTGTGTAGGAGTCGGGGCAGGGGGGCTGCGGTAGCTGCATAATCCTCAATGAAGTCTCTACAGTACCCGGTGAGCCCCAGGAACGACCTCACACCCGTTACTGTGTTGGGGACCGGTAGTTCTTGTACCACCTCCCTCCTAGCCTTATCTATGGCCCTTTCTCTGACGCGCACGGTCAGACCGAGGAATTTCACCTCCTGCTGGCTGGTCTGCGCTTTCTTGGGATTCACTTTGAAACCCTTCTGCCCTAACAGCTCCAGTAGTTCGGCCAATAGTGGGCCATGCTCCTCTTTCGAATCAGTGAACAGGAGCAGGTCATCCACATATTGTACCAACTGTCCGGGCTGACTAAAGTCCTTCAAACTGTCTGCCATGCACTGATGGAAGATGCTGGGGCTATTATGGAAGCCCTGAGGCAAACAGTTCCACGTGTACTGTTGCCCTTTAAACGTAAAGGCAAACGTGTACTGATCCTCCCTCCTTACAGGGATGGACCAAAACCCATTGGTAATATTCAGCACCATGAAAGTAGTCGCGGATGTTGGAATACTCCCTATCAGGTCGGCAACTGCTGCCAATGTAGGTGCACAGGCTGGGATGTTACTATTGAGCACTCGATTGTCCACCATGGCCCTCCAGGAATTGTCCGGTTTTCTAACCGGCCACAATGGAGAGTTCACATGGGTGGCTATCGGCCTCAGAACTCCTTACCGCACTACCGAGGACATGGCTGCTTCCATGTCCGGCTCTGCTTCTCTGGGGAAGTTATGCTGTTTCTGTGGTCGGGCCATGGGGTCCCCGTCTACTCTGACCTCAAACCCTGTGACCCTCCTGCAGTCGTGTTTGTGAGTGGCAAAGATGGCCAGGTGGGCCCGCACAAATGCCTGGAACTCTGGTGGGGTGTTGCTGGCCATGAGCCTGAGGTTATAATCCTCTTTGGGCTTCATGGTGCAGAGGGTCCCCTTCTCTTCTTTACCCGGGATAACTATGATCTCACCGTTCTTTACCTTTCCTGCCCCCCAGAGGCAGTAATTCCTCAAAATCCACCAGGATCCCGTGACCTACGATAAAGTCGGCCCCCAGGACCCCTCTTCCACCCTCCACTTCCCAATTCATCAGGACACACGTCCACTTGGAGCGGAGCGGTCCTATCCGAATGGCGAGCGGGATAGAGACCAAACCAGCCTGCTCCTTACCCGTGAACCCCGGTAGACTGTATGGGACCCCACTAGAGAGAGGTGAGGTGGTGGGGTTAGCTGAGTAGATCACGGTGCGCGATGCCCCCGTGTCCAACAGATAGGTCCCTGCTACCTTTTCCACCTCCATCTCCATCATGGGTCTCCTCCACTCATCATATTGGAGCGAACACAGATACACAGGCTGCGCCGGCTCTAGTCACGGTTGTGGGTTGGATGGGGCTGACGGGGTGAGAGCACCGGTGGCAGTTGCTACTCTCCCCTGGCCAGTCAGTAAGGACCTCATGGCGTTCAAAAGCGACTCGACTTCTGCGGAAGGGGTCCCTACCCCCGCCTTTTGGGCTGGGGCTGTGGGATGCTTTCCCTTGTTATCCTTCCAAGGGTTCTTACACTCCTTCCGCCAGTGACCATCCTTCCCACACCCGTAACAATTGGTCTTTGAGTTGGGGGGGTTACTCCCTTCCTGATGCCACTATTCCCTACCCGGTCCGGGTTTTACCTCATGCAGCTTACCCTTGGGTGGGTGTGCATCGGCTCCCCTACCGTTTTTATAGGCCAGAGTGAGCTGTCTAATTACCGTGATCTCTGTGGTCTGGGGATCTTTGGGGTCGAACCAGGCTTCTGCCTTGGTCCGGATCTGTGGCAAGCTGTTCGCCACCAGGCAACGGAGCCAATGCATCAGGGAATCCCCGTTCAGGAACGCCTGGCCGGGCATTCCCGGGCAAGCCTTCTGGTACACCGGCCACAGCCGGTCCGCAAAAGCCTGCGAGGTCTCCCCTGAGAGCTGGACCGTCCTCTCCACGCGGGAGAAAGGACTCCCCTCATCCATGGCCTCCAGAACCGCGTCTCTAAGCTCCTCATAACCGCTTTGTCCCCTTTTACACTCTTCAGAGAGGGATTGGAGGAGATTACTCTCCAGGGAGAATAGCAGCATCTTGGCCTTCTCAGCATCATCGCAATTGTTGACGCTGGCGGCCTGCTCTATTTCCCTGAAGTGGATCGAGGGGTCTCCCTTGGCCGAAAGCTTTGTGATATGGTTAACCATAATCCTAAGCTGCTGGGTGTTAAAGGGTAACACGAACTGGTTTTGGAGGGGTCCCTCATCATCGCCATTGGCGGGCGGGCTGAACCTCCGATGCCGTGCTGGGCACATCGGTTCTGGTCCCGGCTTTTCGGGCGGGGGTTGCTCTACCTCCGCCTCCGGCTCCGCTTCAGGTTCCACCCCCCCTGCTGCAAAACCTCGCTGAAACTTGGCGCTACGGGTGGTGGCCGTGAGGTCTCCTCTCTCTCAACCAGGTCGTCCCTGAGCATTACCGGTGACATGGGAACTGTTCTCCCCTCGTTCCCCATAAATCTGCCTGACCTGCCTTTGGGCTTATGAGGCATACCATGCCTTTTGCCTTCCGGAGGGCCCGGCTCAGATTTTCTATCCTCTCTTTACAGGGGCCGTGGTCTGCCTCCTCAAACCCCTGTTCATTCGTTAGCTTGTAAGCGGCTTTTACCTCCTGCACTTTCTCTTCCTGTTCCCTAACCTGCCTTGCCATGCGGGCGTTTTTCTCCCGCAACCTTGACTCATTTACCTTGGTCTCGGTGACTTGGCACCGTAGGTACTCCAGCTGAGCCTTGTGTTCTCTCACTAGATGCACCCTTTCTTGGTTCAAAGCCTGTAAGGCCACTAACAACTTTTCCCCTGTGAGAGCCTTATCCTGGATTTCCAGGGCTGACTCCCCTAACTCGATTGCCTGTGCGGCAATGAGCCCGTCTAGAAGCTGGATCTGCTTTTTAAAGCACATCAGCCAAACTGCTTTCTCTAAGGACTTCTTGTGTTCCTTGCCCTCTGTCCATTTAGCCGCTGCATCTACCGGACGCCCAGCCTTTAACAGAGTGGTGATCCACTTCTTAGTGATATTCACCTTGCTAAACACATAATCCGAAATCCTTTCCTCCACAACGGTTCGCGCATCCGAATCATTGTCTACCATATCGCAACCCTGATGCTGGTGTCCTGCCGCGGTCGCCAGTTCTGTAGAGGGTGGCGGGTGTGGCGCGTGCACCCAGTCAGTTATGCCCCTGACTGTTTGTGAGCGGTTCAAATCACTCCTGCGCCCCTGGGTTCTTAGGTACAGGCAGCGATATAGAAAACTCAGGTAGACAAGTGGTCTGGATGCAAACAAAACCAAGATTTTATTGAACAGGAAAATTTAATACAGCCTTAAAAGAAATTACCACTACAATATGATATGTGCAAATACACTTATACAGGGAATGGGGAACAGACAGCACATCGAGGGAAAACAACAATCTTAACAATCCCCTTATCCTTATCCCACCCCTATACCTAACTAGATTAAGCTATGAGGGGCCAGAATTTATACTCACCAGTCCAAGTTCAAAGTCAACTGTTGGGAAAGAAACGGGTTTTGAGGTTTTGCTCTCTGTCCTCTTAGGTACCCCGTCGCCATGTAGTCTTCAGAGGCGCGGTACTGGAGCTGCTGCCGTGATGCACCCTCTTCTCCTCAGCTACCGTCGTCATCTCGTCCCGATGGGTTCTCCTCTTCTTCTCCCTCAGGCGGTCATCAGCGGTAATGTTATATTTATCGGACAGTCACCAGTTGTTACCGTTTAGGCCTTATTGGCCATACACCAGATGCCTGTGTATTCGTTGTGGCGTGGAGACCTACGTCAACACTGTGTTCAAGATGTTTGCTGTCATCCCCACTTTCTTTCAACAAGATACTTGCTGTTATCTTCTTCAGGGACTTCCTCCCTCCACTGAGGCATCAGCTTATACCTAGGCGCTTGGGGGTTTTAAATTACCGATACGATTCTCACTGCTCTGCTCTGCCCTTATCGAGGTATCATCGTCTTCTTTGTCTCGTCTCGTCTGTCTGACTACACTACAAGTCCTGGGCTACCTGCTCAACTTCGTCTCGCCCCTTTTTGCGGCCTGGGCGTCCTGGATGGCTGTGGACTTGGGCCTTGCTCCCCTTCCCAGCAGTTGGTATTTTGTCTTTAGCTACTGAAGATCTGCTCCGGGGAGAGAACCCGCCACGAGGCCAGGGCACGAGTGCGAGCGGCAGCCCAAGAGGCCGGAGCCATGAGAGCAGGGTCGAGCAAGAGAGAGCATGGGCCAGAGCAATGACTGCTACCCGGGGCCTTCGGTTATACTTTGCCGAAAACCCCTTATCTTCGCGCCAAATCTGGTTAGCTCTATTATCTTAATTCTGGCGGGCTAGTTTTCAATAAGGGTAGCAATCCATGTTAACTGTTTTTAGATGGCCGGTAATTGCATTTACCAGCCCGATAATTGACCTGTATTGTCCTGTGAGTTCTTGATGGGCTTGTCCAGCCTCGATGGCTGCGTTTAATCTGTTTTCGATTATGTATGCAGACTGTTTGATGGTATTAAACTATGGGCCTCACTGCTGACTCCAATTTGGTCTGATACATATTCAAAGTTCTGTCTGGTAGAGTTCTCTTCACAGAAAACCTGCAGCCTTAGTTTCGATTTTGCCCAAGCTGTCATTCTGCCACGAGGCTCGGAAGCCATCTTGGGTACCCTTTAATTTAAAATGTCCATTGCAGGGTCCCTTTAAAAAAAATTAATAATAACCTTCTGGGAGATGTAGAAATTTTGCAATCTTACAGAGGACAGTGTGTGCGGCCGTTTGGACGGCCTCATTGCTTTACACTGGTGAATGGGTTAAAGAGGTTCCTTGCCTCATGTCACCTTCTGAGAAGGCTTTGTTTGCCTGAGGAGTGATCACTATTGCTGATGATACTTGATGGAAAGTGACAGCTAGCTGTTTGCCTGCAGGTAATATTGCAGTTCATTCACACCGTAATAGCAGTTTATGAGGCGAAAGTCTTTACAGAAGGTCTGGGATTTCAGATGCTCAAGTACAGTTACCGCACGGAATTCTGAAGGGTGGTAGTTCATTCACATTCTTACATTCGGCCTCCGGGCATCCAGTATTGGACTCAGAAGGTGAGGGACGCCAGTGCAGTAATTCTAGTTTGACCCTTGGTATCTGAAACTGCTCCGATATATTCATGACCACTGCAGAATGTCTAATTGTGCACTCCCTTTGCTTTTATTATACTGACAGGTTAGGGGTTAGGAGACCCTCACCACATTCCATTCCATTCCTCACATTCATAGACACTTTGGGGACGATTTTCCCCCAGGTGTGGGGAATTGTCGGGTTCCCCGAATGTCGGGGTTCGCCCACGAATCTAAATGGGTCTGGCAGATTGATGCAATTTTCCCTCAATTGGCCAATTCATTTCCAGCGTGTGGGAAGCCTTGCTAATTGACTATTTCCAGTCAGAAAGCCCCACAGTATGATGTCATCATTCGTGGTGCTTTTAAAGTCTATAGCAAGCATTGCTTCCTCTGCAGGCTTCCCAACGAGCCGTTCAGGATGGCAGAGGAGCCTGCAGCAGCTGTGGCCAGTGCCAGACCCCGAGCTGCCATCAAATTCGACGAGTCGTCACTACAGACATTATTGGATGGGGTTAGGGCCCACAGGGAGGTCCTCTTCCCTAGGTCAGGGAGGAAGAGGCCTCCCACTGAGACCAAGGCTGCATGGATGCAGGTGGCAGCAGATGTGAACTCTCTGGGAGTCACCAGAAGAACCTGGATACAGTGCAGGAAGCGTTTCCATGACCTTCACCGTACAGGAAAAGTAAGTATGAAGTTTCCATCACCCTCAACCTGATCCCCATTGCCTTTCCCCAACAGCACTCAGCTTCGGCACTCTCTTCCTCCACATCCCACTTCAGTCACATCCATGCACCCTTACCCATTCCCTCTCTCTCTATGCTCACATTCACATAACTATTCCACCTTGCAGCCCTCACATTGCCTCTCACTCCGATGCTTGGAACACAACTGACAACACACAGGGAGGGCCCTTGGTCTTGCAGCCTCACACCATCTTTGTCTCCCTCTAAGTATCTATGCTATGCAATCTCTACACTCACTCCTTCACTCTCACTCAAACTCTACTTGTCTCCCTCATTGCAGGAGAAAAAGAGCTCACAACAACAGAGAGCGAGCCAGGACTGGAGGAGGCCCACCCTCAATAGCCCACCTGACCCCCTGGGAGGAAGGAGTGCTGCAAATTGTCGGGGCTGATGTGCCAGCGGAAGTTGGGGAAGGAGAGACTGGGGCAGTCCCGCAAGCTGGTGACAGAGTAGTTTTCCATCTCTCTCATTGACATAGCACAAGTCACTGTTATGATTCTGAAGCTACATCATTTGGACTTATGAACATCTGCAAAATCCAATGTGCATGTCACCTTGGCATCACATCTCTAACTCTTTCCTCTACTCCCCCACAGGACCATCCAGAGCCCCCGTCCCCACTGTGGAGGAGGAAGAGGCTGTGCATCCAGACTCCTCAGAGGAAGCTCCAACCTCTGAGGGCGCAGCATCAGCAGAAGTAAGCGCACCTAGCACCAGCGCAGACACTCACACCTCGGGGGGACCTTCGGGACATAGAGTAGTGTTGTCACTTGGTGTATCACAGCTCACAAGTGAGCATCAGCAGATTGTGGAGACAGGGACAGCAGTGGAGAGTCCTCGTCGGAGGGCGCAGGCCTCTGCCAGTTCAGCTCAGCTGCATGTCAACCCTCTGCCTCTGGGTCCATCCGCAAGAGAAGAGGTGATGGATCTCCATGCACAGATGCAGGAGTCTCTGGCAGGTTTTGTCTCCAGGGTCGCTGCGAGTGTGGAGCGAATGGAGGAGTCCATAGCGAACATGAGCAGAGCCTTAGTGGAGTAATTGGCGCATGAACGCATCACCACGGAAAGGATGGCTACCTCCGTGGTAAGGCTGGCTGCCGCAGAGGAGGGCTACGGCCGAGGAGAGGAGGGCTATGGCCATGGAGGAGCTTAGTCGCCAGGGTATGGAAAACATGGTGAGTGCTCAGAATAGAATGACATCTCTTGAGGAGCGATGGGCATGTATTGAGCACAGAAACCAGACCTTCATGTAAGTCCTTCTGAGCAGGACTTCCAGTGCAGATACGGGTCCCCATTGCCCCCCTGATGTGCAACAAGGTGCTCTCCAGCCACTTGCAGGCGCTGAGGGGGACCTGACCCATGAGAGGAAGGTTGTTGGCACACTTCAAGGAAGTGGGAACTCCTCTCCACGCGCTCACACTTCCATGTCACTGCAGAGCCCTCGGTCAGAGCCCCGCCGGAGTTCACACCCAAGTGAGATAGGCGTCTCAACCCCTGCACAGCCGCAGGAGCAGCAGACTGCTGGCGAGCCCTCACAGGCTCGCCACCCCAGAGGACGCCCGCCAAAGGTGTCAAGACTGGAGCAGCAGGAAAGTGAGCAAGGGGCCTCCACACCTGCTGAAGCCACAGAGGTACCACTACGTAGGAGCACGCGTAAGAGAAAAATAAAGCACCACTAATCACAAGGGTAGTCACTTGGGTGAAAAGTTTTGTATATAGTTTTAATGTCATCAGTATCTTGTGCATTAAAAATCTGATGGCAACTGCTGCAGTTGTGGCGTCTGTCATTTGGCGAATGGGGATTTCACATTGAGGCCTTAGGATTACTTGCAGTTGTCAGCAAGCTGGTCAAATAGGTAGAAATGTGCAGGGATTGGCCACTGTCCATGCTCAGGTAAGAAGCAGCGAGGCTACAGTGTTTGATGTACCAGGCTAAGCAAATCTGGACAGGATGAGTGCCTACCAGCAATGTTCTCACGTAATGGTGCTGCTGGTTGATGGGCCTCTGCAGGATGGTCATTTTCGGCCTCCTCCTCCTCAGCATCATCCTCATCCGAGGCGTGTCTGTGAGGAGCCTCTTGGTCCTGTAGAATCTGCAAGCCACAACGCTGTGCCATGTTGTGAAGTACACAGCAAACCACGACGATTTTGGAGACCCTGGCTGCGGAGTACTGTAGGGCTCCACCTGATCTATCCAGGCATCTGAAGCGCATCTTCAGCAATCCGATGGTTTGCTCGATAATGCATCTGGTGGAAATGTGGCTGGAGTTGTAGCGCTCCTCAGCTTCGTTGGCTGGTCTCCTCAACGGCGTCATTAGCCAAGTCCGCAGGGGATATCCCTTGTCTCCAGTAGCCATCCCTGAAGTTCGTCTGGCAGACTGAATAGCAGAGGCACAGTAGACTGGCGCAGTATGAGGGAGTCATGGCAGCTGCCAGGGTACTTGGCACAAACATGCAAAATCTCCTTCTTGTGGTCACACACCAGCTAAACGTTAAGGGAGTGGAAGCCCTTGCGGTTGACAAAAACTCCTGGATTGCGATGGGGTGCCCTAAGGGCCACATGTGTGCAGTCAATGATGCCCTGCACCCTTGGAAAGTCTGCCAGATGAGCTAATCCAAGTGCTCGCGCCCTCACACTTGCGCGATCCTGGGTGAAATGGATGTGATTGTGCACGAGGGCAAAGAGGGCATCGGTTACCTGCGTGATGCAAGTGTGTGCGGCCGCCTGGGAGATGCCGCTGATGTCTGCTGCTGATCCCTGGAAGGAGCCTGAGGCAAAAAAGTTGAGTGCGGTGGTGACTTTGATGGCCACTGGTAAGGAGTGTCGACCTGGTGCTCTGGGCTCCAGGTCTTGCTGCAGCATTGCGCAGATGCCAGTCACTACCTCTTGCGAAAGTCGGAGCCGCCTTTGGCACTGCTGCTCAGTCATGTTGAGGTAGCTGACCCTGTGTCTGTAGACCCTGTTTGGGGGGTATCTCCTGCGCCAACGGCCTTCCATGCGCGGGCCCCTTCTGGCCTGTGCTGCCTCAGGTGGGTGAGCCGCAGCCTGTCGCTCCTGCTGCTGTTGTTGTTGCTGGATCTGTTGCTGCCTCCTCTGCTGCTGGAGATCCTCTAATGCCAAGAAGGGAAGGAAAAAAAGGCCTCCTATGCTTCTGGTAGATGCCTCCATTGAGGAAGCGCTGAGTGAGGGTGGCGAGAGGTGCTTCCCAGGAGCTCACACTGGAGAAGTGTGTGAGGCTCCAACCTTTCACAGCTGTGCCTAAGCCTTGAACAAGTTGCCCCAAGCCTGAAACAACAAGGTCGTGCAACCTACAAATGCTGTCGGATTAAATCTCTTCTTTCCTGATTGACCTGCAGCTGAAAGTAAGCAAGCCGACATTGTTCACGCCAGGTTTCATCAGCGGGGTTCCCACCAGGCGTGTTTAACGTGGGGAAAGGCTGAAAATAGCAAGGGCCCCTTAAAATGGCATGAGTGATGCCAATTATTGGTGATTAGGCTCCCGATGACCAGTCCCGCCTGCTGCGGGCGGGACTGATTCGGGTCGGATCGAAACACCGGGGTGAAAGTCGGGGGGGTCGCGACCCCCTATTTTTGTGATTTCCACCCCCCCCCACATGCGTGAAACTCCGCCTGACGGCTCCAGGAAAATCGACCCCTTTGTGTTTGCAGCGTCTCTACAAATATTGTATAGATAAAATCTCCCTACTCTGGACCCTTTCTGTGGTGTCTATTTAGACTGGCAGCCACACAATGACCCCTGGCTACACACTATGTGGACAGATAAGCCTTCCGGGTGGTCACTTTGTCTACATGTAGCGGAAGCGTTCACTTTCCAGAGGTGGAACTGTAATGGCAGAGCAGATCAGAAACTGGGATTAACGGACTCCTTCTCTGTTCTGTCACCTCTGACCCTACAGACCATCATCCACGAGTCAACTGGCCAAGTCGTAATTGGGATCTTCTCAACCACTTTCGAACTGGTCAGGGACAGTGCGTGGCGAGGGAAGCTGCTTTGCCTGCCAGCCAAAGCCGAGTGTTGGGTTCGAGGTGACGGTCAGTGGCCGAGGGGAGGTGGAAAGACTTTTACTGAGTTTGAAGGTTGGAGATAAGTTCTTGGAGGTATCTCTGCTATATTCTGAAGAGGTGGTGGTCTAATTCTTAAACCTGCCGGTTTATATTGAGAATGATGTGCTAATAAAAAGTTGGAGTGGTGGCACATTAAAATTTGCTCGGCAATAAAGAGGAGATACTATCCAGGAATGCGGGTAGCAGATGGAACCCATTATGTAAAGGTGCAGCTCCCAGGGCGGGTGAAGTCACTGCTGTATAGCATGAAAATTCGAGACAATGGAAGGAGTGCAGTACTTCCACATTCTATATGATGATAACCAGGTGAAGACTTGTTATTATTGTCTTGGACACGACCATCTTGTAAGAAACTGTCCAGACTTGTACTGTTATAACTGCGGTGAGTCTGGACACATCGCTCGGAGCTGCGAGGTGGAGAACTGTGGGGTGTGTCACAAAGGCCCCACCCGCTGTGAGTGTGAGGCCGAAGGAAGCCCTTTGAGTGATGAGGAGATGGGAGAAGGAGGAGCAGGAGGTGTGAGGGGAGTGGCTGGAGGAGCGGAGCAAGCGGAGGAGACAGCTCGTGCATGGAAGGAGAAAAGAGCACGGGAAGTGGCAGAAAACTGCAGAGCAGAGAACAGGATGGAGTTGGTGGAAAACACACCAAGTACAGTGGAAAAGGACAAAGACAGCAGAGGGCAGCACAGGTCGAGGGCAGAGTTGAGCTATAATACGGCTCAGCTCTCCCTAAAGAATCTGGTGCCTGTGGGGAGAGAGGAGGCAGGAGCGAGGTGCGGGGTAAGTGTAAGTACTCCAAAGAAAGACGGGAAGTCGGACATCTCGGAGAGCAGGATGGGGGCAAGAGAAGGAGAGGGTGCAAGAGGCAGGAACCTTAAAGTGGCAGCAGGACAGGAGCAGGAGGCAAAGACGCCAGAAGGGAGCAAGATAGGTGCAGATGCGCCATTGTCCCAGAGAGAGAAGAAACAGGGAGCAAGGGTCAGCATTGGAGATGAGGCCGAAGGGAGTGGCACTGTTGGAGAAACTGTGATAGCAGGAAGACTCTCTAAGGAAGATTATGTATTTGATGAGGAGCAGGGACGGGAGGTTACAGAAGAGCTCGAGTGAGAGAAGTCAGAGGGGGACAGAAGCATGGAAGTGGGGGGTTGGGGTGACATTGTGTGGAAAGGGAAAAGTTAGTGAGGGACAGAAGGAGGAAGAAGAAGGGGCAGCTCCTCGGCCCAAACCTAATATAAGGAAGAGGCTGAAACTGCAGGGAAGATTCAAACAGGAGGTGAAAAAGAGCCGGCAGCTGCAGGAGAAAGCAACAGCTGCCTGAAAACTTGGGAAGGAGCATGAGAGGAGGGAAGGGCTGGAGATTAAATGATGGGGGGTATTATCAGGCACACTCCCCTTATTCAGAGCCATGATTACTGATCAATTTTCAAAGTACAATAGATTAATATATGTTATGGGAGACAAACTAAACTTCAGGTTTTGATGTTAATATGTGGTGGAGGAATGGCTGTGCAGAGTGGCGGAATGGATTTAACGTATTAAAACATCCCAAGGCACTTCACAGGAGCGTTATCAAACAAAATTTGACACCAAGCCACATAAGGAGATATTAGGGCAGATGACCAAAAGCTTGGTCAAAGAGGTAGGTTTTAAGGAGAGTCTTAAAGGAGGAGAGGTTTAGGGAGGGAATATAAATAACACTACATAAAACATTAGTTCGGCCCCAGCTAGAGTATTTTGTCCAATTTTGGGCACAACACTCTAAGAAGGCTTTGGAGAGGGTACAGAAGAGATTTACTAGAATGGTTCCAGGGATGAGGGATTACAGTTATGTGGATAGACTGGAGAAGCTGGGGTTGTTCTCCTTAGAGCAGAGAAGGCTAAGAGGAGATTTGATAGAGATGTTTAAAATCATGAAGGGTTTAGATGGAGCAAATAAAGAGAAACTGTTTCTAATGGCTGAAAGGTCAATAAAGAGAGAGCTCAGATTTAAGGTGATTGGCAAACAAAACAGGCGACTTTAGGCAATGAGTGGTTAGGATTTGGAATGCACTGCCTGATAGG
The DNA here is from genome assembly GCF_052327205.1 of Somniosus microcephalus. Classification (NCBI taxonomy): domain Eukaryota; kingdom Metazoa; phylum Chordata; class Chondrichthyes; order Squaliformes; family Somniosidae; genus Somniosus; species Somniosus microcephalus. The sequence continues at coordinate 137,824,768 of NC_140997.1, forward strand.
GTGGTGAAAACAGATTCAACAGTACATTTCAAAAGGGAATTGGATAAATACTTGGAGAAAAAACTGCAGGGATATGGGAAAAGAGCAGGGGAGTGGGACTAACTGGATTGCTCTTCCAAAGAGCCGGTGTAAACTAGATGGGCCAAATGGCCTCCTTCTGTGCTGTACGACTCTTATGACTCTATTGTAAAACCGAAACAATATTTGTATTATTTATCACCAGCGGACTTCAACATCTTGCTGTGCTTCACCCGTAGAAGCACAGCTCATGACACTGGCTGTTCAACTTTCTCGTGGATACTTCTCCTCAGTTAGGAGTCAGCCTTGGCTTAATGGCAGCACATCTCCCCTGAGTCAGCAGGTTATGGGTTTAAATCCAGAGATGAGCACAAAATCTAGGCTGACACTCCAGTGCAGTAGTGAGGGCGTGCTCCAGTGGCGGAGGTGCCGTCTTTTGGATAAGACGTTAAACGTGTTCTCTCAGGTGGATGTAAAAGATCCTATGGCACTATTCAAAGAAGAGCGGGGAGATCTCCCAGTGTCCTGGCCAATATTAATCCCTCAACCAACAGCACTAAAAAAAATATCTGGTCAATATCTCTTTGAGCATGCGGCATCTTGCTGTGCACAAATTGGCTGCCTTGTTTCCTCCATTACAACAGTGACTACACTTCAAAAGTATTTAATTGGCTGTAATGCACCTTGGGACATCCTGAATTGCGAAAGGTGCTATATAGCTGCAAATCTTTCTTTGGGAACATCTGTGGCGAGTCACCATCTTACGCTTTCTTTGGCTACTCGGCAAAGACTGCCAAATTCTTCTTCTTTTAAAGGGGTTAAAATGGCGGCGTAGTGCTTGCCGCCCCGCTTGCGCCATCTTGATTCTGGTTAGGACCTGGGCGGCCCAGACACCTGCCTGTATCTGGCACGGCGTTATTTAAATAGGGGGTCCTATCATACAGCTCTGATCAACACGATGAAATATCTTCAAGTGGTTTTTAATCATGCTCGGCCGACTCCTGAGGCTAATGTATCAAGACTGTAAAGGAAGAAAACGAATGAATGCTGAAACACATTGCAAAATATCCATTAGAACTGGCCAGATTCAAACTGGAAAGTCAAAGCAGCTATCCCAATGCCAGAGTCACTCGGTGACCTAACTCTCATCTTCCAGATTGAATGCTGCTGATTGCAGAGCAGGAGGAGAGAGAAGTCACCATTTTGAAGAAGCCTCAAGTTGTAACATGTTGAAAGAGGCGGCATTATGGAGTTGGACTGGTACAGTCCAGACATACTAAGCAGCAATGGTAGTTCAGTGCCAAGTCACGACAGAGTGATGTGGAACCTAGAGCCAGTGGAGTGAGTCACTGAGGCAACCACAGAAACACGGAGAAAACGGAACTTTGACCTCTCCTATAATGTGTAGTGGAGCGGGCAAAGCCCATGCACTCTCCAGCAATGTGTCAAGCACGACCTCTGGTGTCCTTTGTAGGTTATTACAGCAGAGAGAAGCCTGGTGGTGAACACCCTGCTCCAGGTGGCTGTTCTCAGCCCACCGAACTCCCACCAGTTTCCCATTGCGTGACCAACGTTGACCTTGAGGTCACATGAGCCCTTTAGTTGGATTAATCATCAGGGAACCCGGCACGGTTTCCAGGTCACCCGGTGTTGCAGTGTGCCGTCACCAATCTGCTGGTGTCTGTCTTCTGAACTACATCCTTGTTCCTCTCCCCCTGTTTCTAGGTTGGTCAGTGAGTGCCAGAGGGGCAGATGATGAAAATCCAGATGATATTGTCCCCTCACTCGCTCTTGCCGTGACAGAAATCGGTATCCTGTGCGAGGTAGATAGTGAGTTAAAGGGGACTGCACTGGGCAGGGCGGGGGGTGGGGTGGGGAATCATGTCGGACAGTATTGGTGGAGTCAACTAGACCTTCCCCCCCACTCTGTGGGGTCCTGAACCTGCACACGGCGTAGACACGCTGCAGGTAACTGTGGAGTGTGTGGTCACCTCGATGGCTGTGGCAGCTCAGCCCCCGCACCGTCCCTGCCAACAGGAAGCTGTGATATCAGTAAGAGTGCCTCTCAGGGATGCTCATACTGGAGCCACGCAGGTGGCTTTGGGCTCAGTGTGTGTACAAATAACTGTAGCTGTAGTAAAGACAGCTGCTTTACGGTAGCTGTAGTAAAGACAGCTGCTTGACGGCAGACATATAAATAGGAAACCATCTTGGCCATGCAGCAGTAATGCACGAGCTGGCACTGACTCAAGACCTAATAAAGAGTACTCAACGATATCTACTCGTAAGCCTCTTAATACTAAGATATAAGATAACATTACATGGTACCAGGATTTATAGAACGCACGATGCAGGCATACCACAACAATGGAAGGGATAAAACCATCGACTAGCCTACAACTTGAAGGAAATCTGGACGAAAATTGGCGCGAATTCAAACAACGCTTTCTTCTCTACCTCACAGCGATCGACGCCACGACTAGCTCTGGAACACGTAAGGTAGCTTTGTTGCTAACAGTGGCTGGCTCGCAGGCAATCGAGCTGTATAATACATTTACATTTGCAGCTGAAGGTGACAAAAATGATCTGGACAAGGTGATAGATTTGTTCGATAAATACTGCACACCTAAAAAGAATGAAACGTTCAAGAGATTTGTTTTTCGCTCCCACGTGCAAAAGCAAGGAGAATCCTTTGATGTTTTTCTGACGGACTTGAAAACAAAAGCACAAACATGTAACTTTGGAGACTTGAAGGAATCGATGATACGCGATCAGGTTGTTTTCAGAATACTTGACAAGAAGGTGAGGGAGAGAATGCTTAGGGATAATGACTTAACTTTGGATGCTGCAGTAAAAATATGTCATGCTAGTGAACTCTCAGCCATGCACACGCAAACATTCGATGGGAGAACTACAGCAACAGGCGTGAGAGTGCTGGGACTGGACAACCTACCAGTGGATGTAGTACACAGAAGGGACACAAGAGGGTGCACAGAGTTCAGGACTATGACGCCATACGATTGCAGACGGTGCGGCAATAGACACGTGGCAGGACAATATCCGGCTTATGGGAAGAACTGCGCAAAATGTAAAGGCAGGAATCACTTTGCTAAAATGTGCTTTTGGAAAGAGAAAACCGAAGGTAAAAAGACAGTGCATGCTATTGAGACTGAAGACACAGAATCTGAGACTTTGTATGTTGGAATGGTGCAAAATGACTTTAAACAGGATAAAGATATGGAAAAGGAAGTACATTCCGTAGGACTAAAGACTGAAGTTTGGATAGCCCCCTTGCTGGTAAATGGCACCATTGTTCCCTTCAAGCTAGATACAGGTGCTAAGGCAAACCTCATAAGCTGGAGTGATGCACGGAATCTCAAAGTGAGACCAAAAATACTGAACAAGACAGTGGCTTTGAAGGCGTACAATGGACAAAGTATTGAAACAAAAGGAATGTGTAGGCTGAATGTTAAGGTAAAAATCGCATTCACCCATTGACGTTTGTTATAGTGCCTGAAGGACATGAGTTACTGTTGGGGGATAAGGCATGTGTGGATTTGGGCTTGGTAAAACGAGTCTATACTATTAATGAACTGAACTGTGTGCAGAGTGCCCCCCAAGACAGTACAAATATAAAGCATGATGCTATAACACACAAGTACGCAGATGTATTTCAGGGTTTCGGAGCACTGCCCTTTACATACTCCATCAAACTGAGAGATGACGCACAACCTGTGATTCACACACCCAGGAGAGTTCCGGTGGCCCTCCGTGAGAAACTGCGGAAAGAGCTAGACCACATGGAGGGACTAGGTGTCATAAAGAAGACTGAGGAACCGACTGACTGGGTAAATTCCATGGTTTGCGTCAATTCAAAAAAGACTGATAAATTGCGTGTCTGCATGGATCCCAAGGACCTTAATGCTAATATAAAAAGAGAGCACTATCAAATCCCTAAGAGAGAGGAAATAGTCAGCGAAATGACAGGAGCAAAATTCTTCTCCAAGATGGATGCCTCGTATGGATTCTGGCAGCTGAAACTTGATGAAGAGAGTGCTAAGCTGTGCACCTTTAACACCCCGTTTGGCCGATACTCTTACCAGCGCCTGCCCTTCGGCATTAGCTCCGCCCCAGAACTCTTCCACAGAGCAATGGAGCAAATCATCGAGGGCCTGGATGGTGTGTGGGTGTACGTGGATGATCTGGTAGTATGGGGCTCCACTCAGGGAGAGCACGACACCAGACTGGAAAAAACACTTCAGAGGATACGGCAGTATGGACTCAAACTAAATAAAGACAAATGTCAGTTCAGCGTCAATGAAATCACATTCCTCGGGGACAAGATTTCTGCAGAAGGGATTCAGCCAGACAAGTCAAAGGTAAAGGCCATACATGACATGGAAAAACCAAAGGACAAGAAAGGGGTTCAGCGGCCCTTGGCATGGTTAATTACCCAGGGAAATTCATTCCAAATCTGGCACTGAAAACTGCTCACTTGAGAAAACTGCTGCACCAAGAGTCAGAGTTCCAATGGGGACATGAACATGAGAATGAATGGAAGGGGCTGCTACACATTCTAGCAAGTGAACCCCTACTGAAGTTCTTCTGCCCTGAAAAGAGGACAAAAGTGTCCACAGATGCCTCTAAGGATGGATTAGGGGCTGTCCTTCTACAGGAAGATGAAGGAGAATGGCGACCAGTGGCATATGCGTCACGCTCCATGACGGCTACAGAGTGCCGGTATACGCAAATAGAGGAGTGCCTGGACTTGGCATTTGGGTGTGAAAAATTTCATACCTGCATCTATGGACTTCCCAAGGTTATCCTAGAAACTGACCATAAGCCACTGCTAGGGATCGCAAAAAAAGAACCAGTGTGACATGTCATCACGAATACAGCACCCAATGATGAGACTACAATGTTATGATTATGAGCTCACATATGTGCCAGGGACACAAATGTTCATAGCAGATACATTATCCAGGGCTGCGCCTCGTGCCACACAAAACAGTGAAACAGAAGAGGATGTGGCCCTTCATGTGGATATGGTCTATGCAGCATTGCCCGCCTCACAGGAACAACTATCAAAGATAGCCACAGAGACATCAAAGGACCCTGTTCTGAGGAAAGTGATGAGAAATCTTCAAGAGGGTTGTGATGAAGTGCCTTTTTCTTTAGCTCTGGGTAATGACTCAATACACTCTTGGATTCGTCAGACGGACAAGCCTTTTATTTCTCTTGCAGCAAGGGGAATCAGTACCTCCACTCAAGGGGTGAGGCTACTATTCCAAAGACTCACTTTTCAGGCCGTATATTTATACAGTGTAACAAACAACAATGATTGACACATCATTATCATACATCAAACCGTTTCATGCACAAGAACAATGAATAGAACATCTTATCACATTTCTGTACGTACACATAGTTAATCATTGCTACATACACAAAGACATCTGTCACTACAGACTTACTCCTGTTCTTCTCACAATTGTTCAGTTCCTCTTATCTTACAGGTTGTACATTGGGAGCGGTTTCGGTACCTAGCACATTCTGTTCTGACTGTGTTCCAACAGTCTTGCATCAGCTATTTCAATACTTAAACTTTTAACCCATGTCAACCAGTCCATCATGCTTTATGAAATTGACACAAAACTATACAGGATATTTTATGTTTCCACATTCCCCCCTTTTGTCCTTACCAAGGACAATCTTACGGAATTTCTATCTGTCCTAACTTAGCAAATTCTGTTTCAAAAGTGTCTCCATCAATATTCTCATATTTGTGAACTGTCATCATGGGGGCTGGGGTAGTTGAGGTCATCACTGTGAGGGCCTTAGTACACAACAATTTTAAACATCCAATTAGTAACTATTGCAATCAGGACTTCCAGTATTTGTTTTCCTAGTGCTCCTCCCCATCCTGAAATCCAATCCCAAATGGACCATTGTTCAGGTTGGTGTAGTTTCTTTACGGCCTCCTTTATGTGGTTTACCAAATTGGTGATATTTTCTGAGCTATCTGGAATATAGGTGCAACATTCAGTTCCTATGATTGCACATGTGCCTCCTTCCCTTGACCAGGCAGACCTCTCCTTTTGTATTGTTTAACGTCCCCATTGAGGTGACTAATAAACTTTCTGGATTCCTTTGATTATCATATTGGGGATGAAACCATCCTTCGAATTTCATTAGGTTATATCCTGCTCCCTTCCATTCATCTTCCAGTTGTTCTGGATTCAAACTATTTTGGGACACTGTACCAGGGGCATCCTCATTGTTCCAGGTAGTATTAGATTGTAATAACCACCCTACCATCTCCTCCATTCCAAAGGGAATGGGCCGTAGGGGTATTCCACCCTCTGCATGTATAGGGATGTGACTGCATATCCAGCATTTAGTAAGGTTCTGTCTTTTGGCATACAAATAACTCATGTATAGCCATGCTTGTTTAACAGCCTTCTTCCTCTTCTTCCCTGTTTCTTATCTGTCCTATTAAGTTTTCTTTTCTGAGTGGCTAATGTTGAAATAAAGGGCTGTGTAACTGGATTGTTACAAAACATTGGCCTGGCCGTCAGGGCCAGTCCTACTCTTGAATTACCATTACAGATAACCCCTCCGTTCGTAGTTCTGTCACTTGGTAATACAGTATCGGGGCATGTAACCCATAGCTTATCAAGTTTCTGTCCACTATCTTCTTCTACTATCTTATCCTGCCTAATCCTAAGACTCAGGGGTTGATATGGGGTTACCTGCATAGTGTGATCCTGAAGCTGAACCTTCATAGTCTCGTTATAGCATATAATATAAAAGAAATTACTGTTTAAAAGTACACATTCTTCTGTGCATGGTTTACCCTTCAGGGGATCTGGGTAAATCAATATGGCAGTTTCAATTATCGTTAACAAAAGGAACAGTCTTATTAGAGTCCAAATCCAGTTCATCTTGGCAGTGTATCGTCTTCAACTGATGCCTTCTTACAATGGGACGCGTGTATCCATGTTGGTCGCTCCTTTACTTTTCCAGCGGTGTTTGTGGTCAGGAGTACCTGGAAGGGTCCCTCAAATCTGGGTTGAAGGCTATTCTTTCGAGACGTTATCTCCTGGCTCAAAAGTATGGCACTTTCCTTCAGCGGGGTCGACCTGGGCTTCCTTTACCTGTTGATGGAAACTAGAAATGCATTTGGTTAGTGCAATGCAATAACTCAACATATCTTCCTCCATTTTATGAATGTCCATTTGTTTAGCTGTTAAAAGTGCCGAAAAAGGCAATCTCTGTGGTCTTCCCATGACGATCTCATGAGGCGACAATCCTGTAGTTCTGTTGGTAGCAGACCTCATTGTCATTAAAGCTATGGGTAACAAATCAACCCATTTAAGTCCAGTTTCTTTACACAGTTTTGCAAGCTTATTTTTCAGCATCCCGCTATATCTTTCCACTAGTCCAGCCGACTGTGGATGATAACTGCAATGGAGGTGTTGGTTAATCTGTAAGGCTTTGCATAGTTCCTTAATCACTGTTCCCGTAAAGTGGGACCCATTGTCACTTGACAGTTTTGCTGGTATCCCAAAGCGAGGCACAATGTCCTTCAATAAACATTTAGCAACAGTGGTAACATCATTCTTTCTACAAGAAAAAGCTTCAATCCATCTTGAAAACATATCAACAATAACTAATACATATTTAAAGCTCATACACACAGGTAGTTAAATCAAATCCATTTGCAAGTGTACAAAAGGACCCATGGGGTTTGGGTGGGATGCGGGCTGTACCTTCTTTATTTTCCCTGCATTCATGGTCTGGCAGACAGTACAATTTTCGCATATTTGTTTTGCCAACTTTGAGATTCCTGGTGCATACCAGGTCTTGAGGATATAGTCCGCCATCCCCCCTTTGCCCGCATGGGTGAATTTATGAACACATCGGGCAATTGGTGATAATAATGATTTGGGTGCCACCATGCGGCCGTCATGATGGACCCACAAGCCGTCCGTGTTTTTGAAACAGTGATTAACATCCCACTCCATTATTTCTTCAGGGCTAGCCCTATCTTGATGGGCTAGCACATCATTCAGGGATGGGGTTTGTTGTTGATCTATACTTTCTCTAACTGGACAAGTTTTAACCTGTGATCCTATCTGTGATAAGCCTACAGTTTTGGCAGCTTGATCTGCTGCTGCATTTCCTAGTGCAACCTCATCCAAATGCCCTGTGTGCGCTTGGCACTTAATAATCGCAACTTGTTTAGGTTTTTGGATTGCCAATAAAAGGTTTTTCACCTCTTGTGCGTTTTTAATTTGGGTTCCGGAAGATGTTAAAAAACCACGAAGTTTCCAAATCTGTCCGTAATCATGGGCTACTCCAAACGCATATCTAGAATCGGTATAAATATTAACAGATTGACCTGTAGCCAATATACATGCTCTGGTTAGCGCAAATAATTCTGCTTGTTGTGCTGAAAATGAACTTGGGAGACGAAACGCTTCTATTGTTTCGTTCTGGGTAGTCACTGCATATGCTGTTTTTGGACTTCCCTTCAAGTCTCTCAATGCTGATCCATCTACATAAAATATACAATCTGGATTTGGTATAGGGTCTTCCGTCAGATCTACCCTTGGTTTAGAAACCAACTGGGTGATTTCTACACAGGAGTGTGGTTCTCCTTCTTCCTCTGTGGGTAGTAAAGTAGCTGGATTCAGGGTGTTGCATCTTTTAATTACCAATCTTGTATTTGACAAAAGTTCTACCTCATATTTAGTTAACCTGGCTGAGGTTAGATGTTGGGTAGCACATTTGGTGAGAAGAATTTCAACCGCATGAGGAACATACAAAACGGTCTGGTGACCTAGAGTGATCGTCTGTGCCTGCTGAACGGCATAATACGCTGCTGCTAAAGCAGGCAGACATCCGGGTAATCCTCTTGCTACTGGATCTAATTGAGTGCTAAAAAATGCTACCGGCTGCTGTTTATCTCCATGTAGTTGCGTCAGCACTGATTGTGCGAACCCTGATTTTTGATGCACGAATAAGTTAAACGGCTTGTTATAATCTGGGAGTCCCAAAGCTGGGGCCGATACCATAGCTTGCTTAACTTGCCAGAAAGCTTCCTCGGTACCTGGGTTCCATTCCAATTTCTCCGGCATGGTGGGCATACTAATGTCAAGTAATGGTCTGGATATCTCAGAATAATTTAAAATCCATTGTCTGCAATAGCCAGACATTCCTAGGAAATGTTTCATTTCCCTTTTTGTCACTGGCTTGGGTGAATTACAAATTGCCGCTACTCGATCACTTGTTAGTTACCTGGTATTTCGTTCTAACTGATGTCCCAGATATTTTACCTTTTCTTGAACCATCTGTAACGTGGTTTTGGAAACCTTATGTCCTTTGTCTGCTAACGCCGTTAACAAAGTTAAAGAGTCTTGGACACAGGCTTCTCGGTTTGGTGAAGCTAATAGCAAATCATCTACATATTGAATTAATGTTGAACCCGCTGCTAGAGTTACATCGTCCAGATCCTTCTTTAAGCATTGAGAGAAAATCGTAGGGCTTTCGGTAAATCCTTGTGGGAGTCTAGTCCAAGTATACTGCTGGCCTTTATAGGTGAATGCAAATAAAAATTGTGACTCTGGATGTATTGGTATTGAAAAGAAAGCGGAACATAGATCAACTACCGTGTAGAAAGTAGTGTCTGCCGGTATGCTGATTAAAATGGTGACTGGATTGGGGACCACCGGATAGGTAGGGAAGACTGCTTCATTTACGGCCCTTAAATCTTGCACAAACCTCCATTTGTGAGACTCTGCCTTTTCTACTGGCAGAATCGGGGTATTGCAAGGGCTTTTAGTAGGAACAATGATACCTTGTTCTAAAAGTGATTCGATTACTGGCTGTATCCCCCTTTCTGCTCTTTCAGACAATGGGTACTGCTGTCTTCGTGGTAATGGTGCCGCTGGATTTATGGTAACTTTATAGGGTTGTGCCGTATACATTTTTCCTTTGTAGCTAACTTTACTGCAAATCCATTACTACCGTACTGGAGAAGGGCGGCTCCCTCTTTATACCATGTATACGTTACTGGTAGCGAGCTCATTCTCAGTACCATTGGCCCTAAGTCCTTTGAACGGTATCCTTGTGCCACAGCTAAAGTCAGATGTGGCTTAGAATGTTTTATCCTGAACAACGACCTTGAAGTCATGTTCTATCTATATTAAATGTTCCATCTGGTGGAAAGGGGTGATTACTACCTGAGGTCCATTTGGACCAATTTGGTAAGTGGTCAATAGCTGACTGACCACAATGTTTTAACATAAAAGCGGCTGGCGTGCCTTTTTCAGGCAGTTTACTGTCACTAGAACCCATTGTAGCAGCTTAAATATTTTAGTGTTAAAACATACAACAATTCCGTAACACTCTATGATCTGCGTGGGATGCCTCTACAGATCAGACATGATTAAACATTAATACATATGACAATAAACAATACACTTGTTAAGCAACAACCAAAGTGTTACTAAATCCCCAACCTATGCAGCCTTACTGGACGAAGTTGATTGATAATAACAAGTAGTTAAATACTCACTCTCATAAACATTAAACATTGACACTGTGTTTCAGACAATCACCCACTCTCTCTCCCTCTACCCTATTCCCTTTAGCCAAATCTTTAGCAAAAAGGGCCTTCAATTTGTCCCAACTAACTTCAAGCTGGAACCTTGCTAGTTCAATTTCCAATAAATCGCTAGCTCCTTAGTTAATCAAATTCGTGACTTAACCTTCTCTCTCTGGTACCTTTATTTCAGCGCTTCCTACCGTCCTTTTCTGCACGATCCAGTTCGCGGGGCATCAGCGCCTCATGGCTGATCCTCTGTTCCGTTTCTGAAAGGGAAGCAGTCACAACGGCAGTTTAACCTCCGAACCTTGTGAGTCAATTACCCGATGGCAGTACTGTCCAATGGAATAAACAGACTATGCGCAGCTATGCTTCTGGCAGGGAAAGTCCCAAAAATGTGGCAAAACACCACCTTCGGCCGATGGGATTTTTCCTAACCGAGCAACGTACTCGGCGTCTGTTAATTCACCAATTGGTACAGCAAGCCATCTCGGTGGAACCTCCAAATTGATGAAGTGCCTTTTTCTTTAGCTCTGGGTAATGACTCAATACACTCTTGGATTCGTCAGACAGACAAGCCTTTTATTTCTCTTGCAGCAAGGGGAATCAGTACCTCCACTCAAGGGGTGAGGCTACTATTCCAAAGACTCACTTTTCAGGCCGTATATTTATACAGTGTAACAAACAACAATGATTGACACATCATTATCATACATCAAACCGTTTCATGCACAAGAACAATGAATAGAACATCTTATCACATTTCTGTACGTACACATAGTTAATCATTGCTACATACACAAAGACATCTGTCACTACAGACTTACTCCTGTTCTTCTCACAATTGTTCAGTTCCTCTTATCTTACAGGTTGTACATTGGGAGCGGTTTCGGTACCTAGCACATTCTGTTCTGACCGTGTTCCAACAGTCTTGCATCAGCTATTTCAATACTTAAACTTTTAACCCATGTCAACCAGTCCATCATGCTTTACGAAATTGACACAAAACTATACAGGATATTTTATATTTCCACAGTTGGAAGAAAGGGTCATGTAAACAATATCATCATATTCAGTCTGAGCTTTCTGTGGTCAATGGACTACTGCTTAAGTGTGACAGGATTGTAGTGCCCATCTCTATGCAACGAGAAATGCTTCACAGGATACATGAAGGGCACCTGGGTGTGGAAAAGTCAAAAAGGAGAGCACGTGAGGCACTCTACTGGCCAAACATGAACTCTGATATTGACCAGATGATCAGTGAGTGTGCTACATGTCAGGAGTATCACTACAAGCAAACAAAAGAGCTCCTCATTACCACAGAGCTCCCATCACAACCTTGGGAAAAGGTAGGAACTGATATTTTTCACTACGAAGGAAAAGACTATTTGTTAGTTATTGATTATTACTCTAATTATCCTGAGATTGCTCTCCTACCCAGCACCACGTCAAGAGCTGTGATAACTCACCTGAAGTCAATCTTTTCCAGGCAGGGCATCCCTCTAACTCTGGTCTCTGATAATGGCTCTCCCTATGCCAGTCATGAGTTTCAGTCATTTGCTGCAGAGTATGAGTTTAAGCAATGGAAAAGTGGAGAAGGGGGTACAGATTGTGAAAAGACTATTAAAGAAAGCAGCACACAGCAACACTGACCCATATCTGGCCATGATGTCGTACAGGGCGGCCCCGCTGGAAAGTGGCAAGTCTCCAGCTGAGCTCTTACTGGGTTGCAAAATCCGTACTCGACTTCCCAGGCATGTCACACCTGATTACAGAGATGAGGTATGGGCAGACAAGGCCCGGAAACTTCAGCGGAAACAAAAAACGCTCCATGACCGCACAGCCACTGCACTAGTGCCTCTACAGGACAAGGATGTAGTTCGCATTGAAGGGCCTGGGTCATGGAATCAAAGAGCCACCGTTCTACAACAGGTCACCCCCAGGTCATACAGTGTCCATCCAGAACTTAAATAAAGGGAATTACGAGGGTATGAGACGGGAATTGGGTAAGATTGATTGGGTGGTGTTTCTGGGGGGATTGACAGTGGATAGACAATGGCAAGCATTCAAAGATAGAATGGAAGAATTCCAGAACATGTTTATACCGGTTTGGCATAAAAATAAACCTAAAAAGGTGGCTCAACCGTGGATAACGAGGGAAATTAGGGACAGCATAAAATCAAAAAAAAGGGCATATCAACTGGCAAAAAAAAGCACCAGACCGGAAGATTGGGGGCAGTACAGGATACAGCAAAAGAGGACAAAGGGATTAATCAGGAAGGGGAAAATAGAATACGAAAGTAAACTTGCAGCAAACATAAAGACAGACTGCAAAAGCTTTTATCGGTATATCAGGAGGAAAAGACTGGTAAAATCCCAAGTCGGTCCCTTGCAGTCCGATTCGGGAGAATATATAATGGAGAATAAGGAAATGGCAGACCAATTAAACTCATACTTTGGTTCTGTATTCACAAAGGAGGACACAAATAACCTCCCAGGAATATCGGCAAACATAGGGACTAATGAGAGGGAGGAGCTGACAGAAATTAGTATCTCTAGGGATATGGTGTTGGGTAAGTTGAGGGGACTGAAGGCCGACAAATCCCCGGGGCCTGATAAACTACATCCTAGGGTACTTAAGGAGGTGGCCCTGGAGATAGCAGATGCTCTAAGGATCATCTTCCGGAACTCCATTGACTCGGGAACAGTACCCGTGGATTGGAGGGTAGCTAATGTTACCCCAATATTTAAAAAGGGGGGTAGAGAGAAAGCAGGGAATTATAGACCAGTAAGCCTTACATCGGTTGTGGGCAAAATGCTAGAGTCCATTATTAAGGATAAAATAGCGGAGCACTTGACAAATGGGGAAAGGATCGGACAGAGTCAACATGGATTTACAAAGGGTAAATCGTGTTTGACTAATCTGCTGGAATTTTTTGAGGAAGTAACTGGTAAAATAGATGGGGGAGAGCCAGTGGATGTGGTGTACCTTGACTTCCAGAAAGCCTTCGATAAGGTTCCACACAAAAGATTATCATGCAAAATTAAGGCTCATGGGATTGGGGGCAAAGTATTAACGTGGATAGAGAACTGGCTGGCGGATAGAAAACAGAGAGTTGGAATAAACGGCTCGTTTTCGGAGTGGCAGGCAGTGACCAGCGGGGTGCCGCAAGGATCTGTCCTGGGACCCCAGCTGTTCACAATATATATAAATGATCTGGATCAGGGAATTGGATGCAATATTTCCAAATTCGCTGACGACACTAAACTAGGAGGAGGGGTGGGCTCTGATGAGGATGTCAGGAGGCTACAGTGCGATTTGGACAGGTTGGGGGAATGGGCGGATACGTGGCAGATGCACTATAATGTGGATAAATGCGAGGTTATCCACTTTGGGGGTAAAAACAGGAGGGTAGATTATTATCTAAATGGCAATAGATTGGGAGATGGGGAAGTGCAGAGGGACCTGGGTGTTCTTGTGCACCAGTCACTGAAGGAGAGCATGCAGGTGCAACAGGCGATTAAGAAGGCAAATGGTATGTTGGCCTTCATATCAAGGGGGTTCGAGTATAGGAATAGGGATACCTTACTACAGCTGTACAAGGTGCTGGTGAGACCGCATCTGGAGTATTGTGTACAGTTTTGGTCGCCCCATCTGCGGAAGGATGTTCTTGCCATGGAAAGAGTGCAGCGGCGATTCACCAGGCTGATACCTGGAATGGCGGGAATGACCTACGAGGAGAGATTGAATAGTTTGGGCTTGTACTCACTGGAGTTTAGAAGATTGAGAGGGGATCTCATCGAAACATATAAAATTATGGCAGGCCTGGACAGGCTGAATTCAGAGAGAATGTTTCCAATGGCAGGGGAGCACAGAACCAGGGGCCACAGTCTAAAAATAGCGGGCAAATCATTTAAAACAGAGATGAGGAAGAATTTCTTCACTCAAAGAGTGGTGAGCCTGTGGAATTCCCTGCCACAGAGGGCTGTGAAGGCTAATTCAATAAATATTTTCAAGAGAGAATTGGATATATTTCTGAAGGCTAAGGGGATTAAGGGTTACGGAGAAAAGGCGGGGACGGGGTACTGAACTGGTAAGATCAGCTAAGATCTCAGACGAAGATCAGCCATGATCTCATTGAATGGCGGAGCAGGCTCGAAGGGCCGAATGGCCTACTCCTGTTCCTATCTCTATGTTTCTATGTTTCTATGTGTCATGACAGAAAATGGCAATGTGTATCGCAGAAACAGGAGGCACCTACTGAAAACCACCGAGACCTATCAGCCGCAGGAGGACAGAGAGGATGAGCTGATGATGGAAATCCGACAGAGTGACGAGGAGAGGAGGGCAATGCCACAAAGTGATGAAGTACACAGGGGTGACAATGAGACAAGGGATCCGTGTGGTACAGACATGAACTTAATGGACACAACTGGGTTGGCCCAGCAAATACCCGCTCAGCTACGCAGGTCACAGCACACCAGAAAGCCTGTCGTTAGACTCGACCTGTAGACAAGGGAAAGACTGTAAACAGCTAATGGACTTCTGGGTGTGGGTAGTGTTTATATGTACCGGCAGTTATTGCAAGGTATAGTTACACTGACAGTTTTTAAATGTTGTTAATAGTAATTAATAGTAGTTACACTGACTGTTTTTATATGTTGTTAATATGTGTTCTATGTGTTATGTTATGGTGTTTACTGTTTATGTCATCGTTGAGAGGGAAAGATGTACAGATAACTGTAGCTGTAGTAAAGACAGCTGCTTTACGGTAGCTGTAGTAAAGACAGCTGCTTGACGGCAGTCATATAAATAGGAAGCCATCTTGGCCATGTGGCAGTACTGCACGAGCTGGCACTGACTCAAGACCTAATAAAGAGTACTCAACGATATCTACTCGTAAGCCTCTTTATACTAAGATATAAGATAACATTACAGTGTGGTCTCGGGGCTCTGTGCGAGCTCTCGGGGCTCCACCACCACCTTCTCCGCATTGGGACAGGCCGGGAAACCGGACGGACAGTGAGGTTTCAGGGCCTAGCACCCGTCTGCAATCACTGGAGGCCTCATTTCAATATTGCACTAATTTCAGGATTCCTTGTGGTAACAGGGCACTTAGAAAATAGTAATAGGATTGGGCAGAGTCAACACGGATTTATGAAAGGGAAATCGCGTTTGACAAAGGTTGTAACTAGTAGAATAGATAAAAGGCAACCAGTCGATGTGGTGTATTTGGATTTTCAGAAGGCATTTAATATGATGCCACAAGAGGTTATTAAACAAAATTAGGGCTCATGGGATTGAGGGTCATATATCAATGTGGATTGAGGATTGGTTAATGGACAGAAAACAGAGAGTAGGAATAAACGGGTCATTTTCAGTTTGGCAGGCTGTAACTAGTGTGGTACCACAAGGATCAGTGCTTGGGCCTCAGCTATTCACAGTCTACATCAATGATATCGATGAGGGGACCAAATGTAATATGTCCAAATTTGCTGATGCTACAAAGCTAGGTGGGAATGTAAGTTGTGAGGAGGATGCAAGGAGGCTTCAAGGGGATATTGACAGGCTAAGTGAGTGGGCAAGAACATGGCAAATGGAATATAATGTGGAGAAATGTGAAGTTATCCACGTTGGTAGGAAAAATAGAAAAGCAGAGTATTTTTTAAATGGTGAGAGATTGGGAAATGTTGGTGTTCAGAGTGACCTGGGTGTCCTTGTATAAGAATCACTGAAAGTTAACATGCAGGTACAGCAAGCAATTAGGAAAGCAAATGGTATGTTGGCCTTTATTACAAGAGGATTTGAGTATAAGAGTAAAGACGTCTTACTGCAATTATATAGGGACCTGGAGTATTGTGTACAGTTTTGGTCTCCTTACTTGCCATAGAGGGAGTGCAACGAAGGTTCGCCAGACTGGTTCCTAGGATGGGGGGATTGTCCTATTAGGAGAGGTTGAGTAGCCTAGGCCGATATTCTCTAGAGTTTAGAAGAATGAGAGGTGATCACATTGAAACATACAAAATTCTTACAGACTCTATGACTTGATAAGGTAGATGCAGGGAGGATGTTTCCCCTGGCTGGGGAGTCTAGAACCAGAGGTCACAGTCTCAGAATAAGGGGTCGGCCATTTAGGACTGAGATGAGGAGAAATTTCTTCACTCAGAGAGTGGTGAATCTTTGGAATTCTCTACCCCAGAGGGCTGTGGAGGCTCAGTCGTTGAGTATATTCAAGACAGAGATCGATAAGATTTTTGAATATTAAGGGAATCAAGGGATATGGGGATAGTGCAGGAAAGTGGAGTTGAGGTAGAAGATCAGCCATGATCTTATTGAATGGCAGAGCAGGCTCGAAGGGCTCCAGCTCCTATTTCTTATGTTCTTATGTAATAGCAGATTCCGTCAACCTGAACTGAGCCTTAAACCTTTCTCAATTCCCTCGAGAGCTGGAAAATAAACGGCACGAAAGTGAGACCTCACTCCCTGAATTCTATTTCCGATGAGCCGTTCAAGTGTCAAGATTGCCCCAGGGCAGGAAATCTTGCGACAGCTCTCCATTTTCAACACTTCCCTCTACTTGGTCAGTCAGCAACATGAGGCAAGCAGTGAACGCACCCTGGGACAGATCACAGTAAGCAATTCTACTGACTGCCAAAGGGATTAAAAATATGCCTGTTGCGGGTGCGACTCCAAAGCTTTGCCGTGCAATGAGGGAGCAGTTGGGGCCAGAATCTCCCTCAGCGCTCTGTCTGTGGGAGCTCACCGCCATCTACTGCACTGAGAAAGGTATTGCCACTATTCTAAACTTGTCTTAAATATATTCAGCAGCTCTGATTTTAACCTATTTCGCCAGGGGGAGGTTAGTTAAAATGGCGGGGGATGGTTGGCATCGCACTGTGCTCCCGCCCCACGCCATTTCAGCAACGTGGAGGCTGCCCAACTGAGGCAGGCAGGGGGGCCTAAATAAAATGGGCAAGTCACAGTTTGATATTTACGGCAAATAGCAGCAAATGAAGACTGCGATCTAGTTTCCGGTCGCCTGTCATTTTAATTCACCGCTCCATTCCCACTCGGACCTCACTGTCCTTGGCCTCTTGTATTGTTCCACGGAAGCTCAACGTAAACTCGAGGAACAGCAAATCATCTTCCGATTAGGCACTTTGCAGCCTTCCGGACTCAATATCGAGTTCAATAATTTCAGATCATAACCTCGGCCTCTATTACTTTTTTCCTTTAAATGTTTTCCACCCCTTTGTTTTGGGTCCTCCCTTTCCCCCCACCCCCTCCTTTCCTTTTGTTTCCCTCTCTCACCTGGCAGCTGTCCTTATCCTGCCAGTACACTTCACACCTAATCTCAGCTGCCTTTTGTCTCCGCGGGCCCATTACCATCTCATCTGGCTTCTAATACCTTTTATTGTCTCCTTTTCTTCTTTTGTTTGATCGCAGCTTTGCCTTCGATCATTTTATTTTCTTTCCAGTTTTGAAGAAGGGTCTCAACCCGAAACGTCAACTCAAATTTCTCTCCACGGATGTTGCCTGACCTGCTGAGTTTTTCCAGCATTCTCTGTTGTTATTTTGGATTTCCAGCATCTGCAGTATTTTGCTATCGTTAGAGTGCCCTCGCCTGGTGATAACAGTCTTGAAATAGGATCGGAAGCCTTACCGCCGTGCGTTATAGAGAGAGCACGTTCTGGAACAGTGCGACTAGAAAGGTGCGTCGTCATTTAAAGCTGCTGCACTCGCCGGCCGGGGTGGATTTTGACCTTTGGTTGGCCGCCCGCTCCGGCGGCAAAGTGAACCCCCACGGTCATTTTCCCCAGGTAGGCAGGCGAGCTGCAGGGCGCCAAACGGACCCCAGCTTCAGAACCCCTTCCTCGACCCACCCCCTCCGCCGTCCCAAGGGAAAGTGAACCAAGACACCAAGATAAGAAACAACGGAACTTTTACTGAAAAGACAACTTCCAACAAACAACTTCAATTTGCAGCAAACCTGAAAAGTGAGTTCGGATGACGAGGGCCAGACCCTTCTCCATCAGTGAGTCGCGGGCAAACTGTCTCAGTCCTGGCACTCTGTTTACATTAATTCTTTACAAAGATGGGGCCATTGACAAAAAGGCCAGCAGTTATACAATAGAAAGGGAGTTCAGTTCCAAGCTGATTAAACTTTTGTCACCGTTAAAACATTTTCCTATTGAAACTTTATGTTTATGTTCTTAGTTGATGAATAACTTGCCTTGCACAAACTGGCTCAATGACTCAAATCAATGAATGGATTCAATGGAATTGTACGTTTCAAAAACATTGAGGGTGATTTTGACTTTGGGCGAGAGTGTAAAATGGGCAACTTCAGAGACAAGGGTTATCCACTCTACACACCTGGCTGATGACACCGCTCCATAATCCCAACACCCCTGCTGAGCTGCGGTACAATGAGAGCCATCTCGCCACCAGGAACATCACTGAGCAGACGATCTGCGTGCTCAAGCAACGGTTCCGCTGTCTGGGCCACTCAACTATGAAGAGGGAGACTCGCTCAGGTGAGTACTGCAGGGCTCCTCTGTGCTGCATTCTTCATAACCTTGCAATCCTCAAGACCCAGTCAATGCCACCAGGCCTTGGTGCACCATCGGGGGAGGAAGAGGAGGAGGATGATCAGCAGCAACACCAAGGCAGGAGGGAGTGCCAAGGAGGACGTTGTCTCCAGCTCTGAAGACGTGTTCAGCGACGATGAATTTCCAAGTTAAGTATTAGATTCTCAGGATACCAATATAATGTTAGATCCGTGATTCTGTAAATAGGATGTTTCCCCAAGAACTACACGGAGGCTGTAACTTAACAATCAACAGGTGTTTACTAGAGTAGAGCAGTCTCAAGACTGAAGTACAGAAGCCTGCTCCGGCTTTATATACAGGTGTGGTCACTGCCGGTACTACAGTATACAGGAGCTGTAAAATAGTTCTCTCTTAAAGGTACATACACAACAATTCCTCCCCTTTTAGATTAACAGCACCATAACATTCATTTAACAATTAACATTTTTAACATGCAACATTAACTGAAAATAGTCCATTTATAAATTCAGTCTTTGGGGCGGCTTCCTGATCCTTTCTGGATAGCGCCTTCCCTGAGGTTCTTGTTCTTGGTGCGGAGGCGATTCTGGCCACCTTTCGTCGGTTAGTTCATCAGTTTCCACTGCTACTGTTTCTGAGGTAGATGCTACCGGTATGTTGGGTTCATCCCCAGGTACGCAAGACATGGGGCTGACTCGTTCCTGTGATGCTAAGTCGACGTGGAGTCTCACAATGTTCTCCCCGACATCCACTGTGTACATTAATGGCCCCTGCCGTGTGCATATCGTTCCGGGTTGCCATTTCTCTGTTCGGTAGTCACGGGCCAAGACTGGTTGTCCTACATTAAAGCTCCTTGTCGGCTTCTCATTGATGTGCTGGAATTGTTTATCCTCAACATTTCTTCGCACATTTGGTCTGAGCAAATCCAGACAAGATCTCAACCTTCGGTTAAAGAACATCATGGCCGGGGTCTGGTTGGTAACTGCATGTGTCGCATTTCTGTAGGCTAACAGGAAATTGTCCACCTTATGCTGTAGTGGAATTTCATCATCGCCCATGGCCTTTATCGCCTTTTTAAAGGTTTGTACGAACCTCTCAGCCAATCCATTTGTGGCTGGATGATATGGGGCGGATGTGTAATGCCTTACCCCATTCCTTCTCATAAATTTCCAAAACTCTTCGGATACAAACTGTGGTCCATTATCAGAGCAAATCTGCTCTGGCAAGCCGTTCCTGGCAAATATGGTCCGTAGGACTGCAATAGTTTTCTCTGTAGTGGTTGAGGACATTTTTATCACCTCAGGCCATTTCGAGTGCGCATCCACTGCTATTAAGAACATTGAGTATGCACCCGTTGCCATGGAGAGGAGGGCCACTCCCATGGGTGTAAAGGGGCATGTGGTGGTGCATTTTGGACCTTCTGGTATCCTGAGCAGCTCTTGGTTAGGTCCTCGATTTGTTGATCAATCCCCGGCCACCACACATAAGCCCTAGCAAGGCTTTTCATTTTTACCCCTCCCAGATGACCTTCGTGAAGCTCATTGAGCACTCTCTCCCTTAACTTGGGTGGAATTACCACTCGGGATCCACACATCACTGTCCCCTGGCATACTGACAGCTGTTCTCTTCTGGATGAGAATGCTGGCAACAGTGAGTCGCCATGTGTTGGCCATCCCCTCACCGTCAAATCATATACCTGAGACAGTGTCGGATCATTGCGGGTCTCCTTCTCTATATCCGCGTTAGTTACTGGCAATCGTTCAATTATTAACAAATAAAATATCTCGATAGGGTCCACTGCTGGTGCTTCCTCCACAGTAGGCAGTGGCAAGCGTGATAGCCCATCAGCATTTCCATGCTGTTTCGTGCCTTTATATTCTATTTCATATTGGTTCGCCCCTAGAAAAAGGGACCATCTTTGTAACCGTTGTGCAGTCATCACCGGAACACCCTTCTTTGGATTAAAGATGGAGACAAGTGGTTGGTGGTCAGTCAGCAAGGTGAACTTCTGCCCATGCAGATAGTGGTTGAATTTTTTTACTCCCCATACTAGGCTGAGGGCCTCCCTGTCGATCTGGGTGTAGTTGCGCTCGGCTGAGGTTAGTGACCGAGACGCAAAGGCTACTGGCCTCTCCAACCCGTCTGGGAATTTGTGCGACAGCACCGCTCCAATACCATAGGGTGATGCATTACATGCCAACCGAATTGGTAGTGCTGGGTTGAAATGGGCCAACACCTCTTTTGATGTGATCAATTCTTTGCACTTCTGGAAAGCTCGTTTACATTCGTCATTCCACTTCCATGGTACCCCCGTTTGCAGTAGGGTATTCAGTGGGTGTACTACTGTAGACAAATTTGGTAACAACTTATGGTAGTAGTTTACCAGCCCGAGGAACGACCTCAGTTGTGACACATTTTCCGGTGCTGGAGCCTTGACTGCTGCCTCAATCTTTTCAGGAGACTTATGTAACCCTTCTTCATCAATAATGTGGCCACAATACGAGATCTGCTTCTGGAAAAACTCGCACTTGTGGCGATTAGCTCGTAGCCCATATTCCTTTAATCTAGTGAGCACCTTCTCCAGGTTGGCGAGGTGATCACTGTCATTTTCGCCCGTGACCAGGATGTCGTCCAAATAACACTGGGTCCCTGGAATCCCTTGCAGGACTTGATCCATTACCCTTTGCCAAATAGCCGGAGCCGATGCTACCCCGAACACCAGTCGGTTGTATTGATAGAGACCTTTATGAGTGTTGATCGTGAGGTATTGTTTCGAGGCTTCTTCTACCTCCATTTGCAAGTACACCTGGGCTAGATCAATTTTGGTGAAGCGTTTACCTCCAGATAGCGAGGCGAAAATATCCTCAATCCGTGGAAGCGGATATTGTACCGTGTGAAGGACTGGGTTCACTGTCACCTTAAAATCCCCACAGATGCGGACCTTCTTTGGTTCCCCAGGCGTATTACTCAATGACCTCTTCATTACAGGGACGATGGGTGTAGCCCACTCGCTGCAGTCTACTTTGGACAGTACTCCTGAACGTTCCAACCCTTCCAGCTCTGCTTCAACGGCTGGTCGGATCGCATAAGGCACCGGTCTGGCCTTAAAAAACTTTGGACTTGCATTTTCCTCTATTTTAATCGTTGCTGTTATGTCTTTTAGTGTTCCGAGTCCCTCCTGGAACACTTCTTGTGCGTCAGTTAGCATTTTTGACAGTCGTCCAGGTGTGGCTTCGTCATCCTTTTTGGCCTCAACCTTCAGTGCCTGTATGGAATGCCAATCTAATTGTATCTTCCGGATCCATTCATGTCCTAGTAGTGATGGTCCTCCATCTGGCAATACATATAGGTCCATTTTAGGTATTTCCTGGCCTTTGTATATCACTTTCACCCTTATTTTTCCTTTGGGGTAGACTTTTTGCCCCGTGTACATCTTCCAGACAATCTCTGTAGCTTTCAAGGGTATATGTGAGAATAGCCATTTGTAGTCCCTTTGGTTTATGACTGTTAGGGCTGATCCAGTGTCCAATTCCATTTTCACTTGGACTCCGTCTATCTTGAGTGTGACCCAGATAGTCTGGTGATCCTCCATTTTGGTTACCTTATGTAGTTTCAGACAACCCAGCTCCTTGCTTCCGGAGTCTGTATCATTTCCCTGTTCGTCTGAACTACTGTCCATCACCTTATGTACCTTTTTGTACTTCTCCTGTGGAGATTTCTTGCCACTGGTTTTCTTCCCTGACCTGCAGACTCTTGCTATGTGTCCTGTTTTTCCACACTGTCTGCACACTTGGTCCTTGAACCAACTATCCTTCTGATCATGTGTTGTTCTGCCGCAGCGATAACACTTCCCTGCTCCATATGACATTTCATTGGTGCCGTATTCTTGCGGTCTCCGTTGTATCTCTGCAGCGCCCCGTGCGGCTGCTTCGTGTGATACTGCCATGCTGAAAGCCTTGTCCAGCGTAAGATCCTTTTCTGATAAAAGCCGTTTCTGGGTTCCTTCACTTTGAAGCCCACACACAAACTTGTCCCTTAAGGTATCTGATAGTCCCGCTCCAAACTGGCAGTGTTTCGGTAACTTGTGCAGTTCCGTTAAGTACTCAGCATTACTTTCGTCTTTATGCTGGTTCCTTTTGTGGAACTTAAATCTTTCTGCTATCAGCAGCGGTGTGGGGCTTAAGTGGTCCTGTAGGATTTCTACTATGCTTTCGAAATTCTTCTCCACGGGCTTCTCTGGGGTTATCAGGTTTCGCAGTAAGCCATAAGTTTTTGCACCCATGGAATTTAACAAAACCAGTGCTTTCCCAGCATCTGGCACTTCATTCGCCCTGCAGTACACCTCAATGCGTTCCATATATGTCGCCCAATCTTCGACTTCATTGTCGAACGCCGTGATACTGCCATTCTTCGCCATCCCTGGGTGTAATTTAACTGTCTAAATGGCGTCTCCCGCGCTCTCCCTTCTTCTCCGCTGGAACAAAATGGCGTCTCCTGCGCTTTCCTTCCTTCCCGCGCTCGCCCTTCTTCTCCGCTGCGGCTTCAAAAAAAATGGCGTCTCCCGTGCTCTCCCTTCTTCTCCCCGCGGACACGGTTCAGCCCTTGAGCCCTGGCTGTGCTCTGCACGTTCTCCTGTGCGCCTTTCCCGTTGCCGTCGCTCGGTCCTGAACCCGGCTGCTGCTTTACCCTCTCTCTCTGCTTGTTTTTCCTCGACGCCACTCGGTTCATTAACCCCCGGCCGCGCCCTGTGCGCTTCACCCTCTCTCTTACCCCGTCGACACTGCTCGGCTTTTCTACGCCGTCGGCCGGCTCCCACCGCCGCTGTCCGGGAAGGGTGTGCGCTGCACCTGTTGCCAGTCTGTTGCTGGATCGTCGTGGCTCTCAACAGCCACTCCTGCGTTGTTCACTGGCTGCCGGATGACTGGGTGGTTGCTCGTGGTCGACGCCCATGCTTCTAGCCTCGATTTTCTTCCACCGTCCTCCCGGAGCGACTCCTTAACGGGAAATGCAGAGTTGCAGGCAGATTCGAATCAACCTCGTCGCCACTGTTAGATCCATGATTCTGTAAATAGGATGTTTCCCCAAGAACTACACGGAGGCTGTAACTTAACAATCAACAGGTGTTTACTAGAGTAGAGTAGTCTCAAGACTGAAGTACAGAAGCCTGCTCCGGCTTTATATACAGGTGTGGTCACTGCTGGTACTACAGTATACAGGAGCTGTAAAACAGTTCTCTCTTAAAGGTACATGCACAACATATAACAGAAAATGCATTGCCATCCTTGAACTCCAAGTTTCAACATCACCAGTCATTTTCAATTCTAGCTTTCAATGGGCAGCCTCAGCAAAGCACAGGTATCAAGCCATCAAGTAAATGGAGTGACGTTTGCACAGACTGCAGTGAATGTCATGTGACCAAACCACCAGGAATACGTCCAGAGTTGGCAACCTGGTTATACCCCTCCCCACCAGCGTGTATACGGTTTAACTAACATTAAGGGGGGCATTTTAACCTGGATTGGGGGCGTATGGGAAGATAAAGTGTTAAAAACCTGAGTCCTGACCCGAACCCGCCTCCAACCCACCCGCTTCCGGTTTTAGCGGAGGCAGCAAATCCGCTGCCAGGAGGCGGATCGTCTATTTAAATATTATAATGAGGCTGGAAGCCTCTGATTTAACCTGAATTTTGTTTTCAACTCTATCTGGTCGCGTTTTACACACTTCGCAATACCTGGCAGTTACAGCAAGGCGAGGACTGCTGTATTCAGGAGGTAAGACTGAATCCAGGGTCCCTTCATAACCCCCCCCGCAACGAGGCCTCCCCCGCACCACGCTCCTCCGGCCCTACCCGTGCTGCTCCCGGCCCACAATCCCTTCAGATTCAGATCCACCTCCCACCTCCGGCCCACGCTGCTCCCAGCTCCCGATCTTCAGCGGCACCCCACTGTTCCTCCGGCTGCCCCCGATCCTCTTCCTAGGCCTCCCCCTCCCCTCCCCCCCCCCCCCCCGTGCTTCTCCGGACGCCCCACGATCTTCTTCAGACCTCCCTAGTCACCGTGCTCCTCCCGGCTTGCGATCGCTAATATATCACCCCTGCTCCCTGGCTCCCACGCAATCCCCCTCTCCCTCCTCTGTGTGGCCTAGTGTTGGAGGCCTACCTGCCTGGAGCCAGCCAGCCTCTCAATCTGGCTGGCTGATGGTGGGCAACAGAGGCTTCCCATGCAAATCAGGCCCTGCCGTTAAATTCGGCAGGGCCTGCGGGAAACCCCTTCTCCCAGGATTCCCGACCGCTGGTTTCCTCAAAGTTCAAGGTTCCAACAGATAGCAGTCTCACAGCACTGCCAGCTACAAGTTAACCATCTGAACTTTCTAGACAGAAAGGGGTACTGCTCACTTAATGTGCAAATGGTCTGTAAATGCCTAATCTGTAGGCAGTTGTCATGACACCTGTGCTCAGGAATTCCAGTCTCCAAGTGAGCCAAGTGTCTGGAAGGCTATTGAGCGATATTGCTTCTTTAGATCATGACCCTCTTTGAATGCCAGGAACTAAGTTGAGGAGCACTACATTGAGGCCCATTCATCAAGTCAAGCGGTCACTGAGATCCAATCGGATGACTCCCAGGTAGCCCCAGAGAACTGATGTGACAGATCCCCTACTAAAGCCTTGTTCAACTAGATGATGGATTTTAAGCAGCTGAATGCAACCAAGGAATGTAAGGGGAGATGGCAACAAATATCGCAAGATGAAGGGTTGTAGGGGGTTTTTGCACAGGCATGTTCGGGTCAGTCAGCTTTGCCTCTGACTACCTTCCTTGAGCGGTTCGAATCGCTCGCCCCCTGGGTTCTGGACACCGGACTTAGATACAAGCAGCGATACAGAGAAAACGCGAGTAGACGTTGTTGTTGGATGCAAACAAAACCAAGATTTTATTGAAGAGGAAAAACTTGATACAATCTTATGGAAAATTATTAGTGTACACTTCTACAGGCAAAAATTACAAGAGAGTCATAATAATACTATACTTATACAGGGAATGGGGAACACATGGCACATCAAGGGAAAACAACTACCTTAACAATCCCTTTCTCCTTATCCCACCCCCTATACCTAACTAGGTTAATCTATGAGGGGTCAGAATTCATGCTCACCAAACAAAAGGGTTTGTTAGGCTCAAAACAACGGTTGGGTTCAGGGTTCACTCTTGGTGCTCTCTGGAGCCTGCCGTCGTCACGTGGGCTCCGGGTGCTGCAAGGGCGTTGTCCAGGTTCAAGTACCCCAAAGTTACAGTCTCTGCTTGGGTACTTTACCTTGCAGGGATGATTATTCGCCGACAACTTGAGTTTGCATGAAGATACTCGCAGGCCGGCTGAGGCTGAAGGCCCGATAATTCGAAGCCTACCTCAGTTGGCCTTCCCCGGGTGGTCTTCCCTCCTCCTCCCCTCGTCGCGTCCCGCTTCACCTGGCCTGAATTGCCCGTGTTCGCCCGACCCGTTGTCGGGGCGAGTCCGGATGGAGTTGGAGAGGGCACGGGCAAAGGCCAGGGGGTAAGCGCGGGACGGGGGAAAGAGCGGCAGCCACGAGGGGCCGAAGGATCGGGGAGCGGCAATACCGACAGCAGCCAAGCAGCAGTCGTCTTCTTCTTCTTCTTCCAACGACTACTCCCCCCGATTGCTACCTGGGGGCCTTCAATTATACCTTCGTCGAAAAACCTTGGTTAGTTCTTTGTTTTATTTTTGGCGGGCTAGTTAAAATAATGGTACCAATCTACATGTTCTGCCTTATAATTGCAAGTGTTACGTTTTGTTGCCACCAGTAGGTGGCAGTAGATGGTAATGGCCAGTAGGGTCACTCAACAGGAACAGGAAGTAGTATAGTGATAAGCAAACAAAGAGGTCACATCAGCATGAAGTGTGCTGCAAGTTAATCTGCTGTAATCTTACATTGTTACGCCTTCGAAAGCATTGCCTGTGAGTTGAATGGTTTCATTACATATTTATGTTTAGATGTTAGTTATATCTCATGTATGTAACAAGGTGCATTTCTTTCTTTTTTCTTTCTCAGTTTTACTCCAACCCAATACAACTGATTTGTATTGTTTCATTGACCTCATGCAAGTGTGGCATCATTAAACACCGGAGCTTGGACGCTACATCCTGACTCCCATGTCGTTATTGAAAGGAGTTTGGCTGGCTGTCTAACAGCATACAGACACATACACGTAGGGAGGACGGTACAATAAAAAGGCACATCATCAGCTGGTGCAACAAGCAACATTCACAGTGCAGCACGGTGCAGCCATGGACGGCAAGAGCTCCCAAGACGATCAGAGATCTGTGACCAGCTCAAGAAGTACACGCTCATCTAGATCATCAACAGCCAGTGTAGCAGCAGCTAGAGCATGTGCTAAAGCTAAAGTGGCACAGGCTCGCGTGACCTTTGCTAAAAAGGAAATGGCTGTGAAGAAAGAGAAGGTCCGACTACAAGCAGAGGCTGCTACATTGGACGCCACGCTGGAAGCACTACACATTGAGAAAGAAGCAGCTGCCGCTACTGCTGAGGTGGAGATATGGGAAGCGGCACTAGACACAGAGGTGGGAGAGCACCGCAGCATTGCTCGTCCTGCATCGCCTCAAAGCACTGAGAGGCGGACAAGCGACTATGTCCAGGAGCAGGCTAGGATACGCACAGACATCTCCTCCTTCCCAAACTTTGAACCATTGCATGAGAACACGGAATTGCCATCACCAGCCCAACATGAGGTCACTCAGGTGAATCATTCACGCTACACTGATGACGACCCCTTCCTTGTTATTGATGACTGGTCACACGAAGGAGAGTTTGCAGCGCTCCCGAAGAAACCTGTGCCTCAATCCGCCGCTCCCAACCACTTGGAAGGTACTCATGCCAAAATTCCACACATCAAAAAAGAACCCTTTTCAAAGACTAGAACAGGTCACCCAGCATGGCAGTCTCCCATCCAATCGCAGCCCTTCCGATGCAATCATACTCTGGCAACCCATGCACAGACTCCTAATATGACAGGCATTGCCCAATATTTGGCACGTAGAGAACTTGTAATCACAGGTCTCACAAAATTTGACGCCAAGCCACAGAGTTTTAGAGCATGGCAGTCATCCTTCCTTAATGCCACTGGCGGCTTGAGCCTGAGTGCTAGTGAGGAGTTGGATTTATTGTCATCATGGCTGGGCAAAGAATCGTCAGAACATGCCCGTAGGATCCGGTTTCTGTACACAAATGACCCAAGCACAGCCCTTAGAATGGTCTGGGCAAGACTCAGGGAGTGTTACTGTGCTCCTGAGGTGATAGAGAAAGCCCTCTTCAGTAAGCTGGAAAACTTTCCTAAAATAGGTAACTGTTAAATCCGTGAATCTTGATGTATGGTGTCCTTCAATAAATAGACAGAGACTGCAGAGGAACAAGCAACAGGTGTTTACTGGATAAGGGTTACTCTAAAACTAACAGTACAGATCCCTACTCAGGGTTTATATACAGGTGTGGTCACTGCCGGTACTACAGTATACAGGAGCTGTAAAAAGTAGTTCTCCCCTTAAAGGTACATACACTACAATTCCTCCCCTTTTAGATTAACAGTACCATAAAATTCATTTAACAGTTAACACTTTTAACATGCAACATTATCTGAAAATAGTCCATTTATAAATTCAGTCTTTGGGGCAGCTTCCTGATCCTTTCTGGATAGCGCCTTTCCTGAGTGTCTTGCTCTTGGTGCGGAAGCGATTCTGCCCCCCCGTCGTCGGTTGGTTCATCAGCTTCTGATGCTACTGTTTCGGGGGTAGATGCTACCTGTATGTCGGGTTCATCACCAGGTACGCGAGACATGGGGTTGACTCATTCCTGTGACTCTAGGATCTGGTCGACATGGCGTCTCACAATGTTCTCCCCAACATCCACTGTGTACATTAGTGGCCCCTGCCGTGTGCATATCATTCCTAGTTGCCATTTCTCTGTTCAGTAGTCGCGGGCCAAGACTGGTTGCCCTACATTGAAGCTCCTTGTCGGCTTCTCATTGATGTGCTGGAATTGCTTATTCTCAACATTTCTTCGTACATTTGGTCTGAGCAAATCCAGACGAGATCTCAACCTTCGGTTAAAGAACATCATGGCCGGGGTCTGGTTGGTAACCGCATGTGTCGCATTTCCGTAGGCTAACAGGAAATTGTCCACCTTATGCTGCAGTGGAATGTCGTCATCGCACATGGCCCTTGCTGCCTTTTTAAAGGTTTGTACGAACCTCTCAGCCAATCCATTTGTGGCTGGATGATACGGGGCAGATGTGTAATGCCTTACCCCATTCCTTCTCATAAATTTCCGAAACTCTTCGAACACAAACTGTGGTCCGTTATCAGAGCAAATCTGCTCTGGCAAGCCGTTCCTGGCAAATATGGTCCGTAGGACTGCAATCGTTTTCTCCGTGGTGGTGGAGGACATTTTGATCACCTCAGGCCATTTCGAGTGCGCATCCACGGCTATTAAGAACATTGAGTCCATGAATGGACTAGCAAAATCAATATGCACCCGTTGCCATGGAGAGGAGGGCCACTCCCATGGGTGTAGAGGGGCATGTGGTGGTGCATTGTGGACCTTCTGGCATCCTGAGCAGCTCTTTGTCAGGTCCTCGATTTGCTGATCGATCCCCGGCCACCACACATAAGCCCTAGCAAGGCTTTTCATTTTCACCCCTCCCAGATGGCCTTCGTGAAGCTCATTGAGCACTCTCTCCCTTAACTTGGGTGGAATTACCACTCGGGATCCACACATCAAGGTCCCCTGGCATACTGACAGCTGTTCTCTTCTGGATGAGAATGCTGGCAACAGTGAGTCGCCATGTGTTGGCCATCCCTTCACTGTCAAATCATATACCCGAGACAGTGTCGGGTCATTTCGGGTCTCCTTCTCTATATCAGCGTTAGTTACAGGCAAGCGTTCAATGATAGTCGAATAAAATATTTCGACAGGGTCCACTGCTGGTGCTTCCTCCGCAGTAGGCAGTGGCAGGCGTGATAGCCCATCAGCGTTTCCATGCTGTTTCGTGCCTTTATATTCTATTTCATATTGGTTCGCCCCTAGAAAAAGGGACCATCTTTGTAGCCGTTGTGCAGTCATCACCGGAACGCCCTTCTTTGGATTAAAGATGGAGACAGGTGGTTGGTGGTCAGTCAGCAAGGTGAACTTTTGCCTGTGCAGATAGTGGTTGAACTTTTTCAATCCCCACACTAGGCTGAGGGCCTCCCTGTCAATCTGGGTGTAGTTACGCTCGGCTGAGGTTAGTGACCGAGACGCAAAGGCTAGTGGCCTCTCCAAGCCGTCCGGGAATTTGTGCGACAGCACCGCTCCAATACCATAGGGTGATGCATCACACGCCAACCGAATTAGCAGTGCTGGGTTGAAATGAGCCAACACCTCTTTTGATGTGATCAATTCTTTGCTCTTCTGGAAAGCTCGTTTACATTCGTCATTCCACTTCCATGGTACCCCCGTGTGCGGTAGGGTGTTCAGTGGGTGTAGTACTGTAGACAAATTCGGCAAGAACTTATGGTAGTAGTTCACCAGCCCGAGGAACGACCTCAGTTGTGACACATTTTCCGGTGCTGGAGCCTTGACTAGTGCCTCAATCTTTTCAGGGGACTTATGTAACCCCTCTTCATCAATAACGTGGCCACAATACGAGATCTGCTTCTGGAAAAACTCGCATTTGTGGCGATTAGCTCGGAGCCCATATTCCTTCAATCTAGTGAGCACCTGCTCCAGGTTGGCGAGGTGATCACTGTCATTTTCGCCCGTGACAAGGATGTCGTCCAAATAATACTGGGTCCCTGGAATCCCTTGCAGGACTTGATCCATTGCCCTTTGCCAAATAGCCAGAGCTGATGCTACCCCGAACACCAGCCGATTGTATTGGTAGAGACCTTTGTGAGTGTTGATCGTGAGGTACTGTTTCGAGGCTTCTTCTACCTCCATTTGCAGGTACGCCCGGGCCAGATCAATCTTAGTGAAGCATTTTCCTCCAGATAGCGTGGCGAAAATATCTTCAATCCGCGGAAGCGGATATTGTACCGTGTGAAGGACTGGGTTCATTGTCACCTTAAAGTCCCCACAGATGCGAACCTTCTTTGGTTCCCCAGGTGTTTTACTCAACGACCTCTTCATTACAGGAATGATGGGTGTAGCCCACTCGCTCCAGTCCACTTTGGACAGTACTCCAGAACGTTCCAAACCTTCCAGCTCTGCTTCGACGGCTGGGCGGATCGCATAAGGCACCGGTCTGGCCTTAAAAAACTTTGGGCTTGCATTTTCCTCTATTTTGATCGTCGCTGTTATGCCTTTTAGTGTTCCGAGTCCCTCCTGGAACACTTCTTGTGCGTCAGTTAGCATTTTTGACAGTCGTCCAGGTGTGACGTCGTCATCCTTTTTGGCATCTACCGTCAGTGCTTGTATGGAATGCCAATCTAACTATATCTTCCGGATCCATTCACGTCCTAGTAGTGGTGGTCCTCCATCTGGCAATACATATAGGTCCATTTTTGGTGTTTCCTTGCTGTTGTATATCACATTCACTCTTATTTTTCCTTTGGGGTAGACTTTTTGGCCCGTGTACGTCTTCAAGACAATCTCTGTATCTTTCAAGGGTATATGTGAGAATAGCCGCTTGTAGTCCCTTCGGTTTATGACTGTTAGGGCTGATCCTGTGTCCAATTCCATTTTCACTTGGACTCCGTCTATCTTGAGCGTGACCCAGATAGTTTGGTGATCCTCCATTTTGATTACATTATGTAGTTTCAGGCAACCCAGCTCCTTGCTTCCGGAGTCTGTATCACTTTTCTGTTCATCTGAACTACTCTCCGTCACCTTATGTACCTTTTTGTACTTCTCCTGTGGAGATTTCTTGCCACTGGTTTTCTTTCCCGACGTGCAGACTCTTGCTATGTGTTCTACTTTTCCACACTGTCTGCACACTTGGTCCTTGAACCAACAATCCTTATGGTCGTGTGTTGTTCTGCCGCAGCGATAACACTTCACTGCTCCATATGACATTTCATTTGTGCCATATTCTTGCGGTCTCCGTTGTATCTCTGCAGCGCCCCGTGCGGCTGCTTCGTGTGATACTGCCATGCTGAAAGCCTTGTCCAGCGTAAGATCTTTTTCTGATAGAAGCCGTTTCTGGGTTCCTTTACTTTGAAGCCCACACACAAACTTGTCCCTTAAAGTATCTGCTAGTCCCGTTCCAAACTGGCAGTGTTTCGATAGCTTGCGCAGTTCCGTTAAATACTCAGCATTACTTTCGTCTTTATGCTGGTTCCTTTTGTGAAACTTAAATCTTTCTGCTATCAGCAGCGGTGTGGGGTTTAAGTGGTCCTGTAGGATTGCCACTATGCTTTCAAAATCCTTTTCCACTGGCTTCTCTGGGGTTACTAGGTTTCGCAGTAAGCCATATGTTTTTGCACCCATGGAATTCAACAATACCAGTGCTTTCCTGGCATCTGGCACTTCATTCGCCTTGCAGTACACTTCTATGCATTCTACATATGTCGCCCAATCTTCGACTTCATTGTCGAACGCTGTGACACTGCCACTCTTCGGCATCCCTGGGTGTGGTTAGACTGGTTAAAAATGGCGTCTCCCGCGCTCTCCCTTCTTCTCCGCTGGCTCAAAATGGCGTCTCCCGCGCTCTCCCTTCTTCCCCCGCGGACGCTGCTCAGCGTTTTCCTGCGTGCCTCTTTCATTGACGCCGCTCGGTCCTGAACCCCGGCTGCGCCCTGTGCGCTTTACCCTCTCTCTTTTTTTTTTCCGTCGACGCCGCTCGGTCTTCAACCTCGGCTGCGCCCTGTGTGCTTTACCCTCTCTCTTACCCCATCGACGCTGCTCGGCCTTTTTCTGTGCCGTCGGTCGGCTCCAGCGGCCGCTGTCCGGGAAGGGTCTGCGCCGTACCTGTTGCCAGCCCGTTGCGCTGGATCGTCGTGACTGGAGAACCAAGCCCAGCTCTCCACAGCCTCCTCTGCGATGCTCAAGTCTTCTCTGGATGGTCGACGCCCGTATTTCTGGACTCGGCCTTCTTCTTTCACTGTTCTCCAGGAGCGAATCCCTGGGAGGTGATGCAGAGTTGCAGGTAGGTTTGAATCCACTCATCGCCAATGTTAAATCCGTGAATCTTGATGTATGGTGTCCTTCAATAAATAGACAGAGACTGCAGAGGAACAATCAACAGGTGTTTACTGGATAAGGGTTACTCTAAAACTAACAGTACAGATCCCTACTCAGGGTTTATATACAGGTGTGGTCACTGCCGGTACTACAGTATACAGGAGCTGTAAAAAGTAGTTCTCCCCTTAAAGGTACATCCAGTACAGTAACAGAGACTACCTTAAGCTTAGAGAACTTGGAGACCTTTTAATGGAGTTACTGGCAGCCAAAACAGACGGTTACTTACCTGGGCTCTCCTATTTAGATACTGCTCGCAGGATCAACCCAATAGTGGAGAAGTTGCCCCACCCTCTCCAAGAAAAATGGATCAACGTAGGCTCAAAATTCAAAGAAGACAACCACATGTGGTTTCCCCCATTTTCCTTCTTTGTGAACTTTATCTGCAGAGAGGCCAGAATTAGAAATGATCCAAGCTTTGCCCTGTCCAGCTACTGTAGTGGACCCTCAAAGTATGAGAAGCCCATGTCAAAGTACGTAGGCACAAGAATGCGTATATCTGTGCATAAGACGGATGTCACTGCAAAGACCGACATCAGCATAGATGCAGCAAATAATGAAGATGATCCCGGAAAACACTGCCCCATCCATCATAAGCCTCATCCGCTCGCAAAATGTAGAGGCTTCAGAAACAAGACCATAGATGAGCGCAGAGCCTACCTCAAAGATAATAATGGGATATGTTTTAGGTGTTGCGCCTCCGTTTCCCACACTGCAAGAGACTGTAGGATAGCGTTGAGATGCAGGGAGTGTGAGAGTGACCGCCACAGCACAGCTATGCACCCAGGTCCTACCCCCACAACGGAAAAGCCAACCATCAAAGACTCTGAGCCCAGAGACGAGAGAACGGGAACCCTTACCACTGCACCAACAGTGAGCTCCATATGCAAAGCTGAGGATCTCGCCAAGGGCATTAAAGACTTAGACCTCAGTGACGAAACCATGCCAGCCCAGCTAAGCCTTGGTTTACGTTGGGAAATTGAATCTGACACCTTCACCTTTGCAGTGTCTGTAGGTGCAACGGTCAACTCACTCTTTGACCCTCTCGGCATGGTGGCGCCCGTGACTATTCAGGGAAGAGCCCTACTACGAGAACTCTGCACAGACATGAGCGACTGGGACTCTCCACTCCCCGAAGGCAGGCTAACAGAATGGGAGACATGGAGAAATTCTCTCAAAAATCTAAAAAATCTTCATATCCCACGCACCTACTCACCAGACACACTCTCCAAATCCCAACGCACCGAGTTGTGTGTATTCTCAGATGCGTCCGAGAAAGCTATTGGCGCGGTAGCCTACCTGAGATCCCTGGATGATGAGGGCCAAAGCAACGTGGGATTTGTCCTGGGAAAGGCGAAGTTGACACCCCGGCCAGAGCCCACCATACCACGCTTGGAGTTATGCGCTGCAGTATTACCGGTGGAGATGGCGGATCTCATCCTGGATGAGATAGATTTCAAGCTTGATGCAGTGAAATTCTACTGTGACAGCAAAGTTGTGCTCGGTTACATCTCCAATGAGTCAAAGAGGTTCTTCATATATGTACACCACAGAGTTCAGCGAATAAGACAATCAACATGCCCCGACCAGTGGCACTATGTGCCCACAGAGCTGAATCCAGCTGACCTCGCCACCAGGTCAGTGCCTGCCTCCCAGCTCTCCAGTACAATGTGGTTTACCGGGCCAGTTTTCTTACACAAACCTGACCAAGCTGACCATACGGCACAAGAATCATTCAAGCTCGTCAGCCCAGAACTAGATGTGGAGGACATCTCTGTCGGTGGCTGTGAAGATGACTGTTGCCCTAAACTTCTACGCAAGTGGCTCCTTTCAGGCCGCAACTGGGGACATAGCCAACATCTCGCAGTTTGCGGTGCATTGCTGCATCCGTCAAGTGACTGATGCCCTGTTTAGAAGGAGGCGGCAGTACATCTCCTTCCCAATGACCCCGGACAAGCAGCGGAAGCGCGCAGAGGACTTCGCAGCAATAGCGGACTTCCCCATGGTGCAGGGTGCCATTGACTGCACGCATGTGGCTTTGCGGGCGCCTGTATTGAATCCGGAGGAGTTCCGCAACCGCAAGGGGTTCCAATCCTTGAATGTCCAGCTGGTCTGTGACCACCGACAGCTGATCCTCGCAGTGAATGCGCAGTTTCCAGGCAGCAGCCACGACGCCTTCATCCTGCGCCAGACTTCTGTTGCAGACCTTTTCGAGGCCCCGGCTCACCCAGAAGGCTGGCTTCTCGGGGACAAGGGCTATCCTCTGTGCCCGTGGCTGATGACCCCATTCCGTTCGCCCAGCACCCCTGCTGAAGAACGCTACAATGCGAGCCATCAGGCGACGAGGAACATTGTGGAGCACACAATCGGCGTGCTGAAGCAACGGTTCCACTGTCTGGACCATTCCGGAGGAGCCCTGCAGTACTCGCCTGAGCGAGTCTCCCACTTCGTGGTTGTATGTTGCATGCTGCATAACCTCGCTATCCTACGAACCCAACCAATGCCACCAGACATTGAAGCACCAGCAGAGGAGGAGGAGGAGGACCAAGATGGAAGGGAGGCACAAACTGGAAGGGCCGTCCGTCAGAGGCTAATCAGAAGTTGCTTCTAGGCCCCTCTCACGGAATGCATGCTGCCATTCCAAGAACAGGAATGGAACCGTTCTGATACCCCAAAGCCTGTGAAGGGCAAAATGCATATAAATAGCAGACATGGCCATTGTAAATAAAGAAAGTTGTTTATTGTACAAAATGTGCTTCTTTCCAACAAGACAAAGCAATGGCAACAGAAAGCAAAACTAACACACTGACACATAAGTGCCTCGCACACCTGGGAGACTGTCCAAAACATAACTAACATTCAGACCAGCATCCTCGGCCTTGATTTCTACAAATAAGACATTTCAGCAGCACCTTCTGCTCTTTCCCCCTTGATGGTGATCTGCTTCTCTTGCGCGATTGGCCCCTTCCCTCCCTGCAGCTCCTCCATAATGGGACCCCAGTGGCTGGAGCAAGGCTGGGGGAGGCCTGCTGACTGTCCGAAAGCGCAGATGCCCCTGAGGGACGGCCTGGACGACTTCTGGGCCTGGAGGGCCCGGCTGCTGACTGCTCCAACTGTGCATGGGTGGAAGCAGTCTGTCCTGCAGGTGGTGGCAGCTGCAGTGGAGACGTGCCAGCGGTGTCATCAGGAATGCTGTCACCCCGAGAGCGGACACCTGCTCTGTGGTCGGCCGACACACTGGCACTCTGACGGGGCAGCACCGCAGCAATCGGATGGTCCACAGATTGCTGGCCTGCTGTGGTGCTGCAAGGGCCCCAGGTAATCCTGCCTGATCCAGCGAGGGTGGCAGCAGCCAGTGGTCACGTGGCTTCAATCTGCGTCTGCATGAGACCAGCGAGTGACTGCGTGGCAGCACTCAGCAGTTGCGTGGCAGGTGCCAGTGCTTCGGTGAAGCCCTGGACAGTCCTTTCCAGTGCTGTCCCGAAGCCCTGGACAGCCCTTTCCAGTGCTGCCCCGAAGTCCTGCGCGCTCCTTGCCTGTGCTGCGCCGAAGTCCTGCGCACTCTTTGCCTGTGCTGCACCGAAGTCTTGGACACTCCTTGCCAGTGTCTCGATGGATTCAGGCATCCTTGCCACTGCAGCCATGAGCTCAGTGTGCCTCAGCCCAGCCTGGGCGCTCATTTCTGCGAGGGCACGCACCTCTTCTGCGCTCTGTGCAGCAGCACTCGCGGCCTGACTCGCCCTCCGGGGAGACGGCCCCCAAGCTTCCCTACCCCCCTTGCGTTGCTGCAGCCCGCTGGTTCCTGGAGTTGGTTCCTCCTCAGAGCATTCCCCCCCACTCCCCTCCAGGGAAGTAGCCTCCCCAGTCTGCAGATGGGCTGGCTCGCCTGAGGGTGGTAGGGATGGTACGGATTCCTCCTGCTCGTCGCCTCCAGAGTCAGTGGCAGTGGCAGCTTGAGGGCCCGGCTCCCGAGCTGGTGATGCAGCATCTGAAAGCAGGGAGGTTGAAGAGTGGCTTTAGCGAAAGGACAGGGTGGCAGCAAGGGATGGATGAGTGCTGCAATGCACTGACTTGGGTCCAAAGTGAAAAAGCATGCTGGTGGGGGGAACAAGTGGAAGGAGAGAGTTCAAAAAGGTGACGACCTTACCATTGCTGTGCACAATGGGGTCGGCAGCTCCAGAGGTGACAGGACCACTCATCCGGCTTCCAACAATCTGGTGGACTCGGTCCTCGAGGTCTGCGAGGGTCTGCAGGTGAGGCCGGCCTCCTCCGGTACGAAGCTGCTCCCTACGGTTCCTGGCCAGCTTGGCCTGCAGGAGAAAGGACGGGAAGTGATGAAACATGCTGCCCTGAGCTGACATTACATGCCCCCCATGGTAGAATAGCCCTTACATTATGCACTGAGCTGAATGTGCATGTGTGTTTCCAGAAAGGGCCATGGGTGTTGGCTGGCAGATGGCCATTGGGGCTTCGCGCACCCTCTGGCCATAAAGTCAGGTGCAGATGGAGGGATGAAGATGATTGTGAAAAAGGCACTCACCCTAACGACCCGAGTGAGGTCGTTGAACTTCTTCCTGCATTGCACAGGAGTCCTGGGCACCATGCTGCTGGAGGTGACTCTTTGGGAAACATCCCTCCAAGCTCTGCAATATTCACTCTGATGAGGCCTCCTGCCATTCTCGGGGTACAGGACAGCTCACCGGCGCTCCACTGGGCCAACCAGAGCATCCAATGCCCCATCGCTAAAGCGCTCCGCTCTCTGCCTGACCCTCTCCATGTCTTGGAAGTTTTGAACGCCACAGGTAGGTCACCGCCGATTTTGAGGCCTACAAGGCGCAGAGTGTGGCTGCTGATGTTAATTGACCCGCCCCTTTAAGAGCTGGCCGGACGGAGTGAATACACACGCTGAAGATGGGCTGCTGAATTTTTAGTGTTTTTAGTGTCTAAAGTGGGGAAAAAAAGTTTCATTTCAAGTTTTAAAAGGTTTTAAAATTAAATTTATTTCTAGTTAAGTTAGTTTAGTTTAGTTTAGTTTAAGTTTAAGTTTAGATTAGTCTAGATAAAGTAAGGAAGGAAAAGACCGCCAAAAAGACTACCAAAGAAAAAAAAACCAGAGGAAAATAGAGAAAAAATAAAGGAAAAAAGCCAAAGCAAAAAGAAATAAGAGAAGAATTACACAAACCATAGAAGAACCCGAACAGCAGCCACACGGGGCCTCAGCAGCAGCAGTTGAATCGGCAGCATCGGGACCGAGGCAAAGCGATTCGAGGAGGCGAGGTGACTCGGGCCGCAGCCCAGCAATCCAGCACGGCACAGCCGAGGTGACTCGGGCCGCAGCCCAGCAATCCAGCAACCGGCACAGCCGAGGGGACTTGGGCCGCAGCCCAGCAATCCATCACCCGGCACAGCCGAGGGGTCTCGGGCCGCAGCCCAGCAATCCATCACCCGGCACAGCCGAGGGGACTCGGGCCGCAGCCCAGCAATCCAGCAACCGGCACAGCCGAGGGGACTCGGGCCGCAGCCCAGCAATCCATCATCCGGCACAGCCGAGGGGACTCGGGCCGCAGCCCAGCAATCCAGCACCCGGCACAGCCGAGGGGACTCGGGCCGCAGCCCAACAATCCAGCACCCGATTGGGAACGGGGCACAGCCGAGGTGACTCGGGCCGCAGCCCAGCAATCCAGCACCCAAACGGGAACGAGGCACAGCCGAGGTGAGATAGAAAGCACAGGAAAGGCCCGAGGAGCCAGGCCATCAGGCACAGAGACCTCTGAGGAGAAGGGGAGCAACCAGAAGGCTCCCAACCAAGACTGTGAGTACAGGGCCCAGGGAGGGAGACTGAAGCCAGGGAAAGGTCCGAGGAGCCAGGCCGAGACAGAGGCCCAGAGACCTCTGAGGGGGAGGGGAACAGCCCGGAGGCACCGGGAAACAGCGGCTCACAGACTCAGACCTGGGAAGGGTGAACCCAGGAGCCGAGGCCCAGGGACCACGGGGTCGGAGAGGGGGACTGGGAAAGGTCGCGAACAGGGAGAGGGAAACACCAAACCCGGGGCCCCAGAAAAGCTTATTCTAAGATCAACAGTACTTTCTCTACACTACCAATAATGAGCGAATCAAAAGAGCCACAACAGCCCCCGAGGGACACTGAGAGCAACCGCTTCCAGATTCCCCCCAACACCACAAAAAATGCTATAAAATCGATCAAGCATGAGCAGATGAGAGAAAAACCAGAAACTCTTTTTGCTGACTGGTACAACACTGGGACAAAATGTAACCTCATTTTCTACTCAGGTCAGCCAGCGGCTTGGATCACAGCAATAAAATCACACTATACCAGGGTTAAGCTAGAAAAAACCGCTAATGGGTCCAAAATGAAAATTAACACACCAGGAGACAGGGCAACCACGACTGTCAACATGTACAATACCGGAACAATATTAGTGCAAGGCAACCTCGACAACTTTGCAACGGCCTTCAAGACACTGAAAGGAATAACTGAGAGGGGAAGGAACAGCCCCAGAGTGGCTAACAGGGGAAAAGCGACCCGCACTCCCCCCAACATTGACAACTTACCAGGAGGAAATCAGCCTGGTCAGGAGGTGAACGAGCCACACAGTTCAAACCAGACACTAACCCCGGGGACCCACAGCCACATGATACAACTGACAAACCCCAGCATAACTACCAGGGAGGAAGCCACACATAGTCCCCCTACCAATTCCAGCTCACCAAGAGAAGAGCAGCATAGCCAGGAAGTGAGTGAGCCTTCCAGGGTCGACCAGACACATACCCCGGGATCACACAGCCAGATACAACTAAAAGATAAATT
Organism: Somniosus microcephalus; assembly: GCF_052327205.1. NCBI lineage: Eukaryota > Metazoa > Chordata > Chondrichthyes > Squaliformes > Somniosidae > Somniosus > Somniosus microcephalus. Next base: position 137,865,037 of record NC_140997.1, read on the forward strand.
TAATCAATTAGAGATAGAGATGGTTAAACTTAGAGAGAAGTTCCTTAAAATGAATCATGAACAAAAGCAAGAGAGGGATACAAGAGAGTGCTGAATCTACTTGCGAACCAGGTGAATCTACTTGGGAATCGGGTGAAAGAGCTGCAGGAAAACGAAGAGAGCCATAGAGGAGAGATAACACCATTAGACCAGCAACCAGAGGCTAGAGATAAGACAAGACAGAGCCCGACGGAACGGCTGCACTCCCACACGGAACAACAACAGCAGACACACAATACAAGGGGTGCCACACAGACCGACCAGCATACTGAATCTCAATCTTCCCCCACCACCGTGGAACCACAAGCGAGCCGCTCACAAGAGGAACGCACACACCAGACACCCCAGCCCAACACACACACTATGAGTCCAGGCGAAAGCCACCAGACAGTAAACACAAACAAGGCTGACATCGTAATACTCATAGACTCAAATGGGAAATTTCTATGGGAGAAAAAGCTCTTCCCTAGAAGTAAAGTAGAAAAGATCTGGTGCCCAACAACAGACAGAGCCATGGGATGGCTGACCAAAACCCGATTAGGCTCCCCGCAACACATAATGGCCCAGAAATTCCAGAACGGGGCTTGCAGCGCGTGCAAGCCCCGTATTTACACTTACCCCGCGCTACTGCCGATCAGCTCCAGGGACGCCTGGAATTGGTGTTTCCAGAAGAAGAATCCCGGGCAGCGTATGACGTCACGCCGCCCAGGAGTGCAGCCAGCGCGAAGCCTGTAGCGTGCAGTGCAAGTGAGACACGCCCCTTGAGGTCTCAGTTTCACTGGACACGCCCCCAATGTTTCTGTCAAGCTGCTAACCATTTTTACATGCAAAGCAGCAGTTTAAATAGGTTTTTGGAAGTTTTTTGAAGATTTTGGTAACTTTTATAAACTTTTTAAAATGTTTACATTATTTTGAGTAATCTGAAGTAGTTTTAAACAGAATTAAAGCAATTTAAAGACTTTTAAAAGCCCTAAAAGAATTTTTTTAATTCCATTTATTTATTTAGCAATGTCGTCGTCATACGTGTCTTCACACTGTTCCCTTTGGGGAACTGTATGAAGTGGTGGAAGGATTTATGGCCATGATTAACGCTCATTCCGTGACCGTAACCATCTTTGAACCAGCCATTAGGGCGGTTAGTCCTATGGCGGGAGGGTTTTACGGGCTCCCACAAGCTATACAAGGAGGGGGGGCCACCCACACCCACGGACGCAAATATCCCACTGGATGTCAACCCAGAATTTAGAGCCGGAGCTCCGACTCCACTTGCCGGGACTGTCTGGAGCGGGGTTCGAAACCCTACCCTGATCTGGCCCAGCGGCGGGGATCCTACCGCTATGACAAAGGCCCAATCCGATTAGCAACGTGAAATGGCAGCATAGGGCTCCAGTCACGGGGAGGGAAAAGGCGCAGGAAACGTATGGGTGTCACCTTTTGTGCGGAGTGGGCCTTTTGCGTAGCAGTAAGCATCCCCGCCGCTGGGCCAGAAGGAGTAGGGTTTTGAACCCCACTCCAGACAGTCCCGGCAAGTGGAGTCGGAGTTCCAACTTTAAATTCTGGGTGGACATCCAGCGGGATACTTGCGTCCGTGGGTGTTGGTGGCCCCCCCCCCTCAGATGGGTTGTGGGAGCCCGTAAAACCCTCCCGCCATAGGACTAACCACTCTAATGGCTGGTTCAAAGATGGTTACGGTCACGGAATGAGCGTTAATCACGGCCATAAATCCTTCCACCACTTCATACAGTTCCCCAAAGGGAACAGTGTGAGGATACGTACGATGATGACCTCTTGCGCAATGCACCTCCTTGGACCCTCAGTCGCAGATGCGAGGGGGCAAGTCGTGCAATTGTTAAATTTTTCATTTTATTGACATGTAAAATGTTGGCCCAGTAATTCCCTTCCAAATGCGCGAGTACGGTCGGGGTACTTACGCATCTGGCTGGATGAAATGCCGGTTTTCAGCATGCACAGTGCATGTGGGGAAAACCAGCATTTCCTGTCCTCTGAACGAAGGGGTTCAGAGGCAGAACGCGTGCGACTGCACAGGCAGCGCGTGCGCAGTATAATTCGCCGCTTTCATTAATGCTTTCAGTGAGGTCAAGTCATTACAACTTACACATGAAAAAAGCATGGGTACAGTTGCTCCAGAGGCTGCGGAGGAAGGTATTTCTTATCGTGGAGCTTCTGAAAGTATGTATGTCTGTATATATTCCTTTGCGTGTTATGTATATATTCCTTTACTTATGTGTATGAATGTATTATTTAATTATGACTTTCAGAGAAAGTAACTTATTGGAAAATCATAATTAAAAACATACATTCATACACATTAGTAAAGGAATATAAAACATACATACATATACGTAAAGGAATATATGTGGACATACATACATAACTCATTCTCACATTCCATTCACACAGCCACAATTGCTCCTTCTACCTACCGTTCTGAAAACCCTTTAAAAAAAAAAATTTTAACTTTAAAACTTACTTAAAATTTCTTAAAATAACTTCCCTCCCTTTCCCAAACAAAAATATTGCATTTCAGAAGCTCCACGATAAAATGTTTCTTCCTCCGCTGCCAATGAACCACTTTACACTTGCTTTTTTTACGTGTAACTTCTGAGGACTTACCCTCACGGATTTCATGAATGAAATCTACGAAGTTCACTGTGCAAGCGCTGCCTGTGCAGTCGCATGCGCTCGAGGTCTGGAAATGCCGGCGTTCCCCGCATGCGCTGTTCATGCTGAACGCCGGCATTTCCAACGGCCAGATGCGTGAGTACCCCGAGCGCACTCACGCCTTTGGCCACGAATTTCTGGCCCAATAATACACACGGGCACAAATGACCTAAAGGCCCAACAGAAAGAGGTAGCAACATCGCTCAGAGCAGTGATTAGGAAGGCAAGCAGTACATTTCCAAACACTAGAATCACTGTTTCCACAATATTGCCGAGAACAGACTTCAACAACAACACAATTCATGAGATAAATGCCAGCATAGCAAGAGACTGCGAATCAAAACACAACGTGCACCTGGCCCAACACCCCACCCTCGATGAGGAATGTCTTTACGACCACGTCCACATCCAAAGGAAAAGAATATCGATCTTTGCTAAAGCCCTGAAGGACGTCGCTTTTAACCGGGTCCATACCCAGACTCCAAGAGGACCCCCCCCCCGACCACCAGAGATCAGCGGGGTACATATCAGGACCACTACAAAGACCACCACCACACCAACCGAGACCAGAGAGGATCCCCATGCACAACAACAATATCAGACCTGCACCACTCCTGTCCCACAGGGGAACAGGACCGCTCCCAGCCAGACAGAGGGAGAGATGCACAGGACGTACGCAATACCTCAGACAGAGACAATCCATTAAGAGACAATAAGCAGATGTGCAGCAGCATCTACTTCCGCCTTATGGATCAAGGACTAATTAATAGAAAGAACTGTAACCAAATAGTATTAACTTTTATAGACAACTGAGATGATCTTTTTTTCCCACACTTAGACACGACAAACACGTACCACTCTTTAACCTATCATAGTAAAAGATCAAACTTAACATGAAATCCTTATATATTTCGACCTGGAATATCCAAGGTCTACGCTCTTCGGTGCTCGACGTGAAGAGTAGGACCCCAGAGTTCATAGATGAAACTAAAGATCTAGATATTATCATTTTACAGGAAACTTGGTATAAAGGAAAAGGACACACTGGCTGTCCCCAAGGGTACACTGAGCTGGTGGTCCCCTCCAATAAATTACCAAGAGTAACCCAAGGCAGAGACTCCGGAGGCATACTGATCTGGTTTAAAACAGAACTTAAGAATTACATCAAATTTATAAAAAAGGGCGAAAACCACATGTGGCTCAAAATTGAGAGGGAGATTATCTCTAACGCCCAAGATGTTTACATTTGCGCACTTTACATCCCCCCAATGGATTCCCCGTACTTTAAAGAGGACACCTTCTCCAACATAGAGGGGGAAATTATCCAATACCAGGCCCAGGGGAACGTGTTGATCTGTGGGGACCTCAATTCAAGAACTGGCGAAGAACCAGACTTCACCAATAATCAGGGAAACAATTACGTATTCGGGAATAACCACTTTGACATCCCTTCCCTTCCATACAGGCATAACTGCGACAAGCAGACAAATACCAACGGAAAACAGCTCCTACAGCTCTGTCGAAGCCTGGGTCTGTACATTGTCAATGGTAGGTTCATAGGAGACCTCCTAGGAAGATCGACCTATTGCTCACCTCTTGGCTGCAGCACAGTAGACTATATGATTACAGATTTGGACCCATCCTCTTTCAGAGCATTCACAGTCAAACCACAAACAACACTGTCAGATCACAGTCAAATTACTATGTATCTCAAAAAGACAGAAACAAACAACATAGAAACATAACCCAGTAAACTGTACAACACCAAAAAATCGTACAGATGGGCCAAAAACGACACGGAAAAATACCAGAAAACAATTAGCAATGCATCAACTCAAGCTCTCTTGGACACCTTTCTGGATAACATATACACTCACAATAAAGAAGGCGTAAACCGGGCAGTAAATAACCTAAACAATATTTTTGATAATTTGGCAACAAGGGCAAACTTGAAAGCTCGCAAGAACAAACCCAAAACAAAAAACTATGAAAAATGGTTTGACCCAGATTGCCATAACATGAGGAAAAAACTTAGAAAAATATCAAACCAAAAACACAGACATCCAGAAAACAAGGAATTACGCCTTACTTATTGTCAGGCACTAACACAATACAGAAACACACTCAGAACCAAAAAAGAGCAATATATTAAGAATACACTCAGCTCCATTGAGGAATCCATTGATTCCAATTGTTTCTGGGACAACTTGAATACACTACACAAAAAACAACACGACGAATTGGCCATTCAAAATGGGGACACATGGGAAAACCACTTTGAAAAATTATACCAGAAAAACACACTAAGGCCAGAGCAACACCAAATATGCAAAAAACTGGAAAAGCTAGAAATGGCCATAAAAGATAACCAAAACCCGCTAGACTCCATAATAACAGAAAAAGAACTTTTTGAAAAACTCAAGGACCTGCAACCAGGAAAAGCTTGCGGGACAGACGGCATACTAAACGAGATGATTAAACACACAGACGACAAAATGAAACTGGCTCGCCTAAAACTCTTCAACTTGGTTCTGAGTGTCGGTTACTTCCCTGATATCTGGAACAAAGGACTCATAACGCCCATATACAAAAGTGGGGACAAAGTCGACCCAAATAACTATCGAGGCATCTGTGTAAACAGTAACCTGGGGAAGGTATTCTGTAGCATCATAAACAAAAGACTTATAAACTTCCTTGAGGAGCACAATGTCTTGAGTAAAAGCCAAATTGGATTCCTGCCAAACTATAGAACATCAGATCATATCTTCACCCTACAGACCCTAATTGACAAACACGTTCACCATAACAAAAGCAAAATCTACGCATGCTTTATAGATTTCCAGAAGGCTTTCGACTCCATCTGGCATGACGGTTTATTCCTGAAACTTATCGAAAGCGGGGTAGGGGGAAAAACATATGATGTAATTAAATCAATGTATACAAACAACAAATGTGCAGTTAAAATTGGAGACAAACAAACAAAATACTTCCCACAGGGGCGGGGGGTGACGCAGGGCTCGCCAATCCCACCGACACTCTTTAATATTTACATAAATGAATTGGCAAAACTACTTGAACAATCTACAGCACCCGGCCTCACCCTATATGAATCCAAGGTTAAATTCCTCCTCTATGCAGACGACCTGGTTCTGCTGTCACCAACTAAGGAGGGTCTACAGCAGAACCTGGATCTGCTGGAGTCGTACTGCCAGACTTGGGCCCTGACAATAAATCCCCAAAAAACCAAAGTCCTTGTGTTCCAGCAAAGATCCAGACATCAGGGACCCAAAATAAATTTCACACTAGGAACAACCAAAATTGAACAAACCACTAACTACACATACTTGGGCTTAAAAATCAGTTCTACGGGAAACTTCAAACTGGCTGTGAATGAACTGAAAGAGAAAGCAAGAAGGGCTTTCTATGCCATTAAAAAATCAATCCAAATAGAAATCCCAATTAGCATTTGGCTAAAAATTTTCAAATCAGTAATTGAACCAATTGCACTCTATGGCAGTGAGGTATGGGGACCGCTAACACAACAAGAATTTGCAAAATGGGACAAACACCCAATTGAGATCCTACATGCAGAATTCTGTAAAAGTATCCTCCGGACTCAAAGGAAAACAGTAAACAATGCATGCAGGGCGGAACTAGGCCAATATCCATTAATAATCACTATCCAAAAAAGAGCCACTAAATTTTGGAATCACCTACAAATGAGCAACCCCCAATGCTATCACTACGACGCCCTGAAATGCCAAGAGCTGACCATAAAGAAGAATACCCTCAGTCAACTAGTCCTGGGACTCAGTGAAGTAACTACTAACAATAACCAGCCCCAGGACAGTGACAGCGTAACACAAAGAATTCGACCCAACACAATCGTCGCTAAGCAAAAGGAAAAATATCTGACATATTGGGCAGAAACAACAAAAACCCAAAGCAAACTCAATTGCTACTTGGCCCTAAACAGACAATACAACATAGCTGATTACCTGACCATGGTAAAGGACAGCAAACTGAGAAAAATCCTGACAATGTACAGACTTAGTGAACATAGCCTGGCGATCGAAAAAGGTAGACACAGGCAGACCCAGCTACCAAGAGAGGACAGGATATGCTCTCACTGCAGTCAGGGAATGGTGGAGACAGAGATGCACTTCCTCACAGCTTGTAGAAAATATCAGGGCATAAGGGAGAATTTCTACCCAAAATTTACAAAAATATGCCCGGAATTCAGAAAATTGAATGACGACCAAAAACTCCCATACCTACTAGGGGAAGAGGGAAGTTGCATAACACTAGCGGCACACTATGTTACAGCTTGCCATAAACAGAGGGACAACCACTAAAGATAAGATAAGAGTATATATAAATTATATGAAAGTATATTTATACACTCAGGGATATATCTGTTTATACACTGTATGGATAGATCTGTATTTTTGTGAACAAACATGAATGTTTTCCGATGCTTTGGCAACATAAGATGTAACTTGTCATGCCAATAAAGCGATTTGAATTGAATTGAATTGAAAAATCAATTATTGACAGCACCTGCGCTGCGCCCGGCCGCCAAGAAATTGAGTAGCGCCGCCGGGTTAGCGCCTTAAGAGTACCGTGCAGCGCCTGATTTAGCGCCGCAATCACCTTCAGGGGCGCTGCAACCTAATATCGCTCGAGGTGGCGATAAATTGCACCTGGCGCTAAACTTTGCGTACCGCCAATACTAGCGCCCCAAACGGGGCGATACCAAATTTCTCCCCCATAGTTCTTCCAATAGCCCCGTATGGCCAGTACGGCAACCCAACGGGACTTGGCATCTGACCATCGATTACAGGAAGGCCAACCAGTGTATTGATCAAAAGGCCCCTTTGGTCGCGGATCCCTCCACCATTTTTAACACCCTCACACCGGAACATAAATGCTTCTCGGTTATAGATATGGCCAACAGATTTTGGTTGGTGCCATTGGCACCTGAGGTCCGACCATGGTTTGCCTTTACCATCCAACAGCAACAGTATACCTGGACCCGGCTACCACAGGGTTTTCACAACAGCCCTATGGTATTTCACATGGCCTTACAAAGCCATTTGCGAGAGTTACCTACCATGCCCTCCACAGTTATCCAGTACGTGGATGATATTCTGTTAGCCTCCAACACGGAAGAACAGCACGAACAGGACCTACATACCATGCTGGACCACCTTCGCCTGAAAGGACATAAAGCCAGCATCGACAAAGCACAAATAGCCCAAGAAGAGGTTGTGTACCTGGGGCAAAAGATTTCGAAAGGAAAGAGAGAACTTACCCAAGAAAAGACCACAGCCATTCGGGCTGCCAAACAGCCTACTACTATCCAAGAACTCCGGTCTTTTTTGGGTTTGTGTAACTTTAACAGAAATTGGATCGACTCCTACACACAGCTTGCTCAGCCATTGAATGACCTCTTAAAGGGGAAGCGGACATCAAAGGAAGCCATTGCCCTCACGAAAGAACAGCAAGAGGCCTTCACGAATCTAAAAAAGGCCTTGTGTTCGGCACCGGCTCTGGGAATCCCTGACAACGGGAAGCCATTTACCCTGTTTGTCCATGAGAAAGAAGGATATATGACAGCTATACTGACACAAGAACATGGGGATCAGCAAAGACCTATTGGCTACTATTCGGGAAAACTGGACGCGGTGGCCCTTGGATGGGGAAGTTGCCTGAGGGCCATGGAAGCCACATGTCAAGCTGTAATGGCCACTGCGGGTCTAGTCCTCGACCAAAAGCTGACTGTCAAGTGCCCCCACACCGTACACACCTTGCTGTCTATGAATAGAGTATCCCAAGTGACGGCAGCCAGATGGACCCGCTGGATGGCGGTCCTGGAGGCCCCCAATCTCCATATCGTCCAGGCCAGCCCGGTTAATCCCGCAACTATGCTCCCGATGCCCGAGGAGCAAGAGGGGGGAGGAGAATATGGAGAAGAGCATGACTGCGTGGAAATTTTAAGAGAAACAGAAGAAGCGACCTTGGCGGCGGAGGAACCTCTGCATATAGCGCCGACCTGTCTGGCTGCTGTTTTACGAGCTCCTCCCCAACTGGTATTTTAATGTTGTATTTAATGTTGTATTTTAATATATCGTTGTGGCAGAGCCACTAAAGGACTCAGACCGTTTGTATATAATTCCCTTTAACAACATGTTAGCTACAGCCTGAGTCTGTATCTTTAATTGTACTGTTTACTTGTATAGAGCATGATCACTTTAACAGCGCGGGTAAACGCGATGACATCACGCCGTACATCACGTGATCCCCCACTGGCGGGAAGAACTTGATGACGTCAACCACGGGACCAGCCAGCAGTCCTCGTGGAGCCTCCGAACTGAATAGACCTACACTCGATGTTCTCCTGCAGTTACTTGTTTAAACCTGTTAGTTTCCATTAAACTTCGTTTTGTTTAAGCGCCTGAGTGGACCTCAGTCTTTGGATAGGAACTAGACATTCCTACATCGTACTGTTAGTTTTTTAGTATTCTACTGTTTAGTATTTAGCATTCTAGTTTTAGTATTAGTAGTTTAGTTGTTTTTTTTTTAAGTATTCTACTGTTTAACCGCTCCCGGACCCCAGTCTCGTCGCTCCTCCCGCCCCCGCTGGTCAGGTCCCGCTCCTGGGCCCTAGCCTAGCCGCTCCCTGCCTCCGCTGGTCAGGTCCCGCTCCTGGGCCCAGCCTCGCTGCTCTCCGCCCGCTCCCCCCGCCGGCCAGGACCTGCTCCTGGGCCCGGCTTCGCCGCTCCCCCCGCCCCCGCTGGTCAGGTCCCGCTCCTGGGCCCCAGCCTAGCCGCTCCCCGCCCCCGCTGGTCAGGTCCCGCTCCCGGGCCCCAACCTCGCCGCTCCCCGCCCCCGCTGGTCAGGTCCCGCTCCTGGACTCCTTTCTCGCCCTCTCGCTCCTCGCTGCTCCTCTTCTAGATCCCGCAGCCAGGTCTCTCTCCTCCCCTCACCAAACCCAGTAAGGCGTCGACAAGCGTAGCCCCCGTTTTATGAGCTCGTCCCCAACTTTCCACCTTATTTATTATTTTATTGTTATTATTAAACACTTTTGTACGAACTGTTTCTTCGCTTATCTGGTACGACCGTCAATCACTTCTGGACATAAGATTGTCCGGGGATATAGGACCTACCCCCGATTTTTCGAACTGGGATTCTGCTGCTACTATCATCTACCCTCCCACCAGCTTACCTGACTTCATTCCTGTGATCAGGAAGTGACGACGGCGCAAGCAGGGCAGACGAGCAGGTGCATTAGTGAAGTTGAGGCGACGTGAACACCGCCCTCCCCTTCCGAGTATTCTCCTGGCGAATGTGCAGTCACTGGACAATAAGCTGGACGAACTCAGGGGGAGGCTCACCTTCCAGCGAGACATTAAGAACTGCAACGTCTTGATTTTCACTGAGACTTGGCTTGATCCATCGATACTGGCTTCGGCCATTCAACCAGAGGGATTCAACATTCACCAGCTAGACCGAACAAAGGATTCGGGGAAGAATAGAGGGGGTGGAGTATGTTTCATGATCAACAACTCCTGGTGTTCCGACATGGAACTACTTACATCTTCTTGTTCACCCGACCTCGAACACCTGATGATCAAATGCCGACCCTTCTACCCCCCGAGAGAGTTCTCATCCGTGATCATTACAGCGGTGTATATTCCACCACAGGCCGACGCAAATAGGGCACTAAACGAGCTGCATGGGATCATTAGCAGGCTTGAAACTTCCCATCCAGAGGCTACATTCATCGTGGCTGGCGATTTCAACAAAGCCAATCTGAAGAAAGTACTGCCTAAGTACCATCAGCATATCACCTGCCCAACGCGAGCCAAGAACACACTAGATCACGTTTACACTCCGTTCCGGGATGGGTACAAGGCCCTCCTCCGCCCTCCCTTCGGCAAATCAGATCACAACTCCATCCTGCTGCTACCCACCTATAGGCAAAAACTGAAACAGGAAAAGCCTGTGATGAGATCTCTACAACGCTGGTCGGATCAATCACGTGCTATGTTACAAGACTGTTTTGATTCCACTGACTGGGATATGTTCCGGAATGCCTCAGACAATGACATCAACACATATACAGATTCAGTCATTAGTTTCATAAACAAGTGCATAGACGACGTTGTTCCGAGGATTGTTGTACGAACATTTCCCAACCAGAAACCATGGGTAAATGGCGACATCTGTGCTATGTTAAAAGCACGGTCCATCGCATTCAAGTCTGGGGACATGGATGAGTACAAGAAATCAAGGTACGACCTCAGAAAAACCATCAAAAATGCAAAAAGACAATACACAGATAAAGTGGAGTCACACTATCATAGATCAGATTTGCGAAGGATGTGGAGTTGATTACAATCTATTACGGACTACAAAGAGAAACCCAGCTGCGTCATGCCCAGTAATGCCTCTCTCCCGGACGAGCTCAACACTTTTTACGCCCAGTTTGAGGCCAACAACAACTGGCCTGTTACAAGGGCGCCCGCGGCTCAGGACGACTGGGTCTTCTCAATTTCCGTGGTTGACATGAGTAAGACTTTTAAGAGAGTGAACACCCACAAAGCACCCGGTCCAGCTGGCAGCCGTGTTTACGGATATATTCAACCGTTCACAGTACCAGTCAGTAGACCCCACCCGCTTCAAGATGACGTCGGTTATTCCAGTCCCCAAAAAAACAAAAGTAACCTGTTTAAACGACTACCGCCCCATAGCACTCACTTCTGTCATCATGAAGTGCTTTGAGAGGCTGGTCAAAACTGTAAGGGGTTCTCCTCTTTGGATCGCAGAGGTTTCTCTCTCTAGAGGCCTCTCTCTCCCTCTTGCACAGTAAAACCTTGAGTGGTTCGACCCACTCACCCCTTAGGTTCTAGACACTGGACTTAGATGCAGGAACTACAATGCAGAGAATACTCTTATAGACCAAGTTTAATGAAACAAAATGAAATTTTATTGCATAAGGAAAGACAAATCAAATGCAAGCAAAGAGGGTACATGGGAGGGAAAAACAAATCAAAATACAGTACTAACTAAAATAGATACAGGCATATTATACTTTACAAACGTCATCATGAAATGGGGAAACACACGGAACATCGAGGGACAACAACTCATGTTAATTATACCCAAAATGCCCACCCCCTTAAACCTATCTAGATCTGATTATGAAGGGCCAGAAACATGCTCACCAATCCAGTTGGAAAATTATAGGCCTAGAAATTCAGTATAGCCACTTTTGGGGCGGTAAAGTCGGGCGGTCGCTAAAGTTAGCGCCCGCCGGAAAGTGCAGGTCACTTCGTCGAAATTCAGTAGATTTGGCCAAGAGTTTGGGCGAGCGCTGAAACTGGCGTTGCACTCCTATCTTTAGGCGCTAAGCCGGCGGTGCGGACTGATAACGCCGAGGCCGGGCGCAGCGCAGGTGCGGTCATGTTTTGATTGACAGCAGACACCCTGACGCCGGCCAGCTCTTAAAGGGGGAAGGGTCGACTTGGTCTGCAGCCACGCCCTGGATAGTGGAGCCCTGCAGCTAGGCCTGAACACTGCTGGTGGACCCAAATAGCGCCTGAAGCCATGGAGAAGGCCCGTGAACGAGCGCAGCGCTTCTCCCAGCATGCTTTGAGGGTGCTGGTTAGGGGGTTGGAAAGGTACAAAGAGATCTTGTGCCCGGACAGTGGCAAGAAGGCTCCCAGGAGGCAGTACAGGAGAGCCTGAAGGAAAATCGCCCACAGGGTGTCAGTCAACAGCGATGTCCCCAGGACTGGTGACCAATGCCGCAAGAAGTACAACGACCTCACTCGGATGGTCAAGGTGAGTACCCTTTCCAGTGTCCTCCTCATCCTTGCATGTGCACCTCACACTATGGGCAAAGGGACCTCAAAGGCCTAATGGCCAGCCCTCCTCCCGCAGCTATGGCACTGGCATGATCATCAATAGCACTCTCTGCACTTAACACACTGGCCAATCTATTCGACCATGGGAGGCAGTGCACACAACAACAGGCCACCACAATGTACTTAGAGGCCGTCCTTTCTCTTGCAGGCCAAGATGGCCCGGAATTTGAAGAGCCAGAATGTCACCGGGGGAGGCCGTGCCCAGTTCCAGGAGCTCAGTGAGCTGGAGGAGAGTGTGGCTCGACTCATGCGTGGCCGGGTGGTTGGCCCTGTTGCCATTGGAGATGCCGACCCTGTGCTGCGACCCAATGGTAAGGACATGACCGTTTGGACCTCTCTCGTTCCCCTAGCGCATCAGATCTACATCCTTTGCCACTGTCCGACCAATGCGCTGAATGCCACCACTCATGCCTCCCTCGCTGATGCCCTGTCCTCACTCTAAAGCTACTCTTGTGCCTTCCTGCTTTCAGCTGGTGAGGAGGAGGTCCTTGAAGCTGAGAGGGCCAGTCCCTCGGAAGAGGAGGACGACTAGGACCAACAGGAAGGCGGCACATCGGGGGAAGCCTCATCCGCGCCAGGGGATGGCAATGGAGGGGAGACGTCTTGCCTGGAGGAGAGCCAGGGGGAAGTGCTGCAGGGGGGTGTAGCTCCTGGGCCCAGTGGCGTCCAGGCACATAGGAAGGGTCGGGCAGAACGGCGGCCTTCTCCCCAGAGGGGGCAAGTGTTGCAGGGGAGGCCATTTGCTGGGCCCAGTGGCGTCCAGGCACGTGGGAAGGGTCGGGCAGAACGGCGGCCTTCTCCCCAGAGGGGGCAAGTGTTGCAGGGGAGGCCAGTTGCTGGGCCCAGTGGCGTCCAGGCACGTGGGAAGGGTCGGGCAGAACGGCAGCCTTCTCCCCAGAGGGAGAGTCCGGCCTCCAGTCCGGAGACGGTCCTCGCCCAGGAGGTGCGCCTCCTAGATGAAATGTCCGCGGACTCTGAGCGCCGCCACAAGGAGTTCATGGGGGTTGTGGGACAGTTGCCTCAGGCCATTGAGTCCCTGGCTCATAGTGTGGCCGCTTTCGGGGACTCACAGGCCAGGGGTGTCGACCAACTCGCGGCAGCACAGGCCAGGGGTGTCGAACAACTCGCGGCAGCACAGGCCAGGGGTGTCGACCAACTCGCGGCAGCACAGGACAGGGGTGTCCATCAACTCGCGGCAGCGCAGGACGCGAGTCGCGAGTTCATGAGTGGTGCCGTGCAGACACTCACTGATCTGATGCGGGCACAGGCCACGGCAGTTCGGGCACTCACTTCCGCCACACTCGCTGTGTCGCGGAAGCATCGCCAGGGCACCCGCCGCCCTGCTGCAGCACAGTGGTCTGGCCTCCACCAGATTGCTGCGCTTGCTGCACTGCCAGCCCGGCCGAGTGCCAGTGTCTCTGGCGACCAGCGAGCGCCTGGCATCAGCCAGCTTGCCCCCATTGCTGCAGCCGCCACTGCAACTCCCCCAGCCAAGGTGCGATGAGCTGCTGCAGACACTGATGCTGCCCAGCCACAGCTGCAGCAGTCAGCAGCCGGCCCCTCCAGGGCCAGACCTCGTCTAGGCCGACCCCCAAGGGCATCTGCCGTCACGCATTCTGCCCCTCAGGAGCCTTCCCCCAGCCTTGCAACACCCACAGGGCCCAGGTTGAGGCGGAGCAACAGGTCGGGCAGGGGCCGCACAAGGCTGCACAAGGACTCGCCCTCTCGGCACGCCCAGTAGAGTGTGTTGGCAACGTTTTTTTTTATATGGGGGTGTTTGTGTTGTGCGGGGGGCTTCTTTTGGTAAGGCCGAGGATGAAGGCCAATTGGATGGGCAAGTTTTGTTATTCCTCCCCAGGTTGTGGGAGTGAGATATTTTTGTGACTGTTTTTTGGGGGTCTTGCCTGTTTTTCTGTTTCATGTGGGAAGGGCCCTGAGTTTGTTAAATAAAGCTTTTTATTTATTCAGCTTGTCCAGGTGTCATGTTTCCAGTGGTTGTTGCGTTAAGCGGCTGAGGGCTTGCGGAGCGGCTGCATTCAGGTGCGTTCATTGCCACAATCCATTCCCTGACAGGGGGCCTAGAAGTGTCGTTCAATAAGCCGCCGGCGGACGGCCCTTGGACCTTGTGGCTCCCTCCTGGGCTGGTACTCCTCCTCCTCCTCCTCCTCCTCCTCATGGTCCTCCTGCGCGTCCTCCTGAGGTGGTGGTGCGACGTCAGGTGGCAGTGCCTGAGTCCTGCGGATAGCCAGGTTGTGCAGCATGCAGCAAACGACGACGAACTGGGAGACTCTATCCGGCGAATACTGTAGAGATCCGCCGGAGCGATCCAGGCAGCGGAACCGTTGCTTGAGGATGCCAATCGTTTGCTCTATGATGTTCCTTGTGGCTTGATGGCTTTCGTTGTATGCCTCCTCCGCAGGGGTCCTGGGCGCGCGGAGCGGGGTCATGAGCCATGTACACAAAGGGTAGCCCTTGTCCCCAATAAGCCATCCCCTTGGTGGAGGCTGTGCCTCGAACATGTCAGCCACAGTAGTCTGGCGCAGGATAAATGCATCGTGGCTGCTTCCTGGAAAGCGGGCATTGACAGCTAGGATGCGCTGCCTGTGGTCACACACCAGCTGTACATTGAGGGAATGGTAGCCCTTCCGGTTGCGGTAATCCTCGGCATTGTCGATAGGTGCCCGCATAGCCACATGCGTGCAGTCAATGGCGCCCTGCACCATGGGGAAGTCCGCGATCCTGCCAAATCCGACTGCACGCTGCTCCTGCCTCTCTAGGGTCATGGGGAAGGAGATGAATTGGTGTCTCCTCGCGAAAAGGGCATCGGTGACCTGCCGGATGCAGCGATGCGCGGCGAACTGGGAGATGTTCGCTATGTCCCCAGCAGCGGCTTGGAAGGAGCCGCTTGCATAAAAGTTCAGAGCCGCCGTGACCTTCACTTCCACCGAGAGAGACGTCCTGCACATCAGCTGTGGACGCAGATCTCTGTGAAGCAGCTGGCAGATCTCTGCAACCACCTCCCTTCTGAAGCGCAGCCTCTTAACACAATGCGCGGCAGTCATGGTGAGATAGGACACCTGCTGCCGGTATTCCCTGAGTGGGTAAGGCCTACGTTGCCGACGCCTGATGGCCCCTCTGCGTCTAGGCATGGCTGGCCCTCTCACACAGCGTCTGCGAGCCCTTCGCACATAATGCTGGAACTGAGGGTTGGAACCCCCTACAGCCCCCATAATAAACTTGCAAACAGTGAAATCACAATGATTCAAATTTCCAAGCTCTGGCCAGAAGCCAAAAATACCTCTCCTATGTTGTCCCAAATCAGTAAGCTCTGTTCCTTGGTCTCTGTCCAGAAATCCAAAGCACTAAAGTCATTGCAGCAAAATGGCTGGGCTTTATAGGTCAGTGTAAGTGCCCTTTAATTAGCGCTCCCCGAGGCCCACAGGGCCTCTGTTGCGTTCCACTTCACAGTTCTTAACAGCGCCACGCCCACATTGGGTGGGCGCCACTGAATTTCCGGTTTGGGGCACACAAACAGCGTTGCACGACAAAATGACGTCATAAGCTGCGCGCGCAGCTGTGCGGGCACAAACACTTTGCGCCGGCGCTAAATGTCAACTGAAGTTGGGCGTAGGCGCAGATCGTTCTGCACCCGGGCGCTAAGTGCCTAGCGCTGGAAATCTACCCCTCTTATGGCGTTAGCGGCTGGCGAACGCAACTGAATTTCTAGGCCATAGAGTTTTGAAACAAGTCTGCGTTTTGATCCCCTCAGGCGTCCTGTTTCCGCGTGGTCAGTGGAGCCACATCGAGCTGCGCTACACTTCTCTCTCTCTCTCTCTCGAGGTGAAGGTCACGGGCAGGCTGGACACTGGCAGGCCTGGACGTCGGCGGGGACGGAGACCATCTGTTCGACCACGGTTGGAGAGGTGTCTAGCTGGTTACCATTTTCATATGGGTTTCCTCTGTAGGGCTGCTGCCCTTTTGTCTCGTCAGTGGCCCGGGGTTTGTCGACGATCTCCCAATGGTTACCCCGGGGCGGGATGCAGACTCGAATCCCCTTCTTGGTCAATGTTTCTCCACAGCTCTCACAAGGACAAGCTCAAAAGCGTGTCTGGCTGATCGCTTCTTCTCTCCTCGCTCTCGATGGCTACCCTGGGACCCCAAATATGCTTCTCAAGAGAAGCCTTTATCTCCCGCCAAATCAAGGTTAGTCTTTGTTTAACTTTTGGCGGGCTTGTATCACAACGGGGTAGTTATTATATTTAAACTGCTTTCAGGATGGCCGGTGATGGCCATCTCTGGTCTGGAATGACCCTGCATTGTTTTGAATGTCTTCTTGATGTCTTTAATGGGTCTTTGATGCTCCCCTTATGAATATAAAACTGTTTCCCTTTGTCTGGGTAAACATTTAGATGGCCTTTATCTACAGGCCGATCTGACTGGATCTGCATCCAATCCATATGTATGTGTTTGTGTCTGGTTTCATTTTCTCAGAAACGGCTTCCAGAACTTACTGTGGGTTGAATCCACAAAGGCTGTCTGGGGACTGCAGGAACCATTTTAAAGTGTCCAAAAAGCTAGTCATGGGGTCTGGCGGCCATTTTATATGCCCCTTTTTCCTGGGCTTCTTTTAAAACAGTCTTTAAAACAAGGCCTCTTCTGCCAATGGACCCTTATAATACAATGTTCAATTTTGCGGATCTTACAAAACCTACATCAACTCGTTACTACCTGACACACTGGACCCACTCCAATTTGCCTACCGCCCAAACAGATCTAGGGATGATGCCATCGCCACTGTACTGCATGCTGCCTTATCACACCTGGATAAGAGGAACACCTATGTGAGAATGTTGTTCATTGATTATAGTTCAGCATTCAATACCATTATCCCCTCCAAGCTTGTCAACAAGCTCAGTGAGCTAGGACTTAACACCTCCCTATGCAACTGGATCCTGGACTTCCTGACGGGCAGACCCCAGGTGGTGAAAATAGGCAGTAATGCCTCCTCCACACTGATCCTGAACACGGAAGCTCCCCAGAGTTGTGTGCTCAGCTTCTTCTGTACTCCCTGTTTACTCACGATTGCATGTCCATGCACAACTCCAACTCCATCATCAAGTTTGCTGATGACACTACTGTTGTAGGCCTGATCACAGATGGCGACTGTAAAGTCTGTGGGTTGTATTGCAAATAATACACAGACTCCAAGATTAACAAATAAAACAGGTCTTTACTATTCAGAGGTTCGGGCGAATCTGCCCTAGTTAACGTATCACAACCCTTATATACTGGTGTGGTCACTATCGGTATTACAGTATACATGAGCCAACAAATAGTGCCACACCTAAAGTAGTGCTCTTAAAGGCGAACGGTTACATTCTATAGTTCCCTTAAAGGTAAACGGGTACATACACTACAATCCTCCCTTTTTAGCTTTTTACTTACAGAATCCCGTTAAACATACAATCTTCAACTTTATATAAACAGTTTGCAGATATACTCTCGATGGAGTCAACATCATATAACAATTTACAGATATACTCTCGATGGAGTCAACGTCATATAACTTCATGTTTAACATAACATAATAACATATATAACTTCATGTCAAAACAGATCACAGATTCAGTCTCTGCGGAAAACAGTTCACAGATTCAGTCTCTGTGGTGTAGTCGGTTCACATTGCTGGAGTGACTCATTCAATAGTCCTTCCATGGATTTAACAGCTTGAACTTCCGAACTGATTTGGCTCCGTTCGGAGGGACCACGTGTGTGATCTGGTAGAGGTGATAATGGTTCAGATGGGTCATCTTCTGTTTCGACTTTTCCTTTTCTGCTTCTTGGAGACTCTCTGGGCTCCACTGTCAGCTGCCAGCTGCATGCGCAGTTCCTCCTTCTCTTCCTCCTTTTTCCGTAGTAGAGCCACCTTCTCCCAATGTTCCGTAGACTTTTGGTGCTCCTCCATGATTTCTGCACTTTGGGAGTCGAAGTTACAAGCTGGGCAGGACAAGACATCATACTATTCGGTGTAGTCCACCAGGTCATGGTAATATTCGGTGTCGTCCTGAGCTAGGCCAGCGAGAGGGTCGTCTATTTCCTCCATACCCAGCTGGACATTAGCCAGCTCTTGTTCCAAATCCAGACATCTTTCCTGAAGAGACTTCTTCATGTGTACCTCTTCATCCAGCTTTTTCTGGGCTTTCAGCAAGTCGTTTACTAATGACCTCATTTGT
This sequence comes from Somniosus microcephalus, assembly GCF_052327205.1. Taxonomy (NCBI): domain Eukaryota; kingdom Metazoa; phylum Chordata; class Chondrichthyes; order Squaliformes; family Somniosidae; genus Somniosus; species Somniosus microcephalus. The sequence goes on from NC_140997.1 coordinate 137,883,923, forward strand.
GATTTTAATACTTCAACTTCCTTTGGAGATTGATTGATCGGACTATTCAATCCCTCTACCGGAGCAGCTGTTTCAGCGGTCTGTTGTTCTACATTGACGTGAGTCAGCGTACTTTTGGTATCCAAGGGTTGCTCTGCTGCCATCTTCTCAGTCTGTGTTGCAACCTCAGCTATTTCAATAACTTTTGAGAGCTCCAAACCCCTCTCCTCTTCCACCACTAATGTTTCATCTATGGATGGAATCTTTACCGATGAGGCAGCCTTGGCCTGGAGCTCATCAAACATTTCCTGCAGCCTTTGGACTTCTTGCTCATGTTCAACCTTTAGTTGTTCATATGCTTCTACTGAAACTAGCTTTTCGGGGGTTGCCGAGTTAATCCCCTCCAGAATTGTAGCCTGGGCCTGTCCATACTGTTCTTTCAACTTCTCACACTCTGCTTGTAAGGAGTCGTAGAGAAGGACTGGAATAAAATCCTGGCTTCCTGAAGATTCCTCTGCAATTGGTTTTTTTGCAATTTCCTGTTGGAGTTCAGCCAAGGCTGCTATGCTATCTGCCTCTCGAAGTCTCACTGCCATCAATTCTTCTTTATTCTTGCAGTCTATCTCAGCCATTTCCCGTTTACTCTCATTTAACTGAGTGAGTAGCCCCTTATTCTGGGCTGAGAGATATTGCACCTTCTCATGTAGACCATAGCACTCCTTCTCTGCTCGACATAGCTGATTTCTGCTGATTTGGTTCTGTGTTTCAAGTTCCAACATCCTTTGCTTAGCTTCTTTCAGTTTCGCCTCAATAATCCCCTCTCGCAACATGTCCACATTATTCACATCAGGTAAAGAAGCGTTTCTCTTTTCCATGTCCAAGATTTGTTTCTGCATCTCCTTAAGAGCACACTGCGATTCAACTTCTCTTAACCTTGCCTGCACTAGCTCCGTCTCCAATTGCAGAACAAAATCCTCAGTGTAGCGTGGTTTGCCCTTCTGCTGTATCTCTAGATCATGCAAATATTCTAACTCCTGAACATCATAAGGGAGATGTGATCGGTAATTGGTCACGATGGCTCTATGGTCGCTCTCTGCTTGAGCCAGTAGGTTCTGTTGTCTTTCCAGACTCTCCCATTCGGTGTCATAGAACTTTTTCATTGTTTTCATCTCTTGTACGAGGCGGTAACTTAATTGTTCTAATTGTTGTCGTACTTTGAAATAACGTTGAGTTCGAGCCCGGTGTTCCTCCGTAATGCATATGTCTGTAACTTGAACAGACTCAGAATTCTCTGTCTTTATGCACGCCATCGATTTTCCAACCTTAGTCCGTGAGTTCATGTTAACTTTGTTTTTCATACGTAAGCTGGACTTATCGTCTTCCGGCTCGGAGTCTGAGCTGCTTGTCTGCACCGAGTCCTCACTCGTTATTGCTTGTGGGTAGTGCCATTCCATGTCTATTTTCCTGATCCACTCCCGTCCTAGAAGTGGTGGTCCTCCCTCAGGTAGTACGTACAAATTCATTCTTGGGTGTACTTTACCCCTTTCTCTCACCTTGACTCTTATTTTCCCCATGGGGTATACGTTATGCCCCGTATATGTCCGTAATACGAACTTGGTATTTCTTAAGGGTATGTGAGAGAATAGCCGGTGGTAGTCCTTTTGGTTGATGACTGATACAGCTGATTCCGTGTCCAGCTCCATTCGTACTTGGACTCCAGCTATTTTTAGTGTGACCCAGATCGTCTGTAGATCAGTTACTTTACCCACATTGTGGATTCTCAGACTATCCAGCTCCTGGCTGTTTGGGTCTGAGTCTGAATTTTGTTCGTCTGAACTCTTTTCAGCCACCTGATGCACCTTGTTGTACTTTTCTTGTGGTGGTGGCTTCCTTTGCTTGTTGGTCTTCTTTCCGGACCTGCATACCTTCGCGATGTGACCCAGTTTGCCACATTTCCTGCACTCTTGGTTCTTAAACCAGCACTGATTCTGGTCGTGCGTTGTCTTTCCACAACGGTAGCATTTGGAAGTGCTTGCAGTAATTTGGTCCACCCCGAGTGCCGCCGCCTTTAGCTGCATTTCCGCCGTTCCTTTCGCTGCGGCTTCGTGCGATGAAGCTATGAGGACAGCCCTGTCCAGTGTGAGGTCGTTTTCTTCCAGAAGTCGCTTCTGCGTTCCTTCTTTGGCCAAGCCGCATACGAACTTGTCCCGCAGCGCCTCTGTCAAATTCCCTCCAAACTGGCAGTATTTCGCTAGCTTACGCAGTTCGACTAAGTATTCCGCATTGCTTTCATCTTTCCTCTGGGTTCTTGCGTAAAATTTAAATCGTTCAGCCAGCATCAACGGTGTGGGGTTCAAGTGATCCTTCAGCACTGCTACGATCTCTTCGAAGGTCTGGTCCACTGGTTTAACTGGTGCTATTAGATGTTTCAAGAGCCCGTATGTTTTTGCTCCCATCGAATTTAACAAAGTTATTGCCTTGTCGTCATCCTCAATTTCGTTGGCTACGCAATATATTTCTATGCGTTCCACATACGTGGCCCAGTCTTCTATTTCAGCATTAAAATCATTAATATTTCCTCGCTTAGGCATCTTCTTCTCTTCTTGAGAACAACACAAGTATTGCTTTACTTATTCTTATTTTTCCTCTCTTCTTGAGAACACACCAGCATTTCTGAAAGTTCTTATTAATTTTCTAAGATGGCGGTTTCCCGCTTCTGTCTTCTTCCCCAGCGGTTTCCCCGCGAAAAATGGCGGCTTTCCCGCGCGGTTTTCCCGCGCTTGGCGGTCTTCACCCGACCCCCGACGCTGTCTTTCAGCCCGAGTGCGGCCCTTATCTCTGCCGCGATCGATGGCCCGCGCTGTTCACCGCGGCTCTCGCGCCTTCAGTGTCTGCCGACTCTGCCCTACCAGCCCGAGTGCGGCCCTTATCAGGGATTGCGATCGATGGCCCGGCTGCGCCCCTCACTTCAAAGCGGCCCGGCCCTTATCAGTGGATGCGATCGATGGCCCGCGCTGCGCCTCTCGCCCGAAGCGGCTCTCGGCCCTTATCGCTGGTGCGATCGCTGGCTCGCGAAGCGCCTCCCGCTCGAAGCGGCTCTTGCTCGCTCCCTCTCGGGCTCTGGCTCACCCGCTCGCGCGGCTCTTGCTCGCTCCCTCTCGGGCTCTCGCTCAGCGGATTCAAACGCCTCTCCCCGACCTCCCGCAGTCCGGCCCTTTCCTCCCCGGCTGCGGCTGATTCTTCGCGGGTTATTTAGTTATTTATTTATTTATCGCCACCGCGCCTTGTGATCCCGGTCGCTGTCCGGCCTTTTCACCCCCTCGACCGTGGTGGTCACTGCCCTTATCCTCCGGATATTTTCCACACTTTCCCCTACTCACAGTCGTTGCGGTCGCCGGTTGCTTTCTTTTGTTAGTTGATCGACGCACTCCGCACCGTGGTAAAAGGGTAGTTGTGCCTGTTGCTGATGAACTTTCGTTGCTAGTCTGCTTCCTGTCTGTTGCTGCAGCCTCGTGTGTTCTTCCAGCAGCACGACGAAGGCGGTTGCCTCACTTCGACGCTCCTTAGTAGCTTAGGAAGTACTGTTGCCGCAGGGTACGATCGTCCTCGTCGCCATTGTAAAGTCTGTGGGTTGTATTGCAAATAATACACAGACTCCAAGATTAACAAATAAAACAGGTCTTTACTATTCAGAGGTTCGGGCGAATCTGCCCTAGTTAACGTATCACAACCCTTATATACTGGTGTGGTCACTATCGGTATTACAGTATACATGAGCCAACAAATAGTGCCACACCTAAAGTAGTGCTCTTAAAGGCGAACGGTTACATTCTATAGTTCCCTTAAAGGTAAACGGGTACATACACTACAGCGACGAGACAGGCTACAGGGAGGAGGCAAGAGCCCTAGCAGAATGGTGCAAGTACAACAACCTCTCCCTCAACATCAGCAAAACAAAGGAGATGATCGTGGACTACAGGAAGCGGCAGGGGGAGGGACACACCCCAATCTACATCGAAGGGGCTGAGGTGGAGAGGGTTAGCAGCTTCAAATTCCTGGGTGTATTCATTACGGAGGACTTAACGTGGTCCAATCATATCGACGTCGTAACCAAGAAGGCATGCCAATGCCTGTTCTTCCTCAGGAGACTGAAGAAATTTGGAATGGCCCCCCAGATTCTCACCAACTTCTACCGGTGCACCATTGAGAGTATCCTGTCCGGCTGCATCACTACCTGGTATGGCAACTGCACCACCATAGACCGCAAGGCTTTACAGATGGTGGTGAAAGCTGCACAACATACTATAGGAATTAAACTACCTGCTGTGCAGGATATCTACCCCGAGAGGTGCCGGGGGAAGGCCCTGAGAATCATCAAAGACGCGAGCCACCCCAGCCACAACCTCTTCGCCCTGCTCCCGTCCGGTAAGAGATATCGAAGCATACGGTCTCATACCAGCAGGTTTCGAAACAGCTTCTACCCCCAGGCCATAAGACTCATGAACGAATAATTTATTATTATTTATTACTGTATTTCTATTGGTATTTTTATCATTGCTATGCCATATTTATTCCAATGTTGGGAGGACTCGTAAAAATCAACATTTCATTGTGCAGTACACACGTTTGCTGCATATATGATAAATAAAATTGAATTGAATTGATTGATTGACAACCCAGACCTCATCCTTTTTACAGATGGCTCCTCCTTTGTTGACAATTGCACCAGAAAAGCAGGATGGGCAGTTACAACCTTACATGAGGTCGTGACAAAAGGCTGCCTACCCTCAGGAACGTCAGCCCAACAGGCCGAGTTGCGAGCCCTGTCAGAAGCATGCCGGATAGTGGAGGGACAGACGGCTAATGGCCCAGAAATTGGGTTCGGGGGCTTGCCGCGCGTGCAAGCCCCTGATGTGCACTTACCCGGCGTGCCGGCCGTTGTGCTCGCGGGGCGCGTGGAATTCCTTTTTTCTGATGATTACTCCCGGGTAGCGTCTGACATCACGCCGCCAGGAGTGCAGCCAGCGCGAAGCCTCGAGCGCGGAGTGTAAGTGAGACATGCCCCGTGAGGTCGCATTACCATAGGACACGCCCCCAATCTTTCTCAGCAGCTGGAGACGCTTCGTACATACAGAGCAGCATTGTAAGTAGGTTCTTTGTATTTTTATGAATGTTTTGGTAACTTTTTTAAACTTTTAAATACGTTTACATGATTTTGAGGACTCTGAAATCGTTTTAAAGAGATTTGAAGCTATTTAAACAGTTTTGAAAGCCTTGAAAGCATTCTTTTCATTCATTTAATTTAATTAGCAGAGTGAAATGGCTGGAATGAGCACAATTCACGTGATTAAAACTCAAAACTTCACTGAAGATGATCTCAGCAATCTCCTCAACGAGGTGGAGGTGAAGCGCCTGCACATCATTGGGAATGAGCATTCCAGGGCGCCGCGAAAAGGTCAGATGATAGCCTGGGCAACTTCCGACCAAGCTATCAGCGCGACCTCCACCATTCCACGTACAGCGGAACAATGCCGCAAGAAATTCAGTGACTTGTTGCGATCTGTCAAGGTTTGTACAGTTATTACAAAAGTGTAAAGTAACATTGCTTAGAATTTAAGTTAACTAGATTTAAAAATGTTTTCAATGCATGTACTTTAGTCAAGTGACTTCTTGGTCAAGTCACCTGAGGTAGCAATAAAACTTTATGGCTTTGGGGCCAGCTCAGGGTTATCTATTGTTCTCTTATCTTGATTCCAGTGCTTTGAGCTGTAAAACTTCAATCAGAGATTTAAAGAAACACCCAACCCAGTCTCCAAAGCCTTTGCAGTCCCTGTCAGAAATGCTGCTGTGTGCTTCTCTTTTTTCTGTTGTCATTTCAGAGTAAAAATGCTCACAACACCAGGGAACTTGCACTCACAGGCGGTGGTGTTGCCATGCTGAGGGTTTTCACCAAACATGAGAAATGGATCCAGCAGCTGTTCGGATTTACTAGCAATCGCCCCGCGGATGCTTCTCAATCAGACATTGTTGCACCTGAACGTGAGTTGGGCTGGCCAGCTATATGTTAAAGAAGGTTAGGTGTGTGTTGAATATCTGTGATGTGGCACATCATGCTTAACCTTTGCAAATGTTTTCTGTTTCCTTCCCACAGATGGACAGAATACCTCTCACACACGGGATGAGCAGTGCGTGGAGTCAGCGGCCGCAGAGGGCATTGGGGAAGGTGTTTCCGATGCAGTGACAGCAGTTACTGAGGTGGTTGAGGAACAGGAGGAACTTGTCCTACGTCAGCAAGTGCAGCAGGAGTGTATGGACCCTGTGTTGCTGCCCAGTATCTCACCATCTCCTGGCCCCTGTGGCTCTGTGCGAGTCACTGCTGACTGTAGCTCCACAGACAGACACCATATTGACACTTCAGCGCAGGTGGGAGGAACAGAAAGACATTCAGTAGAACAGCACCTACAAGCTGAGGAGCAACATATTGCAAGTTTCAGTCAATTGCTGAGTTCTCTTACTGAGAAGGATGTTGACTCTAGAGACTCTATCAGGCATGGAATCGATAATCTTGGCATTACACTAAATCAGATAGCATTGCAGTTGGTGTCGCTTAATGAGAATTCACTTAATCAGGTAGCATCGCAGTTGGCGGTGCTTAATGAGAATTCACTTAATCAGGTAACATTGCAGTTGGCGGCGCTTAATGAGAATATCGTTACACTACTTCATTCGCATGAACCTATAACTTCTGCCATTGCTCTGACTCCAGCAGAAGCGCCCTTATCAGCTCACAGTGCAGAGCCAGTGTGGTCCCAGGAGCCAGCAGGTGCACCAGTCATGATGCAGGGAAACGTAGACTTGCATCAGCAACAACCCTGTCATGAGGCAACTGCTGAAGAGCAGGAGACGTCACACAGGGGCCTTGCAAGTAGCTCCGGAGGGCTCCAGTCACGGGGAGGGAGAAGGCGCAGGAAACGTTAGGGTGTCACTTTTAGCTCACTGCGCCTCCTTCAACCCTCAGTCACAGAAGCGAGTGGCCAAATCGTTCAATTGTTTAATTAATAATTTTATTGAAATGTTAAATGTTTTCTTTGAATTTTAAATTCAAATGTTTATTTTTGACTGAAAGGATATGTAACCTTTTCGTTTAAGCAATACATCCACTAGTCAATGTGAAAAGAAATTCAACTTTTATTGGAGAACATTTTTTTTGACAACTGTTATGAAAGTAGAAAATAGGTAGTTTCCACCTTGAATGTCTGTATTGCAGTAAGAAACAAAAATGAATTACTGTAAAATGTTTACAATTTTTTTCCCAACATTTATCAGTTTGCACATGTTTGAAAACTTGAAATTAGGTAGTTAACATCTTCAATTTTTTAATTACACTAAGAAACCAAAAAAAGTGACTTAAAACTGTTTACACAGTGATTTCCAAACTGTTAACGTTTGCATATTTTTCAGTAGCAGAAAAGAGGTGGTTAACATCCTCAATGTCTTACTTGCACTAAGAAAGAAAGACAAGTAAATAGAAACTGTTTACAAATTTTTTTCTTAACTGTTCCTGTTCACAAATGTTTTAAAAGTAGAGAAGCGCTACTTAAAATTTACAAGTTATAAACTTTATACAGCGAAACTGAAGCTGAAAACTGTTTGATGATGCAATAAATGGTCACTGCTTCACTTTAATATGTCTGCTCCTGTCTTTGCCTTGCGGGGGGAGGGGTAGGTACAAGGCGACACTACCTCGTGAAGGTGTTGGCTACCAGCAGTTCCCGAGCAGCCTTATTTTCGGCGGCACTTGGCTCCTGCCCATGAGGCCTGTCAACATGCACATTGCCATCGCCTTCATCCTCCATTTCAGCAGGGAGCTGTTCTGTAGTGTTAAGGGTCAGTCCTTCTTGCAGGGCAAGGTTGTGCAAAGCACAACAGGCCATCACAATCCTTGCCACTTTCTGGTGAGAGTACTGCAAGGTCCCCCCTGACCTATCCAGGCACCGGAATCGTGATTTCAGAACTCCTATTGTCCTCTCCACCACTTGACGTGTTGACACGTGTGCCTGGTTGTATCTCTCCTGAGACTGATTAGTGGTCTTGCGGTAGGGGGTCATCAGCCATGGTCTTAGCGGGTAGCCCTTGTCGCCCAATATCCATGCGGATCCTGTAGGCAATTTGCTGAGAGCATTATACAATTTAGAGTTACGGAGGACGAAGGAGTCATGATTACGTCCCTGGTGCCCTGCATTCACGTTTAGGATTCTGAGGTGCGCATCACATAATATCATTACATTCAATGAATGATACCCCTTCCTGTTTATGTATGTCACAGGTACATCCATTGGTGCCTTCAATGCAATATGGGTTCCATCGACGGCCCCAATCACTTTGGGGAATCCAGCAATGCGATGAAATGCTAAGGCCATCTCCTTTTGATGTCGAGTGGACAAGTCATACTTAATTAAATCTGAAAGCCTACGGCAAATGGCTTCTGTGACCTGGTGAATGCAGACCCTCGCAGCATTCTTGGAGATGTTGCTTATGTCACCGGAGCCTGCTTGAAATGACCCACTTGCAAAGAAGTTCAATGCTGTGGTTACCTTCATGTTCACTGACAAGGCAGTGCGGGTCTTCGAGCGTGGTTTCAGGTCCGCCTTCAACATGTCACATAGTCGGCCGATTGCCTCTTTACTGAAGCGCAGCCTCCTCACACACAACTCCTCCGACAGCATCTCAAATGATCGCCTCTCCCTGTACACTCTGTGGGGTGGGTAGTTGTTCCTTCTGATCAGGAGACGGTTATGGTTCCTCACTCTTCTACGTTGTTCCCTGGCGTTCCGATTTCTTTGAAGCAAATCCACACACAGCATCACGGCAACATTTCTATAAGAGGGCATGTTTCTCGCTCACAGGACTCCTCTTTACACAGACGTACTTGTAAGGAAGAAATGGAAATAGTTGTTACAGTTATTTTAATAAACTGAGTGGCTATAAAATCAACTCGGCCTATGGCAGGAAACATGCTTTAACGGCTTGGGAACATGTCATACCCGCCTGATGAATATCACAGGCCGAGATCATTTTCCAACAACTTACATTTTCAGAAAGTCATCATTACATACATACATTCATCCACATACTGAAAGGAATACATACAGAAATGCACATCCTTCAAGGAATTTTTACAGACATACATACATTCATACATACATACTTACTAAAAAGAAGATATATTACTGATGAGACGTTTATTTTTTAAACATCTTATTCATTTTTAAACAGTCATTTTCACATTTAATAAAGCAATCACATTCAATTAGGCCTTGCACACAGCTACAATTGATCCTTATACCTACACTACTCAAAACCCGTTTTTAAAAAAAATAATAAAGTTGGAAACTTACATCAGACTTTCTTACAATAAATTCCCTCCCTTTCACAACTAAAAATTTGCCGTTCAGAACCAGCACTGCTGAAGCAATTCTTCACCCTCAGTGTTACGGAGCTGCTGGCCGGCTTTACTCCTCCTTTTCAAATGTGTAAATTGTGGGGACTTACCCTCACTCAAACCATTCATGAAAACTCTGAATTTCAGTGCGCACGCGCTGTCTGAAACGTTGCACGCATTCTGCCTCTTAACCCCTTGGTTCAGAGGAAAGGAAATGCCGGTTTTCCGCGCATGCGCTGTGCATGCTGAAAACCGGCACTTCCATCGGGCCCACGCGTGAGTACCCCATCCGTACTCACGCGTTGGGACCCGAATTACTGGGTCAATATCTATACGGATTCACGCTATGCTTTTGGAGTCACTCACGACTTTGGTCAGTTATGGCAGAAAAGAGGATTTCTTACTGCCGCTGGTAAACCTTGTAGGGTTCTCAAAATTCCCACATCTCCCGAGTTATTAATAAGGGACCTGGAAGGACAAGTTATTAATAAGGGAACCCTGAAGGAAATGGCTTTTGGACTTTATGGCAAAACTGCAATGTTACAGTGGGACCCAGCAGGCAGGATGTCAAGTTCAAAAGGGCTTAAAACTTGACATGCCTGGGCCTGTGGGAGACAGCTTTGATTTGTTATTTCAAAACCAGACAACTGGAGGAGACAGAACATGCATTCTTCCCTTTAAAACAAATCAACTCAGGAAAAGACTTAATCTTGCACAAACCTAAAGCCCATCAAAACTCTGCATAAATAATCGCTTACAGTTCGAACTAGCTACCAAGCCAGGAAGATACCGATTAACCTTATGCATGACAAACACCCAAGACATTAAAGGCCATTTAGCAACGAGACAACCGCCCCAAAACCAGTTAAGGTGAATGGCTATAATCACCTTAACGAGCCCGCCAAAAATCGGACAAAGAACTAACCCTGATTTGGCGCGCAGATAACAAACTCAAAAATAGTATAACTGTAGGCCCACCGGTAACCAAGAACACCACCACGACAACGACACCACCCTGCATCTTCATTCAGAAGCCAACAGGAAGGCTCATGGAACACCATGGCGAGGGGACTCGGTGGGGCAGGCTCGACCGAAGACAACAAGGCCGCAACCGCAGCCCGACACGAGGACCGACCACGAGCACCGCGGTAACAAAGGGCCGGGTAAACCATACCTTCAGATCATTACCACTACACAGGTAATAATCTAGGCCACCGCGACCGAGCCGACACTGAAGACCGCCAACCGAACCCCAACCGCAACAAAACTCGACAACCAGACCACCACCAGAAGAACAAAACCCGAAGTTTTCCACTCTACAAGCTAAGGTACCCAACAAAGACTTTACTCTCCCTATTTCTAACTAAGAAAAGTGGGTACTTACCAGACAAATCCACAACCATGCCCAAACCGCATCAGCGGACTCCACCCAACTGAAGAACCTTCGCAGATTCTAAGACTAGTACCACGTGGAGACGGCAGGCCCCAAAGAGTGAACCCCAAAAATGCAACCGGCTTAACTGACAGGATTTGAACTGTCAAGAAACCCCTATTGGTGAGCATGATCCCTGGCGCTTTTTAGTACAATTTAGTTAGATATTGGGTGTGGGACAAGGGTTGTTGTGCCGTGTGTTCCCCATTCCTAATTAAGTGTACTCTTGAATGTCTGTAACTACTCCAGTAATCTAAGTGTATAATTTTATTGTGACTCTAATAAAACACAGTTTTCTTGCACCAAACCAGTTGTCTACTCCAATTCTGTATCGCAGCCTGTACCTAAGTCCAGAGTCTAGAACCAAAGGGGTGTGGGAGCGATTCGAACCGATCAAAACAGTCAGAGGCAAAGCTGACTCAACACACCACCCCCTACACCTATCCAAAATGGGAAAGAGGTCCAAGACTTACTCGAAGCCATACAATTACCCCAGGAAGTATCCATCTTGGAAGTGTAAGGCCCATACGAAGGAAAATACCACAGAAGCGCAAGGAAATGCCCTAGCCGACCAGGCAGCCAAAGAAGCCGCCTCACAATGTGCTTCCCCGGGAGAACCAACACAGATGTGCAGACTGGAAGCACTCAATCTGACACGAGACCTACAGACAATGCAAGGCGAGTGCTCTCGAGAGGAAAAATGGACATGGATTGAGGCAGGGATTAAGCTATGTGAAGACGGTATCTGGAGGCAAAGAGATACCGACAAGCCAGTCGTGCCACAGGCGCTGATGCCCTTTTTAGCCCAACAGATCTACTCATGAGGGCACTTGGCTCCACAACAGATGACGGCACGGTTCCAGAAAAGCTGGTGGGGTCGGGGATTCAAAAAACACGCCCAGCTGGTAGCAGACCGCTGTGTGGTCTGTCAGAAAAATAATCCCGGACCCATCACGGTAATGCCCCAACTGAGGCCCCCTGCCCCTGCCGGACCATTCCAGCAATTGCAGGTCGACTATATATCTCTCCCTCCATGTCAAGGATACACCAACATTCTTGTCGTTATCGACAGATTCTCCAGATGGGTAGAGGCCACCCCAGCCTGAAGAGCCATGGCCAATCACACTGCCAAGGTCTTGTGTAAGGATTACATTCCCCGATGAGGAGTCCCGACCAGCATTGACTCCAACCAGGGAACCCACTTCACAGGTGCTGTCTGCCAAGAAGTCTGTAGGTTACTAAACATTACATGGGAATTACACTGTCCGCATCACCCACAATCATCAGGGCAAGTGGAGCGAATGAATCGAACTCTGAAACAACAACTTGCCAAATATCACCAGGAAGGAACACCATGGCCCCAGGCACTACCAATAGTCCTGCGCAGTATTAGGGCAACCCCAAATAGAACTACGGGTCTGAGTCCATTTGAAATTATAACAAGGAGACCCATGTCGCTGCCAGGAACCATTGTTTTACGAAAAGCTGATTGTCACTTGATGAGTGACGCTCTATTAGAATATTGTCAGAACCTAGCAAATGCTATTAGTTCTGCTTCCCGACAGGTATCGGCAGCTTGGGGCGATCCACCAGGAGGAGGACATGACATCGTCCCGGGAGTCTGGGTTTACGTGAAGAAAATACATAAGGAACCTTTGGGTCCGGCCTTAAAAGGGAAATTAAAGAAGCGTGCAATAAGGGCACAGCAGTCATCATGGGTGACTTTAATCTACATATAGATTGGGCTAACCAAATTAGTAACAATACTGTGGAGGAGGAATTCCTGGAGTGTTTACGGGATGGTTTCTTGGACCAATATGTCGAGGAACCAACCAGAGATCAGGTCATCTTAGACTGGGTATTATGTAACGAGAAAGGATTAATTAGCAATCTTGTTGTACGAGGCCCCTTGGGTCGGAGCGATCATAATATGATCGAATTCTTCATTAAGATGGAGAATGAAGTAGTTGACTCAGAGACAAGGGTCCTCAATTTAAATAAAGGAAACTACGATGGTCTGAGGAGCGAGTTGGGTAGGATTGATTGGGGAATGGCACTCAAAGGGTTGACAGTGGATAGGCAATGGCAAACATTCAAAGACCGAATGGATGAGCTACAGAATTTGTTCATCCCAGTTTGGCATAGAAATAAAACAAAAAAGGTGACTCAACCGTGGCTAACAAGGGTAATTAGGGATAGCATAAGATCCAAGGAGAGGACATATAAATTGGCTAGAAAAAGCAATAATCCTGAGGATTGGGAGCAGTTTAGGAGTCAACAAAGGAGGACAAAGGGATTAATTAAGAAAGGGAAAATAGAATATGAGAGTAAGCTTACAGGGAACATAAAAACTGACTGTAAAAGCTTTTATAGATATGTGAAGAGAAAAAGATTGGTGAAGTCAAGCGTAGGTCCCTTAGTCAGAATCAGGGGAATTTATAATGGGAAACAAGGAAATGGCAGACCAACTAAATACATACTTTGGTTCTGTCTTCACAAAGGAGGACACAAATAACTTCCCAGAGATGTCGGGGAACATAGGGTCTGATGAAAGGGAGGAACTGAAAGAAATCAGTATTTGTAGGGAAATGGTGTTAGGAAAATTGATGGGACTGAAGGCCGATAAATACCCAGGGCCTGATGGTCTACATCCCAGGGTACTTAAGGAAGGGGCCCTAGAGATAGTAGATGCATTGCTGGTCATCTTCCAGAACTCGATAGACTCTGGAACAGTACCCATGGATTGGAGGGTAGCTAATGTTACCCCACTATTCAAAAAAGGCGGTAGAGAAAAAGCGGGGAATTATAGACCGGTAAGCCTGACATCGGTAGTGGGGAAAATGCTAGAATCTATTATAAAAGATGTATTAGCAGAGCACTTGGTAAGCAGTGACAGGATCGGACAAAGTCAACATGGATTTAAAAAAGGTAAATCATGCTTGACTAATCTACTGGAATTTTTTGAGGATGTAACTGGTAAAATAGATAAGGGAGAACCAGTAGATGTGGTGTATTTGGACTTTCAGAAGGCTTTCGATAAGGTCCCACATAAGAGATTAGCGTGCAAAATTAAGGCACATGGGATTGGGGGCAAGGTATTGACTTGGATAGAGAACTGGTTGGCGGACAGAAAGCAAAGAGTTGGAATAAACGGGTCGTTTTCCGAGTGGCAGGCAGTGACTAGTGGGGTACCGCAAGGATTGGTCCTAGGACCCCAGCTGTTCACAATATATATTAATGATCTGGACGAGGGAATTGGATGTAATATCTCCAAATTTGCAGACGACACAAAGCTGGGTGGGAGGGTAAGCTGTGAGGAGGATGTCGTGAAACTTCAGTACGATTTGGACAGGTTGCGTGATTGGGCAGAAACATGGCAAATGCACTATAATGTGGATAAATGTGAGGTTATCCACTTTGGTGGCAAAAACAGGAAGGCAGATTATTATTTGAATGGCAACAGATTGGGAGAAGGGGAAGTGCAAAGAGACCTGGGTGTTATTGTGCACCAGTCGCTGAAGGTAAGCATGCAGGTGCAGCAGGCGGTTAAGAAGGCAAATGGTATGTTGGCCTTCGTAGCAAGAGGGTTCGAGTACAGGAGCAAGGATGTCTTGCTACAGTTGTACAGGGCCTTGGTGAGACCGCACCTTGAGTATTGTGTGCAGTTTTGGTCACCTTACCTGAGGAAGGACGTTCTTGCCATGGAGGGAGTGCAGCGAAGATTCACCAGGCTGATACCTGGGATGGCAGGAATGACGTATGAGGAGAGATTGTGTCAATTGGGCTTATACTCACTGGAGTTTAGAAGATTGAGAGGGGATCTCATCGAAACCTATAAAATTCTGTCAGGTCTGGACAGACTAGATGCAGGAAGGATGTTTATGATGGCCGGGGAGTCCAGAACCAGGGGTCATAGTCTAAGGATAAGGGGTAAGCCATTTAGGACTGAAATGAGGAGGAACTTCTTCACCCAGAGAGTGGTGAACCTGTGGAATTCTCTGCCACAGAGGGCAGTGGAGGCCAGTTCATTAAATATATTCAAGAAAGAGTTGGATATATTTCTTGAGGCTAAAGGGATCAAGGGATATGGGGAGAAGGCAGGGACAGGGTACTGAATTTGGATGATTAGCCATGATCTCATTGAATGGCGGAGCAGGCTCGAAGGGCCGAATGGCCTACTCCTGCTCCTATCTTCTATGTTTCTATGTTTCTGTGTGCCAAGTGGGAAGGACCCTACCAAGTGTTACTGACTGCCCAAGCAGCTGTTAAAGTCCAAGGGAAGAAGGCTTGGATCCACGCATCTCACGTTAAACGAGCACCCAGCGACTGAAACTTCAACCTGATGTAAGAACAATTACTATTTGCCAAAATGCTTAAATTTATTGTGATGTTGTCTGCATGTATCCTAGGCATCTGCCTACTTCTGACCAGCCAACCCCCTGCACCTCAGGGAACTAATCGAGTATCTAGGGAATTACATGTAAACACCTTCCTGTACATGTCATACACCTATGCCAAAGAAACGAACATCTCCAGTTGTTGGGTATGTGCACATGTGACCATCCACTCAAGGGGAGGCATCCCCTGGAGACCCATCCCCTTTAATGCGTCAGAATTAAGGGACTGGTACCTCTTCGGACCGGCAGACGGAACGCGCTTTCCAAACAATGTGACCAATAAGACCGAATTAAGGGAGGCAATGAGGGAAACCCGCAAAAACTTTGGCTCAGCAGGTTATCCTCAAAACCTTATTTATGGTAGGTACGGACTCAATTACAACCGGACCCAACAGCCCCCATTCTTGGTCCTTGTAGTGTATGTACCTTTAAGAGAGAACTACTTTTACAGCTCCTGTATACTGTAGTACCGGCCGTGACCACACCTGTATATAAGCCTTGAGCAGGCATCTGTACTGTTAGTCTTTAGACTACCCTCCTCCAGTAAACACCTGTTGATTGTTAATCTACAGCCTCCGTCTAGTTATTGAAGAACACCATACCTTAAGATTTACAGATTCAGCAGTGGCAACGAGGTCGATTCGAATCTACCTGCAACTCTGCATTTCCTTCCAAGGATTCGCTCCGGGAGGGCGGTGGAAGAAAGTCGAGGCCAGAAGCATGGGCGTCGACCACGAGCAACCGCCCAGTCATCCGGCAGAGAGAGTGAACATCGCAGGGGAGGCTGTTGAGAGCTGGGCTTGGTTCTCCAGCCACGACGATCCAGCAACAGACTGGCAACTGGTACAGCGCAGACCCTTCCCGGACAGTGGCGGCTGGAGCCGACCGACGGCACAGAAAAGGCCGAGCAGCGTCGACGGGGTAAGAGAGAGGGTAGAGCGCACAGGGCGCAGCCGGGGGTGGAAGACCGAGCGGCGTCGATGGAAAACAAAAAGAGAGAGAGGGTAAAGCACAGCCGGGGTTCAGGACCGAGCGGCTGCAATGAGAGGCGCACAGGAGAACGCGCAGAGCGCAGCCAGGGCTCAAGGGCGGAGCAGCGTCCGCGGGGAAAGAAAGGGAGCGCGGGAGACGCCATTTGAGCTGCGGAGAAGAAGGGAGAGAGCGCCATTTGAGCCGCGGAGAAGAAGGGAGAGCGCGGGAGACGCCATTTTTGAAGCCGCAGCGGAGAAGAAGGGCGAGCGCGGGAAGAAAGGAAAGCGCGGGAGACGCCATTTTGAGCCAGCGGAGAAGAAGGGAGAGCGCGGCAAGAAAGGAATGCACGGGAGACGCCATTTTGAGCCAGCGGAGAAGAAGGGAGAGCGCGGGAGATGCCATTTTAGAAAGTCTAACCACACCCAGGGATGCCGAAGAGTGGCAGTGTCACTGCGTTCGACAATGAAGTCAAAGATTGGGCGACATATGTGGAACGCATTGAGGTGTACTGCAAGGCGAATGAAGTGCCAGATGCCAGGAAAGCACTGGTTTTGTTGAATTCCATGGGTGCAAAAACGTATGGCTCACTGCGAAACCTATATCCCCAGAGAAGCCAGTGGATAAGGATTTCAAAAGCATAGTGGGAATCCTACAGGACCACTTAAACCCCACACCGCTGCTGATAGCAGAAAGATTTAAGTTCCACAAAAGGAACCAGCAGAAAGATGAAAGTAATGCTGAGTATTTAACGGAACTGCGCAAGCCATCGAAACACTGCCAGTTTGGAATGGGACTAGCAGATACGTTAAGGGACAAGTTTGTGTGTGGGCTTCAAAGTGAAGGAAACCAGAATCGGCTTCTATCAGAAAAGGATCTTACGCTGGACAAGGCTTTCAGCATGGCAGTATCACACGAAGCAGCCGCACGGGGCACTGCAGAGATACAACGGAGACCGCAGGAATATGGCACCAATGAAATGTCATATGGAGCAGGGAAGTGTTATCGCTGCGGCAGAACAACACACGACCAGAAGGATTGTTGGTTCAAAGACCAAGTGTGCAGACAGTGTGGAAAAGCAGGACACATAGCAAGAGTCTGCAGGTCAGGGAAGAAAACCAGCAGCAAGAAATCTCCACAGGAGAAGTACAAAAAGGTACATAAGCTGATGGACAGTAGTTCAGATGAACAGGAAAGTGATACAGACTCCAGAAGCAAGGGGCTGGGTTGTCTGAAACTACATAATGTAATCAAAATGGAGGATCACCAGACTATCTGGGTCACGCTCAAGATAGACGGAGTCCAAGTGAAAATGGAATTGGACACAGGATCAGCCCTAACAGTCATAAACCAAAGGGACTACAAGTGGCTATTCTCACATATACCCTTGAAAGCTACAGAGATTGTCTTGAAGACGTACACGGGGCAAAAAGTCTACCCCAAAGGAAAAATAAGGGTGAACGTGATATACAAAGGCCAGGAAATACCAAAAATGGACCTATATGTATTGCCAGATGGAGGACCACCACTACTAGGACGTGAATGGATCCGGAAGATACAATTAGATTGGCATTCCATACAGGCACTGAAGGTTGAGGCCAAAAAGGATGACGACGTCACACCTGGACGACTTGTCAAAAATGCTAACTAATGCACAAGAAGTGTTCCAGGAGGGACTCAGAACACTAAAAGGCATAACAGCGAAGATTAAAATAGAGGAAAATGCAAGCCCAAAGTTTTTTACGGCCAGACCGGTGCCTTATGCGATCCGACCAGCCGTCGAAGCAGAGCTGGAAGGGTTGGAACGTTCAGGAGTACTGTCCAAAGTGGACTGGAGCGAGTGGGCTACACCCATCGTTCCTGTAATGAAGAGGTCGTTGAGTAATACACCTGGGGAACCAAAGAAGGTCCGCATCTGTGGGGATTTTTAAGGTGACAGTGAACCCAGTCCTTCACACGGTACAATATCCGCTTCCACGGATTGAAGATATTTTCGCCTCGCTATCTGGAGGGAAACGCTTCACTAAGATTGATCTGGCCCAGGCGTACCTGCAAATGGAGGTAGAAGAAGCCTCGAAACAATACCTCACGATCAACACTCATAAAGGTCTCTACCAATACAACCGGCTGGTGTTCGGGGTAGCATCGGCTCTGGCTATTTGGCAAAGGGCAATGGATCAAGTCCTGCAAGGGATTTCAGGGACCCAGTGTTATTTGGACGACATCCTGGTCACGGGCGAAAATGACAGTGATCACCTCGCCAACCTGGAGAAGGTGCTCACTAGATTAAAGGAATATGGGCTACGAGCTAATCGCCACAAGTGCGAGTTTTTCCAGAAGCAGATCTCGTATTGTGGCCACGTTATTGATGAAGAGGGGTTACATAAGTCCCCTGAAAAGATTGAGGCAGTAGTCAAGGCTCCAGCACCGGAAAATGTGTCACAACTGAGGTCGTTCCTCGGGCTGGTGAACTACTACCATAAGTTCTTACCAAATTTGTCTACAGTATTACACCCACTGAACACCCTACTGCAACAGGGGGTACCATGGAAGTGCAATGACGAATGTAAATGAGCTTTCCAGAAGTGCAAAGAATTGATCACATCAAAAGAGGTTTTGGCTCATTTCAACCCAGCACTACCAATTCGGTTGGCGTGTGATGCATCACCCTATGGTATTGGAGCAGTGCTGTCGCACAAATTCCCAGACGGGTTGGAGAGGCCAGTAGCCTTTGCGTCTCGGTCACTAACCTTAGCCGAGCGCAACTACGCCCAGATTGACAGGGAGGCCCTCAGCCTAGTATGGGGAGTAAAAAAATTCAACCACTATCTGCATGGGCAGAAGTTCACCTTGCTGACTGACCACCAACCACTTGTCTCCATCTTTAATCCAAAGAAGGGCGTTCCGGTGATGACTGCACAACGGCTACAAAGATGGTCCCTTTTTGTAGGGGCGAACCAATATGAAATAGAGTATAAGGGCACGAAACAGCATGGAAACGCTGATGGGCTATCACGCCTGCCACTGCCTACTGTGGAGGAAGCACCAGCAGTGGACCCTATCGAAATATTTTATTCGTCGATAATTGAACGCTTGCCAGTAACTAACGCGGATATAGAGGAGACCCGAAATGATCCGACACTGTCTCGGGTATATGATTTGACGGTGAAGGGATGGCCAACACATGGCGACTCACTGTTGCCAGCATTCTCATCCAGAAGAGAACAGCTATCAGTATGCCAGGGGACAGTGATGTGTGGATCCCGAGTGGTAATTCCACCCAAGTTAAGGGAGAGAGTGCTCAATGAGCTTCACGAAGGCCATCTGGGAGGGGTGAAAATGAAAAGCCTTGCTAGGGCTTATGTGTGGTGGCCGGGGATCGATCAACAAATCGAGGACCTAACAAAGAGCTGCTCAGGATGCCAGAAGGTCCAAAATGCACCACCACATGCCCCTCTACACCCATGGGAGTGGCCCTCCTCTCCATGGCAACGGGTGCATATTGATTTTGCTGGTCCATTCATGGACTCAATGTTCTTAATAGCAGTGGATGCGCACTCGAAATGGCCTGAGGTGATCAAAATGTCCTCCACCACTACAGAGAAAACGATTGCAGTCCTACGGACCATATTTGCCAGGAACGGTTTGCCAGAGCAGATTTGCTCTGATAACGGACCACAGTTTGTGTCCGAAGAGTTTCGGAAATTTATGAGAAGGAACGGGGTAAGGCATTACACATCTGCCCCGTATCATCCAGCCACAAATGGATTGGCTGAGAGGTTCGTACAAACCTTTAAAAAGGGAATAAGGGCCATGTGCGATGATGACATTCCACTACAGCATAAGGTGGACAATTTCCTGTTAGCCTACAGAAATGCGACACATGCAGTTACCAACCAGACCCCGGCCATGATGTTCATTAACCGAAGGCTGAGATCTCGTCTGGATTTGCTCAGACCAAATGTGCAAAGAAATGTTGAGGATAAGCAATTCCAGCACATCAATGAGAAGCCGACAAGGAGCTTCAATGTAGGACACTGATGAACTAACCGACGAAAGGGGGCCAGAATCGCCTCCGCACCAAGAACAAGACACTCAGGAAAGGCGCTATCCAGAAAGGATCAGGAAGCCGCCCCAAAGACTGAATCTATAAATGGACTATTTCAGTTAAATGTGCATGTTAAAGTGTTAACTGTTATTTGAATGTTATGGGTACTGTTAATCTAAAAGGGGAGGAATTGTAGTGTATGTACCTTTAAGAGAGAACTACTTTTACAGCTCCTGTATACTGTAGTACCGGCAGTGACCACAACTGTATATAAGCCTTGAGCAGGCATCTGTACTGTTAGTCTTTAGACTACCCTCCTCCAGTAAACACCTGTTGATTGTTAATCTACAGCCTCCGTCTAGTTATTGAAGAACACCATACCTTAAGATTTACGGGTTCAACAGTCCTAGCACCAACACCTCAGGGGTAGGAAGACCACTAGGGTTGGTATGTCTAATCAGAAACCAAACGGGAAGGCAAGAAGTGGGGCGCAGTAATTGCTCCCAGTATTTTAATTTAACTCAGGGCGCCAACGCCACCCTCCTGACATTTAGGAACCTTACGAGCGAGGGCAACTTCTCTGAGTGCTGGCTCGCTTCACCTCCTATAACGGTACTTACTTTATTTGCGGCCACAAGGCCTACCCCTGATTACCGCAATTTTGGACAGGATCTTGTTATTTGAGTTATGTCACACCCTATATCCGTCATTCGACCTCCCTGCCTGTACCGCCTCGTTGGCAGAGAATGAGACAGGCAATTACAGAAACGGAGAGATTCTTCGCTATCTTGGTTCCCTGGTATGGGACCGCTAAGTTGGCAAGGGAGTCCATTAACATGGCATCCATCCTGGAAAAGGTGGCTAATGATACCTCTGAAGCCCTAGTTAAGATAAATACTGAAATGGTAGCCATCCGCACAGTAGCCCTACAGAACAGAATGGACCTTGACTATATCCTGGTTGAAAAGGGAGGCACTTGTGCCCTAATCGGAGCCGAATGTTGCATCTACATCCCAGATAACTCCGAAGAGATCACTAACCTGGCGGGGCATATCCAAAAGGAGATAGAAAAACTTAAACAACCCCCATCCTCCACCTTGTGGAGTTGGGCAACTGGATGGCTGGGCTCGATAGGAACCTCAATGGTGCAAGGATTGGTTTTATTCTTTGCGATTATTGTGATATTGTATTGTCTGTTTATGTTGATTAAATGCTGTTGCAACCAGGCGGCTATAGTCGCCGCCCCGCAGAGGAGACCCTCAAAGCCCCTTCTTACATCGTACACGGGCATCCTATATTTAAGGACGTCCCCAGGTGCTAAACTTCGCTTGCTTGCCTTTTGTGATTCACTTTTGGGAGAATCAAAGGGCGGACTGATAGGGAATAAGCAAGCTGTAAAGCCATAAAAGGAGTTCCACCCTTCATCCAATCAGGACGCAACAGCGAGTAACTCGCTGTCATAAACTCCGGGGATAAAACGCTGATATAAAATGCTGCACACATGACAACTCAAAACGGCTGATGCCAAAGGCCAATTACAACGTAAGGTGGGTGTGCTCATTGGTGGGTGTGCTCATTAAATCAAGCTGTATCGAAATAGTAATTGTGATTATTGTAATGATATGTACTGCAATAAAGATCACCTGAATCTACTACCGGACTTCGAATCTCATTAAGAACTAAGAGATCTATCAGGAACCAATTACATACTTTGGTTGTCTTCACAAAGGAGGACACAAATAACCTCCCAGAGATGTCAGGAAACATAGGGTCTAATGAGAGGGAGGAACTGAATGAAATCAGTATTTGTAGGGAAATGGTGTTAGGGAAATTGACGGGATTGAAGGCCGATAAATCCCCAGGGCCTGATAATCTACATCCCAGGGTACTTAAGGAAGTGGCCCTAGAAATAGTAGATGCATTGCTGGTCATCTTCCAAAATTCTATAGACTCTGGAACAGTTCCCATGGATTGGAGGGTAGCTAATGTAACCCCACTATTCAAAAAAGGTGGTAGAGAGAAAACGAGGAATTATAGACCGGTACGCCTGACATCGGTAGTGGGGAAAATGCTAGAGTCCATTATAAAAGATGTAATAGCAGAGCACTTGGAAAACAGTGACAGGATCGGACAAAGTCAACATGGATTTACAATAGATAAATCATGCTTGACTTGTCTACTGGAATTTTTTGAGGATGTAACTGGTAGAATAGATAAGGGAGAACCAGTGGATGTGGTGTATTTGGACTTTCAGAAGGCTTTCGATAAGGTCCCGCATAAGAGATTAGCGTGCAAAGTTAAAGCACATGGGATTGGGGGTAAGGTACTGACTTGGATAGAGAACTGCTTGGCAGACAGGAAGCAAAGAGTTGGAATAAATGGGCCTTTTTCCAAGTGGCAGGCAGTGATTAGTGGGGTACCGCAGCGATCGGTGCTAGGACCCCAGCTATTCACAATATATATTCATGATCTAGATGAGGGAACTGGATTTAATACCTCCAAGTTTGCAGACGACACAAAGCTGGGTGGGCGTGCATGCTGTGAGGAGGATGCAGGGAAACTCCAGTATGATTTGGACAGGTTGGGTGATTGGGCAGATGCAGTATTAATGTGGATAAATGCAAGGTTATCCACTTTGGTGGCAAAAACAGGAAGACAGAGTATCTGAACGGCAATAGATTGGGAAAAGGGGAAGTGCAACGAGACCTGGGTGTCCTTGTGCACCAGTCGCTGAAGGTAAGCATGCAGGTGCAGCAGGCGGTTAAGAAGGCAAATGGTATGTTGGCCTTCATAGCGAGAGGATTCGAGTACAGGAGCAAGGATGTCTTGCTGCAGTTGTACAGGGCCTTGGTGAGACCACACCTTGAGTATTGTGTGCAGTTTTGGTCGCCTTACCTGAGGAAGGATGTTCTTGCCATGGAGAGAGTGCAGTGGAGATTCACCAGACTGATACCTGGGATGGTAGGAATGTAAGATTCTTAAAATTAACAGGTCCCACAAAACAAAGGATAACCCTATTAAGATGACTTTGGACCCTTGCTTAAAACTTCAGGAGTGATAAAAGGGCATGTTGGGCCTAACAAGGAGATTCAAGGTCAGAAACAGACTTGGCATTTGAAAAGGCTGTTGCAGAATTTGGGATCTACTTCTGCAGTAGACAGTTTGAGTATTCGAGATAGTCAAACTGTCTGGGGGAACTGTAAACGTCACTCAGCCCCTATCAAGAAATTTACATGCTAACAATAGACCCATGGAAATACAGCCTCACAGGACCCATCCAAAAACATGCATAAAACAAATCACTTCGCCAACCTACAAAGAATCTCAGGCCCCACAGGAAACTCAGTCTGAGGACAATTCACTTCAATTAAATAAGAGCTCAACAGCTCAGGACAACCATCCCAAAACCACTTCTCACATTTTTAAACAACTTCAACAGCGCAGGAAGCCATCCCGAAACCGCTTAAACATTTTTACACCACTCAATTTTAACGAGCCCACCAAAATCTAACAATAAACCTAAACTGATTTGGCGTGTAGATTAGCAGGCCTCAACTGGTATAATTGGAGGCCTGTCCCAGAAGTACTAGGTGTTCAAAGTGGTGTTCACAAGTTCAGGACAGTACAGTACAGTTCAGCAAGATGGGAGTTCGAAGAAGTACAGTTCGAGTTCACAAGTTCAGTTCTCAGGCACAGTACAGTTCAAGTTCAGAAAGGAATCGAAACAGTTCCAAGCTCAAGAAGAGCCATCGTCGAGTAACATCA
This sequence comes from Somniosus microcephalus, assembly GCF_052327205.1. Taxonomy (NCBI): domain Eukaryota; kingdom Metazoa; phylum Chordata; class Chondrichthyes; order Squaliformes; family Somniosidae; genus Somniosus; species Somniosus microcephalus. The sequence goes on from NC_140997.1 coordinate 137,907,955, forward strand.
AGATCAAGGAGCAAGCATCTCGAAGCAGTTCTCTCTTGAAGAAGTAGTAACACACCATCGGACACCTCGCGGCACCAAGGACCCCACGAAACAACCAACCGAATATTACCCTCAGCCAAGCGGGTACAGGAAACTTTGGTTTAACCGGAGGTTGTATGTCCAGAAACCTCGCTCTACCGGCAGAATTCACGTCCCGAAAACAGCGCCTCAGTAACCGGCAATGTTGCCGGTTCCGAGTCCGAGTCTCCAACGGTTGCCGAGTTCGTCAGTGGGGGTAGTTCTACAAACTGCCACTACTCGGCCTCTTGGCGCCAGCGGAACTCGGAACACCTCAGAAACCCTGCATCAGGAGTCTCACCCTCCCACGCTGCCGGTAGCCTCTTCTGATCCGCCATTTTTTGGGGTTCCAGTACAGTACTGTGTGTCTCCAACGCTGTTGCAACTCATTGGACTGCATTATGTAAATCCCAAAAGTTGATCCAACCAAAAGGAAGAGAGTGGTGTTAACTTTAAAACAGAAAATTGATATATGCAAACGACTAGAAATGGGAGCGAAGCGTATGCACATTATGAAAGAATTCAAAATCGGTTCGTCAACAATGTACGACATCAAAGCGCAGAAGGATAAGCTGCTCAAGTTTTATGCAAGCTCGCAGACATCCATGAGTGCAGAGAAACGGCGTACGCTTCGTAAGCCTAAGTTTGAAGAGCTGGATACCGTGCTTTGAGTGGTTTGCTCTGAAGCGTTCAGAGGGTGTTCCGATTTCCGGACCCATGCTAATTGAAAAAGCGAAGGATTTTTACGCAAAGATGGAGCTCACTGACAAGTGTGCTTTCTCTGATGGATGGCTATCGTGCTTCAAGGCACGGCATGGGATACGACGACTCGATGTTTGCGGGGAGAAGAAATCAGCTGACCACGACGCCGCAGAAGAATACTGCGATTATTTCAATTGGATTGTGCAGCAACATGATTTGTCGCCAGCACAGCTATACAATGCTGATGAAACTGGCTTATTTTGGAGGTTTTTGCCAGAATCAACACTTGCTGGGGCTAGTAGGCTAATGCTTCAGGTTACAAGAAAAATAAAGATTGTGTAACTGTGCTAACATGTGCAAATGCTACTGGATCACACCGGGTTAAACTTCTCGTCATTGGGAAGTATAAAAATCCCCGTGCATTTAAAAATGTGAGGCACTTACCTGTTGAGTACAAAGCTCAAGCAAATGCTTGGATGGATAAGGAAATCTTTTCAAATTGGTTCCATCATACTTTTGCTCCATCTGTGAGGGAACATTTCCGTAGAATAAGGAAACCTGAAGATAGCAAATTGTAGAGCCCATCCGCATGAATCCGAGTTGGTTTCTGGAAATATTTTCACCATTTATTTGCCACCAAATGTAACTTCTCTCATACAACCCATGGACCAGGGCGTTATCCAAAATCTCAAGTGTCATTACAAGACTTCCTACGTAGACTGATAAGCCAAGATGACAATACAGGTATTCAGGCATTTCAGAAGGAATACAATCTTAAAGATGCCATCTTTAATGTTGCATGTTCCTGGAAATTGGTGAAAGGTCACACTTTGAGACATGCCTGGTGCAAATTGTGGCCTTCTATAATGTTTGCTGAAGGTTCTTCTTCAGAGGAGAAATTTCGTGGGTTCAATCTTCATCCGCGGAAGACTGCAGTAATGGAAATGGCTGACATGGTGAAAGATGTAGGCCCAGCAAACCCTCTACATCACCTCAGTGAAAGTGATATTGAGCAGTGGGTTGATGCAGATAGAGAAGTTGCTGTTGTGCATTTGCTAAGTGATGATGAAATAATGGAGACTGTTTTGAATCCAAGGAAAGAAAAGGAAAGTGTGATGGAAAATGAAGATGATGAGATTTCTGAAGTGAAGAAGATTTCTTGGGCTAAAGCTGCAGGAGATCTTGCTTCATTCATCAAATTTGCTGAAAGCCGTTCTTGCTATTCTGCCCAAGAAGTTATGCAGCTCCATATCCTGCAGTCTACCTTTCTACAAAAAAGGCAAGAGTCCACTAAGCAAGCAGACATCCGGGACATGTTTAAGAAAGCTTCCAAAAGAGTTGGAGCAGTGGAAGTGCCTGAAGAATCTGTTGAAGTGCATGATCCTGATGACCCAGCTGGCATGGATATTCCTGATGAACCAGTTGGCTTGGAATAAGTGTACAGTCAACCACCGTACAGTACTTTATACTGTACTGTACAGTCGTTTAAGTTTTGGTGCACTGCACAGTCGTTTATAAGTTTTGTTTTACTGTTAAGTAATTAAAGAGTTATGGATTACCATCAACTGGCAGTACTGTACTTAATCAAGCATCTTTCACCATCCATTTAACACAACATTCTGTAGGTGAGTACCCAATTACTGTATATTGCACATTTCTTGATTTTTAAATTTTTCTTTGTTAAAAACAGCCTGGGTAGATAATCCACTCACCACTCTGGAACTTTTGATAGATCGGCAACACGCCGGTCCCGTCGGTGCCGGATATCACAAAGTTTCCTGTAATATTGAGCCACCATGACCAACGAAAAACCAACTCGGAAGAAACCGAAGATCCGCAAGTTTTTCCACTCTACAAACTATCCTGACTTATCCCTGGGTAAGATTTTATCCAAAAAGACTCTAAGCCCTATTGCTAACCAAAGGAAATTGGGTACTCACCTGATAAACCCAATACGCACCTTACCGCATCAGCGGACTCGCGAAGACTGACCAGATACGCAGGTGAAGTCCTCTACCGCATCCGGGGTACAGCAGGCCCCAACCAACACATCTAGCGAACCCCAAAATCGCGAACCAGCTCAACTGTCAAGGAGTCGTTTTGGTGAGCATTATCCCTAGTCCCTTTAGAGCCTAACTTAGCTAGTAAGGTGGGATTGGGAGGGGTGAGGTATTTGTCTGCTGTAATTTTCCCTCGAGTATGTCAAAGTGTTTACCCATTTTATTAGCGTGTTAAGATTATTGTGTTGTATTTTCTTTCTCAAATAAAATTCAAAGTTCTCGCACCAAAACCAGTTGTCTGCTGCAATTTTATCACAACCCCCAAATAAGTCCAAGGTCTAGAACCAAGGGAGTGGGAGCGATTCGAACCGCTCATAAGTCAGAGGTGCAGCTGACCCCAAACACCACCCCCTATAGGAATGACGTATGAAGAGAGATTGGGTCGATTAGGCTTATATTCGCTAGAGTTTAGAAGAATGAGAGGGGATCTCATTGAAACTTATAAAATTCTAACAGGATTAGACAGACTAGATGCAGAAAGGATGTTCCTGATGGCGGGGGAGTCCAGAACCAGGGGTCACAGTCTAAGGATAAGGGGTAAGCCATTTAGGACTGAGATGAGGAGGAATTTCTTCACCCAGAGAGCGGTGAACCTGTAGAATTCTCTACCACAGAAGGCAGTTGAGGCCAATTCATTAAATATATTCAAGGAGGAGTTAGATATATTTCTTAAGGCTAAAGGGATCAAGGGATATGGGGAGAAAGCAGGGACCGGGTACTGAATTTGGATGATCAGCCATGATCTCATTAAATGGCGGAGCAGGCTCGAGGGGCCGAATGGCCTACTCCTGCTCCTATCCTCTATGTTTCTATGAGAAGCAAGCAGAATCTATATGGTTAGAATTAAGGAACAATAGAGGAGCTATTATGCTACTTGATGTATACTATAGGCCACCAAATAGTGGGAAGGAGATAGAGGTGCAAATTTGCAGGCAATTAGAGAAAGATACAAGAACTTTAGAGTAGTGATAATGAGGTACTTCAATTATCCTACTTGAAAATAACAGTGTAAAGGGCAAAGCGGGGGAGGAATTCCTGAAATGTGTACAACAGACTTTCTTGATCAGTGTGTTTTCCAGCCCAACGAGGAAGGAAGCGGTGTTGGATCTGGGGAATGATGAGAGGCGAGTGGAGCATCATTGGGACCCGACTGCAATTTTAGTTCGGGGCCTGAGCGGGTGAACGGTGACAGCTTCCCCATCAGGTAAGACTTGCCAGGAGGGGGATTGTGGGCCAGAAGAGGCCCAGCGAGTAAAGTAAAAAAAAAAATTGCTTTCCTTGTAGGCCAGGAGGAGCAGGAGTGCTGCTCTGGGCCAGTCTTGTCCTGGTCCTCACCTTTGACTATTATAACTCTGCCGGGCAAAGAGGCAGCCTCGGTTGTCTGGCACTGCCCAAGGCAGCTTTGCACAAGGACTGTCTGCACAGCAATAAGCGTCCCCACTCACATTACACTGTCCCTGCTTGAGGATGAAGAGACAGAAAACATGGTGGGGTGATGAGGGGCCGAACTCTGTGTGTTGAACATCTCCCCTGCACTGGGACAGAAATCTTACCGGGCCTGCTTTCAAACAAAGGGCATTAATTGCGCGGGGCAGTGTTGAGCATCAATTCCCTCCACACACTCCACAGCCAGGACAGTGCAAGGTGCGGCTTACGCAGGTTGCCTCAGGTGGTCACACCTGCCTTTGAATTGCTTGAGAAACACAGACAGGCAACCAAGGCTGAGCAAACTCATAGGTACCTGCTGATCGATGACTGGAGAAATCAGTGTTCTCAAGCACTGAAATTACAGCAGTTCAAGCAAAGAGTTCTGTTGACAGTGAGTCAGGTACATCAGAGGATGTCGCAGACACAGGTAGCAACTCAACTCCATTCCCACCTGTTTAAAATTTCACTCACAAATCAGGCCATCGATGAGGCTCCCATGAAAAGCAGGCGGGAGCCTCATTAACATTCAAAAGTAACGACCCAATGACATCATGGGGGGAATTTGAATCCCCCCCCGGGGTGGATGAGGATGCAGGTGAAAAATAAAAAAATAATTCAATCCACCCCAACCGGTTTTAAAGGATTCGGTGGGGTTGGGGGGGGGAGGGGGGCTACCAATCAGCTCTGAGGAGGCGGGTCAGCTGCATGCCTCCATTTTAACTAATGTTTATTTTTAAACACCAGGGCTTGGAAAACCCGGCAGCTGAAAGGAGGCGATAAAAGGAGCGCGGAGTGCAGGCCCGAGACCGGAGGAGGTAGCGGACCTGGGCGAGACTGTAGGGGGGTGGCGTGTGCCCAGTCAGCTTCACCTCTGACTGTCTTTGAGCGGTTCCAATCGCTCCCACACCCCTGGGTTCTAGACACCGGACTTAGGTACAGGCAGCGATACAGAAAATCGAGTAGACAAGTGGTTTGGTGCAAGAAAACCAAAATTTTATTAAAGGCAGAATAAAACAATCTTATGAAAATTACTGGTATGAATACAGGCATAAACAATTACACTTATATGGGAATGGGGAACACACAGCACATCGAGGGAAAACAACTACATTAAAAATCCCCTTATCCTTATCCCACCCCTTATACCTAACTAGATTAAGCTATGAGGGGCCAGGAATTCATGCTCACCAATCCAAAACCTGTTGCTTTAACTGGGTTGGTTTTCAGGTCCACTCTTTCTGTCCTTTGGGGTATCCCATCGCCACGTGGTCTCAGGGCGCAGTGCTGAAGTTGTTCATGCGAAGCACCCTCCTTTTCCTCAGCTACCATCGTCGTTGAGTCATGATGGGTTTTCTTCTTCTTCCTCAGGCGGTTTGGTCGCTGACGGGTTTTTAAAACGGTTGGGGCTCGGTTGGCGGTCTTTATCGTCTAAATGATTTCTCTATCCAAGCTTCGAACGCTAGTTTATTCTTCAACTGGGCTATTACTGTCCATGTGATAAACGCCAGCTTATAACTAGGCCGTTTGTCTTGATTTTGCTACCCATTCTTTGAATGCATGCAATGCCAACTTATTCACCAAATGCCAGCTTATAACTGGGCGCTTGTCCCCCAACGCGTCTTTCCGCTGCCCTTCTCTGCCTTTACCGGTTTACCGTATTCTTCGTCTCGTCTCGTCTGCCTGTGTGTGTCCTGTGTGGTTTTGAACTCGGGTCTCGTTCTCCTCCCGTGTTTGGCCCCGGTGTAATGGGCGTCCTTGGTGTTGAGCGGCGCGGGGAGCGAGAAGAGAGCCCGCCACGAGGCCAGGGCACGAGAATGAGAGGCAGCAGGCCAAGGTCAAAGATGAGGGCAGGAGCAAGAGAGCGATCACCACTGTTGGGCCTACAATTATACCCGTTCATCATTCCTTACCTGCGCGCCAAATCAGGTCAGTCCTTTGTCTAACTTTTGGCGGGCTCGTTTAAAATGATTACAGCCATTTACTTTAACGATTTCTGGAGTGGTTGTCTCCGGGTCTAATGGCTTCGATGTCCTGGTTGTTTGTCATGGATGAAACGTAATTGTCCCCATCCTGACTTGATGGCTACTGTGAGCCGTTACCGATTAAATATGCAGAAACCTTATGGCCTTGATTTTAGGCCCATTCTAGCTTGATCTGTTTCAAGGCGAATGAATACATATTCTGTGTTTGCTTTGGCTGTCTGGCCCCACAGAGTCCTTTCACAGATTCCTGCATTTTAAGTTTGGTTTCAGGGCCTGCCTGTCTACAGGGCCTTGCTTTTAAAAATCCTGTCGGTTTTGGTCACGAGGTTAAAGAAGCCATTTTGTGTACCCTGTTTTAAATAACTTGTCCAAACAGGGGCCCTTGATCCATAGTTTTGGGGAGTGCAGGAATTTTGAGAACCCTACAAGACCAGAGCGGGAGCAGAACAAGAGAGGCAGCAACTCAACAGAGGCAGAATTCGAAAGAGTGACGTCAGAGTAGAAAGTCGGCACAAGGGAAGGAGCTGGGTTTTTTTTAAAGTTTATTTCTGCTAAGTTAATTCTTAGTCTATTAAATAGAGGCATGGCAGGGCAGCTCAATTCCGTGGAGTGCACATCCTGTGCCATGTGGGAAGTCCTGGACACTTCGCGTAACCTGGGCGACCACATGTGCAGGAAGTGTCATCAGCTACGGCAGCTCGAAATCAGTGTTTTGGAGCTTGAGCGGCAGCTGGAGTCACTGTGGTGCATCCGCGAGGCCGAGAACTTCGTGGATAGCATGTTTCTAGAGGTGGCCACCCCGCAGCTTGAGAGTGTGCAGGCAGCGAGGAAATGGGTGACCGTCAGACAGAAGAGGAGGACCAGGCAGGTAGTACAGGAGTCCCGAGTACATCGCGCTCTCCAACCAGTATTCTGCAATGAGTACTGGTGGGGGTGATGGTTCCACTGGGGAGTGCAGTCAGAGCCAAGTCCACGGCACCACGGGTGGCTCAGCTGCACAGAGCGGGAGGAAGAATACGTTCTGGCTACAGGTGTGGCGCTGGAGGACTGCCAACGTTGTACCTTGTTTAAAAAGGGAGAGACCAAGTAATTACAGGCCCGTCAGCCTAACCTCGATGGTGGAAAAATTATTGGAAAAAATTCTGAGGAACAGGATAAATCTTCATTTAGAAAGACATGGATTAATCAAGGACAGTCAGCACAGATTTGTTAAGGGAAGGTCGTGTCTGACTAACTTAATTGAATTTTTTGAGGAGCTAACAAGGAGGGTAGATGAGGGTAGTGCATTTGCTGTATTGTATATGGATTTTAGCAAGGCTTTTGATAAGGTCGCACATGGGCAGACTGGTCACGAAAGTAAAAGCCCATGGGATCCAGGGCAAAGTGGCAGGTTTGATCCAAAATTGGCTCAGAGGCAAGAAACAATGGATAATGGTTGATGGGTGTTTTTGTGACTGGAAGGCTGTTTCCAGTGGGGTTCCGCAGGGCTCAGTACTGGGTCCCATGCTTTTTGTGGTATACATCAATGATTTGGACTTCAATGCAGGGGGCATGATTAAAAAGTTTGCAGATGATACTAAAATCAGTTGTGTGGTTGATGAAGAAGAAAGTTGTAGTCTGCAGGAAGCTATCAATGAACTGGTCAGGTGGGCAGAACAGTGACAAATGGAATTCAATCCGGAGAAGTGTGAGGTAATGCATTTGGGGAGGGCTAACAAGGGAATACACATTAAATGGTAGGACACTGAGAAGTGTAGAGGAACAAAGGGACCTTGGAATGCAGGTCCACAGACCCTGAAGGTAGCAGGCCAAGTAGATAAAGTGGTTAAGAAGGCATACAGAATGCTTGCCTTTATTAGCCGAGGCATAGAATACAAGAGCAGGGAGGTTATGCTTAAACTGTATAAAACACTAGTTAGGCCTCAGCTAGAGTACTGCGTGCAGCTCTGGTCACCACATTACAGGAAAGATGTGATTGCACTAGAGAGGGTACAGAGGAGATTTACGAGAATGTTGCCTGGGCTGGGGAATTTTAGCTATGAGGAAAGATTGGATAGGCTGGGTTTGTTTTCTTTGGAACAGAGGAGGTTGAGAGACCTTATTGAGGTGTATAAAAGTATGAGGGGCCTAGATAGAGTGGATAGGAAGGACCTATTTCCCTTAGCAGAGGGGTGAACAACCAGGAGGCATAGATTTAAAGTATTGGTCGGAGATTTGTGTGGAAATTTCTTCACCCAGAGGGTGGTGGGGGTCCGGAACTCACTGCCTGAAAGGGTGGTAGAGGCAGAAACCCTCACATTTAAAAAGTGCTTGGATATGCACTTGAAGTGCCGTAACCTACAAGGCTACGGACCAAGAGCTGGAAAGTGGGATTAGGCTGGATAGCTCTTTGTCGGCCAGTGCGGACACGATGGGCCAAAATGGCCTCCTTCTGTGCTGTAAATTTCTATGATTCTATGAGGCGAGAATGGCTAGATCCAGCAGGTAAGTGCCTTTCCAGCATTGGTTGTGGGCCAGGAGCAGGAGTGCTTCTCCTCGGCCCACCTATTCACCCCACCCGCAATCAGCTGATGCGCCTCGCGATGTCTGACTCTGCTCCATCCCCCACCCCACGCATGATGTCAGACTTGCCTTCGATCCGCTCTCCAGCTGTTTTCCAGCCTGTCAAGCTGGCTGGCTGTTGGGCGGGAAAACCTGTCGCAAGAATTTAAAACAAGGATCTGCAGTAAAGCACGGCAGGACCTGTGGGAAACCCTTGTGTCTGGGATTTCCATCTGAAAATACTCCTCCCCCCATCTTGGAGTTATTATCGGGGCCCATGGTCACCACAACTAAAATTAAACAGTAAGGAGGGAAATTTTAACATGGGTGTGCAGGTGGGACGTTAAATTCGAGGCGGATCGGCAAGCCAGCTCCAACCCGCCAGGTTTTACTGAGGTGGGACAAGGGGCGGGCAGCCAACATGCTCCCAGGAGGTGGGAAGCCTCAGATGTGCAAGATTTACTGTGGCTGGCCGGGCTTTCCAGGCCTTAGGAAACCCAGCAACTGCAGCGAGGTGAGGACAGCCTCAGGTAGCACTCCTTGTGGGCCAGGAGCAGCAGGAGTGCTTCCTCCCGGCTCCCCACAAGCTCCCCAGCATCAGACGCCCACCCCTGGGGACAGGCCGACCTGGGTCCTGCGGCCTCCTCCGGAGTGCTCCCCGCCAATGTCCCCGTTAAGCTGCGCAGCCACGTGGCAAGCTCGGAAGTGCTGTGCACTACACGGAGCAGGCCGCGCAGGAGCGAGCTTCAAGGCGCAGGCGCCAAGTCCCCCTCCCAGTCCCCGGATAGTGCAACCCAGACGGTGGGTCCTGGAGTGTGCGGCCCGGACAGTGACCACAGGAGCAGGCGTGAGCCAGCTTCTACGGGCAGGCAGACAAAGTTCATCAGGCCTCAATCGGGCGTCTGCGGCCCCCCACTGGTGCTTGCAAGAGCATCGCAGGGACTTTAGTGGGTGTGTTCCATCAATATACAGGCGAGACTACTGATGTTCATGCCATGACATCAGCTGTCTCCTTTGTATATCGAGAGGAGTGGAATAGTCACCGGTATAAAGACTGTGTATGAGCAGCTCCATTGGACTGTTGGACACCATTTGTATCTTTATGCTCCTAACCGGCAACTCGAGTTAACGGCCGCCGAAAAATTCGCGCTGGGATTGGCGATATGAACCATGAAACATCCTCCTGATGGCATTAATGGAAGCCTCCGACCCGAAGTTCCCGTCCACAGTAGGCGTTGCTGCTTCTTACAGCCTGTGGGAGCGAGGCTGTGCAGCTCGCAAGGCATTGTGGGCAATTAAAGGGGCGATGAATTAAAGGGGCAATGCATTCAGAACTAATAAAAATTACAATGCAGTGAAAAAATGCAGCTTTCATCCTTTACTGCCTTTCAATAAAAGATTTACCACTAAAAAGAATTCCCAAACAGGATTCTTCAGCGCTTAAAAGCTGAATTTCCTTCTGAACCTCAAAAAATGGGAAAAGTGCTTCAGCATTAACACAAATGGCTCAGCAAGCCAGGGAAGGGGCACCCAGCATCGCGCACGCAGCACTCCAGCTTTGTGCAGTGCCCAAAGAAGCTTCAAGATCTCAGACCACTGGTCAAGGTCAGTAAATGTATCTTCAAAAGCTGTCTCCTACCAACTGCATCACTAGCCTCACGCACGACTCCCTCCACTGTGAATCACTCACCTACCAACAATCAGTATCAATCACAAGGCACATCTCCCATTCCTAGCCTCACCCCCTTGGAGGATATGATGCCGGCCCTTCTTGGCACAGGCATGGCTGAGCCCTTGGCCAGCAGCGGGGCTGAAAGGATACAAGATGCTGGTACCCTCACAGGTTATCCTGCAAGAAGAGGGAGCGAGAAGACGATGACGTTTGATTTGACCCTGCCAGCCACCAGCTCCTCGAGGTCGACCAGCAAGGTCATCTGCAGTGTCCCCCACAGAAAGTCAGCAGCCTTCCACCAGTCATGCTGCAGCCACTGGGGCAGCACTGTGTGACATCACTAGACTAGGCAAAGGCACACACAAGACAGTCACTAAGGGAATGCATAAGGGTAATGAGTTGATTTCTTTGTCATATTGGATGGATAGATGTATAAAGTTGGATTGGAAAGTTTGCTTTGTGGTGGCTTTTATTTCAGCATCGTGGCCAAGAGGACGCTGGGAGCAGCAGCAAGAGCGGACCGACCTGTGAGGGAACAGGCGAAGGAGGAGCGAGGAAATAAAGCGCGAGGCTCAAAGCACAGACCGAGCTATTGGAAGCAGCAGCGAGAGCGGACCTCAACAGGCAACATTCAAAAGAGACGTCAGAGATTAAAAGTCACGTCGGCACAAGGGAGGCAGCTGATTGGTGAGTAGTGGGAATGAGTCAGAGAGCAGGAGCAGTCAAACAACAACAACTGCAAAATCGCTAAAGTGACGACACAACCAGGGAAGGAGCTGCAGTGGGGAAAGAGTTATAATGACATCGCTGGCAGTTTCACTGAATGGTGCAAGAAAGACAGGGGCTAACATGAAAGGCCACATCCATACTGACCTTTGAAGACTAAAAAGCAATTAAGTAGAGACAGGGGGCTCGATTTTAACTCGGGTGCGGGGAATTGTCGGGTTCCCCGAATTTGGTGTTTCCCACACGAATCTAAATGGGTCTGTGAAATTGATGCAATTTTCACTCAATTGGCCAATTGATTTCCAATGTGTGGGAAGCCTTGGCAATTGAGTATTTCCAGTCAGAAAGTCGCAGAATATGACGTCATAATTGTAATGATCAGTAACCTGTCATTCTGGAATGGTACACTAGGTGGTGCTATATGTATATAAGAGTGGGCTACCCACGATGCACTAGGCTACCCACAAGGCAGCAGTCAAGATGGAGGCCTCTATAGATACTGTACCTAGTCCACATGTGCTCAATGAAGTGTCTAGCAAAAGCTAGCTGTTCTTAATAAAAACGACTAGTTATTAATGAACATAACATGGTACTGTTAAATCCGTGAATCTTGATGTATGGTGTCCTTCAATAAATAGACAGAGACTACAGAGGAACAATCAATGGTGTTTACTGGTTGAGGGTTACTCTAAAACTACAGTACAGATTCCCTACTCAGGGTTTATATGCAGGAGTGGTCCCTGCCGGTACTACAGTATACAGGAGCTGTAAAAAGTAGTTCTCCCCTTAAAGGTACATACACTACAATTCCTCCCCTTTTAGATTAACAGTACCATAACATTCATTTAACAATTAACACTTTTAACATGCAACATTAACTGAAAATAGTCCATTTATAAATTCAGTCTTTGGGGCGGCTTCCTGATCCTTTCTGGATAGCGCCTTTCCTGAGTGTCTTGCTCTTGGTACGGAGGCGATTCTGGCCCCCTGTCGTCGGTTGGTTCATCAGCTTCCGATGCTACTGTTTCTGGGGTAGATGCTACCTGTATGTCGGGTTCATCACCAGGTACGCGAGACATGGGGTTGACGCGTTCCTGTGACTCTAGGATCTGGTCGATATGGCGTCTCACAATGTTCTCCCCAACATCCACTGTGTACATTAGTGGCCCCTGCCGTGTGCATATCGTTCCTGGTTGCCATTTCTCTGTTCGGTTGTCGCAGGCCAAGACTGGTTGCCCTACATTGAAGCTCCTTGTCGGCTTCTCATTGATGTGCTGGAATTGCTTATTCTCAACATCTCCTCGTACATTTCGTCTGAGCAAATCCATACGAGATCTCAACCTTCAGTTAAAGAACATCATGGCTGGGGTCTGGTTGATGACTGCATGTGTCGCATTTCTGTAGGCTAACAGGAAATTGCCCACCTTGTGCTGCAGTGGAATGTCATCATCGCACATGGCCCTTACTGCTTTCTTAAAGGTTTGTACGAACCTCTCAGCCAATCCATTTGTGGCTGGATGATACGGGGCGGATGAGTAATGGTTTACCCCATTCCTCTTCATAAATCTTCGAAACTCCTCGGCCACAAACTGTGGTCCGTTATCAGAGCAAATCTGCTCTGGCAAGCCGTTCCTGGCAAATATGGTCCGTAGGACTGCAATAGTTTCCTCCGTGGTGGTGGAGGACATTTTGATCACCTCAGGCCATTTCGAGTGCGCATCCACGGCTATTAAAAACATTGAGTCCATGAATGGACCAGCAAAATCAATATGCACCCGTTGCCATGGAGATGAGGGCCACTCCCATGGGTGTAGAGGGGCATGTGGTGGTGCATTTTGGACCTTCTGGCATCCTGAGCAGCTCTTTGTCAGGCCCTCGATTTGCTGATCGATCCCCGGCCACCACACATAAGCCCGAGCAAGGCTTTTCATTTTCACCCCTCCCAGATGGCCTTCGTGAAGCTCATTGAGCACTCTCTCCCTTAACTTGGGTGGAATTACCACTCGGGATCCACACGTCAAGGTCCCCTGGCATACTGACAGCTGTTCTCTTCTGGATGAGAATGCTGGCAACAGTGAGTCGCCATGTGTTGGCCATCCCTTCACCGTCAAGTCATATACCCGAGACAGTGTCGGGTCATTTCGGGTCTCCTTCTCTATATCAGCGTTAGTTACAGGCAAGCGTTCAATTATAGTCGAATTAAATATTTCGACAGGGTCCACTGCTGGTGCTTCCTCCGCAGTAGGCAGTGGCAGGCGTGATAGCCCATCAGCGTTTCCATGCTGTTTCGTGCCCTTATACTCGATTTCATATTGGTTCGCCCCTAGAAAAAGGGACCATCTTTGTAGCCATTGCGCAGTCATCACCGGAACGCCCTTCTTTGGATTAAAGATGGAGACAAGTCGTTGGTGGTCAGTCAGCAAGGTGAACTTCTGCCCGTGCAGATAGTGGTTGAATTTTATTACTCCCCACACTAGGCTGAGGGCCTCCCTGTCAATCTGGGTGTAGTTGCGCTCGGCTGAGGTTAGTGACCGAGACACAAAGGCTACTGGCCTCTCCAACCCGTCTGGGAATTTGTGCGACAGCACCGCTCCAATACCATAGGGTGATGCATCATATGCCAAACTAATTGGTAGTGCTGGGTTGAAATGGGCCAACACCTCTTTTGATGTGATCAATTCTTTACACTTCTGGAAAGCTCGTCTACATTCGTCATTCCACTTCCATGGCACCCCTGTTTGCAGTAGGGTGTTCAGTGGGTGTAATACCGTGGACAAATTTGGTAAGAACTTATGGTAGTAGTTTACCAGCCCGAGGAACGACCTCAGTTGTGACACATTTTCCGGTGCTGGAGCCTTGACTACTGCCTCAATCTTTTCAGGGGACTTATGTAACCCCTCTTCATCAATAACGTGGCCACAATACGAGATCTGATTCTGGAAAAACTCGCACTTGTGGCGATTAGCTCGTAGCCCATATTCCTTTAATCTGGTGAGCACCTTCTCCAGGTTGGCGAGGTGATCACTGTCATTTTCGCCCGTGACCAGGATGTCGTCCAAATAACACTGGGTCCCTGGAATCCCTTGCAGGACTTGATCCATCGCCCTTTGCCAAATAGCCGGAGCCGATGCTACCCCGAACACCAGCCGGTTGTATTGATAGAGACCTTTATGAGTGTTGATCGTGAGGTATTGTTTCGAGGCTTCTTCTACCTCCATTTGCAAGTACGCCTGGGCTAGATCAATTTTGGTGAATCGTTTACCTCCAGATAGCGAGGCGAAAATATCCTCAATTCGTGGAAGCGGATATTGTGCCATGTGAAGGACTGGGTTCACTGCCACCTTAAAATCCCCACAGATGCGGACCTCCTTTGGTTCCCCAGGCGTATTACTCAACGACCTCTTCATTACAGGAATGAAGGATGTAGCCCACTCGCTCCAGTCTACTTTGGACAGTACTCCTGAACGTTCCAACCCTTCCAGCTCTGCTTCGACGGCTGGTCTGATCGCATAAGGCACTGGTCTGGCCTTAAGAAACTTTGGGCTTGCATTTTCCTCTATTTTAATCGTTGCTGTCATGCCTTTTAGTGTTCCAAGTCCCTCCTGGAACACTTCTTTTGCGTCAGTTAGCATTTTTGACAATCGTCCAGGTGTGACGTCGTCATCCTTTTTGGCCTCAACCTTCAGTGCCTGTATGGAATGCCAATCTAATTGTATCTTCCGGATCCATTCACGTCCTAGCAGTGGTGGTCCTCCATCTGGCAATACATACAAGTCCATTTTAGGTATTTCCTAGCCTTTGTATATCACTTTCACCCTTATTTTTCCTTTGGGGTAGACTTTTTGCCCCGTGTACGTCTTCAAGACAATCTCTGTAGCTTTCAAGGGTATATGTGAAAATAGCCACTTGTAGTCCCTTTGGTTTGTGACTGTTAGGGCTGATCCTGTGTCCAATTCCATTTTCACTTGGACTCCGTCTATCTTGAGCGTGACCCAGATAGTTTGGTGATCCTCCTTTTTGATTACATTATGTAGTTTCAGGCAACCCAGCTCCTTGCTTCCGGAGTCTGCATCACTTTTCTGTTCATCTGAACTACTCTCCGTCACCTTATGTACCTTTTTGTACTTCTCCTGTGGAGATTTCTTGCTACTGGTTTTCTTTCCCGACGTGCAGACTCTTGCTATGTGTTCTACTTTTCCACACTGTCTGCACACTTGGTCCTTGAACCAACAATCCTTATGGTCGTGTGTTGTTCTGCCGCAGCGATAACACTTCACTGCTCCATATGACATTTCATTGGTGCCATATTCTTGCGGTCTCCATTGTATCTCTGCAGCACCCCTTGCGGCTGCTTCGTGTGATACTGCCATGCTGAAAGCCTTGTCCAGCGTAAGATCCTTTTCTGATAGAAGCCGTTTCTGGGTTCCTTCACTTTGAAGCCCACACACAAACTTGTCCCTTAACGTATCTGCTAGTCCCACTCCAAACTGGCAGTGTTTCGATAGCTTGCGCAGTTCCGTTAAGTACTCAGCATTGCTTTCGTCTTTGTGTTGGTTCCTTTTATAGAACTTAAATCGTTCTGCTATCAGCAGCGGTGTGGGGTTTAAGTGGTCCTGTAGGATTTCTACTATGCTTTCGAAATTCTTATTCATAGGCTTCTCTGGCGTTATTAGGTTTCGCAGTAACCCATAAGTTTTTGCACCCATGGAATTTAACAAAACCGGTGCTTTCCTAGCATCTGGCACTTCATTCGCCCTGCAGTACACCTCAATGCGTTCCACATATGTCGCCCAATCTTCGACTTCATTGTCGAACGTAGAGATACTGCCACTCTTCGGCATCCCTGGGCGTGATTTAACTGTCAAAAATGGCATCTCCCGTGCTTTCCCTTCTTCTCCGCGGCTCAATGGCATCTCCCGCACTCCCCCTTCTTCTCCCCGCGGACACTGTTCAGCCCTTGAGCCCTGGCTGTGCTCTACGCTTTTTTTTTTCTGTGCGCCTTTCCCGTTTCCGCCGCTCGGTCCTGAACCTGGCTGCTGCTTTACCCTCTCTCTCTCTGTTTTGTTTTTCCTCGATGCCGCTCGGTTTTCAACCCCCGGCTGCGCCCTGTGCGCTTCACCCTCTGTCTTACCCCGTCGACGCTGCTCGGCTTTTTCTCTGCCGTCGGTCGGCTCCAGCCGCCGCTGTCCGGGAAGGGTCTGCGCTGTACCTGCCGTCAGTCTGTTGCTGATTGTCGTGGCTGGGGAACCAAGCCCTGCTCTCCACAGCCTCCCCTGCAATGTTCACTCTCTGCCGGACGACTGGGCGGTTGCTCGTGGTCGACGCCCGTGCTTCTGGCCTCGACTTTCTTCCACCGCCCTCCCGGAGCGAATCCTCGAAGGGAAATGCAGAGTTGCAGGTAGATTCGAATCGACACTCGTCGCCACTGTTAGATCCGTGATTCTTTAAATCGGATGTTTCCCCAAGAACTACACGGATGCTGTAACTTAACAATCAACAGGTATTTACTGGAGTAGAGTAGTCTTAAGACTGAAGTACAGAAGCCTGCTCTGGCTTTATATACAGGTGTGGTCACTGCCGGTGCTACAGTATACAGGAGCTGTAAAACAGTTCTCTCTTAAAGGTACATACACAACAGATATTGCACTGTTTGAGTCTCAGAATAAAGGACTGGCTCGGGCCACAGTGGGATTTGGGAGAACTTAGTTTGCAGGATTTGTGGCCGACTCCGATTGACCGTGCAGTGCTGGCTCATGCCATGGGACTGTGTGATACAATAAAACGCCTCTATCTACAGAACAGCTACATTCAGTGTGAAGAGCTCCAGCAGCTAGGACCTGTCCTGCACCGAAATTTGCAGTCAGCGGTGAAGCGAAGTAAGCTTCATACAAAGACCTCGCGATCTCCGTGCCCGACCGCAAATTCCGGGTCATTGTAATGAGGCAGCGTGCCGCATTGTGATCCACAATCTTAAATGTAACTGTGGGCGGGTGTTTTCCCCATGCCTCGGGGAACCCGCCAGCTAAAGGAAGGGGAGGACTGCTGGATCCAAGAGCTAAGTGCCTCTCCACCTACCTGCTGGATCCAGCGTTCCTGCCTCGCCGCGATCGGACATACACCGCACCCTTGCAATCTCCTCCCGACCTCCACCCACCCCCTCAGTCTACTAGAAGGTCAGCTGAATTCTTTGGGACTCCTTGGCCCCGTTAAATCTTCTGCCGCCAGGATATTCCTCTGTGGGGGTGGAGGTGGTCTCTCGGGGGGCAGGAATCTCACTGGGATCCCAACCTGCAGCATAAATATGCCCCCAACCAAGAAAAATGGGTGTTCAACCACATATGGAATTCTGGAGAACCTGAAGGGTTAACAATGAATCCGTGGCAAACGATCTGTAAGAAGTAAGCATGATAGATAGACTGTGTCGCACACACGCAGGTGGCCGGTCGTAGTAGTTTCTTTGGTTGGCCCAGAAGCCGATGCATCAAGCACATCTGTGAAGCTAGCCGAGCAACTTGTCGAGATAGACCTTGATGCAACTTGAATGTAAACAAGGGTCAAGAAATGGCGGCCCCATCAAAAAATGTGAAAAATTGACTAATTTCCCAACATATGTTCATCCAAACTGATCGGCACTTTGGAACGGACTCAGACGTCCTACTTAACCTTTAACTGGAGACGGAGCTTTAAAGCTAGAAGTGGTCTGTCAGTAAAATTATCAGGGGATATAAGGGCCATCTCTCTGACCCCAGGTCAGTCGGTAGTTGGGCAGCCACCAGGAGGCAGAGGGCCAGCTCACCTCCAGGTAGTCGAGGCGCTGAGGCAAAGAGCAAGAGCCAGCGCTGGCGAAAACAGCCCGAGTGATCAGAGGGTCCAATAATGAACCCCAGTCAGGAGTTAAGTCTACAGATGTAAACTTGTCGGGGCAGAAATTCCGTGGGGTTGTTCCCAATCTCCTGCCTTAGGAGAAATGGAGTAAAGGGCCATTTTTAGCCGTTTCCTCCAGGGGTTCCGAACGGGGGACGTCAACTATACGGAGGGAAAAGGTGACATCATGGTCAATAAAGAGGGAGGAGCGGCAGAGCCTTGGAATTAAAGCTCAGTGTTTAATTTATTACCCACCCAACTATATAGTGGATTAAGGGGCTACGGAACTGAAAAAACACACAAGAGGCAACATTAAAAACAGAAGTAACAACAGAAAATGCTGGAAAACTCAGCAAGTCAGGCAACATCCGTGGAGAGAAATTTGAGTTGTCGTTTCGGGTTTGACCCTTCTTCAAAACTGGAGAGGTTTGATTTTCTCAGTCCCGAGGAGGCGGGACTGCCGGTAAAGTACAGAAAGTGGGGGCGAATGGCAAACCCGCCCCCATCCCCCTTTTGCCAGGAGGCGGGAAGATGTGCTGCTTCGGGTCCCGTCTCCTGGAGGCGGGAAAGGGATTAAATCCTTTTAACTACCTGTTAACAGGTAGAAAAAAGGATTAGTCCCATTTTACCTTCTCAGGTGAAAGCTTCCCGGCCTCGGATAATCCCGCCGGGTTGGAGGAGACGTGAAGGAGGTCTGCGGGGGTCGGAGACACCTGGAGGTAAGATGTAGAGCTGAGTGATGGGTGCAAGTCTGGAGTGGTAAGTATGGAAGGTGAGTGATAAGTGTTAAAAAATATTCACGTAGCTTGTTTTCTGCCGACAGCCTTCATCCACCCTGGATTGGGAGACCCGACATAAGAACATAAGAACATAAGAAATAGGAGCAGGAGTAGGCCATACGGCCCCTTGGGCCTGCTCCGCCATTCAATAGGATCATGGCTGATCTGAACCTAGACTCACGTCCACTTCCCTGCCCTCTCCCCATAACCCCTAATTCCCTTATCTGCTAGGAAAATGTCTATCTCCATTTTAAATTTATTTAATGTTGCAGCTTCCACAGCTCTCTGGGGTAGCAAATTCCATAGATTTACTACCCTCTGAGCGAAGAAGTTTCTCCTCATCTCAGTTTTGAAAGGGCAGCCCCTTATTCTAAGATTATGCCCCCTAGTTCTAATCTCACCCATCAGTGGAAACATCCTCACCGCATCCACCCGATCAAGCCCCCTCACAATCTTATATGTTTCGATAAGATCGCCTCTCATTCTTCTGAACTCCAATGAGTAGAGTCCCAACCTACTCAACCTTTCCTCATACGTCAACCTGTAGGATTCGCAAAATCCAGGAAAATACAGCCTACATTTTAAAACCCCTGAAATGGCCACATTTTTAAGAGCACAAGATGGAGTCGGCAGATCACATGACTCATTTCAGAAGGACATACCACTGCAATACCTTAAAGAAACCTGAGTCACCACCAATTGGAAAATTCCAGACTGACTGCAATTGATATGGTAATAAAGGTAGCAGCAGTAACGAAGTCAAAAACAAAGGACTTGCACTTGAAAAGGTCATGTTAATCGCCAGATAAACGTAAACCCATCACTGAAATCACAGAGCACAGACAAGACCCATTATCTGCATCAAACTCAGCGGGACACGGGACATAACCCATCAGTTTGGTTTCGGCCACGATTAAAGTCGTTAAACTAATGTACCAGCTTTTGTCAAAGTAGCCGGCCCAAAACTTTGACAAAAGAAAACCCCTGATTTGGCGCCAAAGATAAGGGCAAGGAAACGGTATAACTGTTGGGGGAAAATCGACGGGCAGAAGGTACGATCGGAGGCAGAGAACAACGAGAGGTTAAGGTTAAGTTGAACGGTTCGAGTGGAGAGGTCCGATTAGGAGGTTCGATTACGGTTCGAGGAGCACGGAGGTTCTACAAGTTCGAGCAGGAGAGCAGGTTCAGGAGCCCATCCCAGAAGGAAGATCAATCGGGAATCCCGGAAGCTACAGGAGCACCAAGGTCGAGGACAGTTTTAAAACCCTGGTGAGCATAAAGGCCCAACTCCACCTAGCTGACCTAGTAGAGGGATACTTTAGAGATGGTAGGGTTTTAATATTAAGGGCTTTGTTAATCGGGAGTGTTATTTATCCTTCGTTGTACCGCGCGCTTTCCCCACCCCCGTTTTATTATACCGCAGCTAATGAATTGATGTATTTTAAGATAGTCAAAGTAATTCTTGTGTGTTCAATTTTAGTTCCCATTGGGAGGCGTGTTAATGATTTTGTCTGTGTTGTTTCTTTGTTCCCTGTGTTTTTATTCTCCTTATAAATAAAGAAACCATTAATTTTAAAACTTACCTTGTCTCACCTGATCCATTTGTCTTCCGAGTCACAAGTTGGGCCAACACATCAAGGTAGTCTGGCAATAAGTCCAGTGTCTAGAATCAGTGAGGGGGGAGCGCTTCGAAACTGCTCAAGAGCAGTGTGAAATCAAGAATCGATCTCGCACACCACAAGCTCGTTAAAAAGACCCCTTACAAACCCCCTCATCTCTGGAATCAACCGAGTGAACCTTCTCTGAACCGCCTCGAGAGCAAGTATATCTTTTCTTAAATATGGAAACCAAAACTGCATGCAGTATTCCAGGTGTGGCCTCACCAATACCCTGTATAACTGCAGCAAGACTTCCCTGTTTTTATACTCCATCCCCCTTGCAATAAAAGCCAAGATTCCATTGGCCTTCCTGATCACCTGCTGCACCTGCATACTAACTTTTTGTGTTTCATGCACCAGGACCCCCAGATCCCTTTGTACTGTAGCACTTTGCAGTTTCTCTCCATTTAGATAATAACTTGCTCTTTGATTTTTTCTGCCAAAGTGCATAACCTCACACTTTCCAACATTATATTGCATCTGCCAAATCTCTGCCCACTCACTTAGCCTGTCTATGTCCTTTTGCAGGTTTTTTATGTCCTCCTCACTCACTGCTTTCCCTCCCATCTTTGTATCGTCGGCAAACTTGGATATGTTGCACTCGGTCCCTTCCTCCAAATCGTTAATATAGATTGTAAAGAGTTGGGGTCCCAGCACTGACCCCTGCGGAACACCACTAGTTACTGATTGCCAGCCCGAGAATGAACCATTTATCCCAACTCTTTGTTTTCTGTTAGGTAGCCAATCTTCCACCCATGCCAGTATATTACCCCCAATCCCGTGATTTTTTTTATCTTGATCAGTAATCTTTTGTGTGGAACCTTGTCAAATGCCTTTTGGAAGTCCAAATACACTACATCCACTGGTTCCCCTTTATCCACCCTGTATGTTACATCCTCAAAGAATTCGAGCAAATTTGTCAAACATGACTTCCCCTTCGTAAAACCATGCTGACTCTGTCCTATTAAATTATGTTTATCCAAATGCTCTGTTACTGTATCCTTAATAATGGACTCCAACATTTTGCCAACCACAGATGTTAGGCTAACTGGTCTATAGTTTCCAGCTTTTTGTCTACTTCCCTTCTTAAATAAGGGTGTTACATTAGCAGTTTTCCAATCTGCCGGGACCTTTCCTGAGTCCAGGGAGTTCTGGAAAATGATCACCAATGCATCCACAATCCCTACCGCCACTTCTCTCAAGACCCTAGGATGTAGGCCATCAGGTCCAGGGGATTTATCCGCCTTAAGTCCCATTATTTTACTGAGTACCATCTCCTTACTGATTTTAATCGTGTTTAGCTCCTCCCCCCCCATTGCCCCCTGTTTGTCCAGTGTTGGGATATTTTTAGTGTCCTCTACTGTAAAGACTGATACAAAATATTTGTTCAGCGTCTTTGCCATCTCCATGTTCCCCACCACTAGTTTCCCAGTCCCATCCTCTAAGGGACCAACGTTCACTTTAGCCACCCTTTTTCTTTTTATACAGCTGTAGAAACTCTTGCTATCTGTTTTTATATTTTTTGCTAGTTTACTTTCATAATCTATCTTCCCTTTCTTAATTAATCTTTTAGTTATTCTTTGCTGGCTTTTAAATGCTTCCCAATCTTCTATCCTCCCACTAGATTTGGCTACTTTATATGCCCTTGTTTTCAGTCGGATACTATCCTTTATTACTTTACTAAGCCACGGATGGCTGTCTTTTCTTTTACTCCCCTTTTTCCTCAGTGGAATATATTTTTCTTGAAAGATGTGAAATATCTCCTTGAATGTAGACCACTGCTCTTGTACCGTCTTACACTTTAATCTGTTTTCCCAGTCCACTTCAGTCAATTCTACTCTCATACCTTCATAGTCTCCTTTATTTAAGCTTAGTACGCTGGTTTGAGATCCAACTCTCTCACCCTCAAACTGAATTTGGAATTCAACCATATTATGGTCACTCATTCCAAGGGGATCCTTTACTAGGACATTTTTTATTAATCCTGTCTCATTACACAGGACCAGATCTAAGATTGCCTGCCCCTGGTTGGTTCAGTTACATACTGCTCAAGGAACGCATCCCTAATACACTCTATGAACTCTTCCTCAATGCAGCCATGCCCAATTTGATTAGTCCAGTCAATATGAAAGTTAAAATCCCCCATGATTATAGCTGTTCCCTTATCACAAGCCCCAACTATTTCCTGATTTATACTCCGACCAACAGAGTTGCAACTGTTAGGAGGCCTATAGACTACGCCCACTAGTGACTTTTTCCCCTTATTATTCCTTATCTCCACCCAAACTGTTTCACTATCCTGATCCTTTGACCCAATATCATTTCTGACTATTGCAGTGATTCCATCCTTGATTAACATTGCAACCCCACCTCCCTTTCCTTCCTGTCTGTCCTTCCTAATTGTCAAATACCCTTGTATGTTTAGTTCCCATTCATGATTATCTTGCAGCCATGTTTCCGTAATGGCCACCAGATCATACCCATGTGTAGTTATTTGCACTGTCAACTCGTCAATTTTGTTACGAATGTTGCGTGCATTCAGATAAAGAACTTTCAAATATGTTTTCTGACAATTTATTCATGCTTTTACCACTTTACCTTTATCATTATACATTCTGTCCCTTCCTGACACGCTCTGGTTTTTAATTCCCCCACTGCTACCTTGCTCTATTGCCTTCTCCGCTGTCATTTTTATTTTTCGCTCTCTTAAAACCTCCCCCCCACTAATTAGTTTAAAGCCCTCTCTACAGCCCTAGTTATTCGATTTGCCAGGATTCTAGTCCCAGCACTGGCCAAGTGAAGTCCGTCCCAACGGAACAGCTCTCGCCTGTCCCAGTACTGATGCCAGTGTCCAAGGAAGCAAAACCCATTTCTCCCACACCAGTCTTTGAGCCACGCATTTAACTCTCTAATTTTATTTACCCTAGCTAAATTTGCACGTGGCTCAGGTAGTAATCCAGAGATTATTACCCTTGTGGTTCTGCTTTTTAATTTGGCCCCTAGCTGCTCCAACTCCCTCAGCAGAACCTCCTTCCTTGTCCTATCTATGTCGTTGGTACCAACATGGACCACGATAACTGGACCCTCCCCCTCCCACTCCAAGTTTCTCTCCAGCCCAGAGGAGATGTCATTAACCCTGGCACCGGACAGGCAACACAGCCTTCGGGACTCTCGCTCTCGGCTGCAAAGAACTCTATCTATCCCCCTAAGGATACTATCCCCCACCACTACAACATTTCTTTTAACTCCCCCCACTTGAATGGCCCCCCGCTCCACGGTGCTGTGGCCAGGTTGCTCATCCTCCCCGCAGTCCTTGTTCCCATCCTCACAGGGAGTAAGAGCCTCAAACCTGTTGGACAAGAGCAAGGGCTGCGGCTCCTCCAACACTACCTCCTGGATCTCCGTACCTGCCATCTTCGTTGTCGATTTCACAGACTGACTGTTGAATCCTCCGATGCAAAAGCCGTCTCAAATCTACAAAGTTGAAAGGTTTGATGAGCCCTGAACACAAGGAATCAAACACTGACATTCTCTGTAGTTTGGACAGCTTCACAGAGCTGTCAAACACTAACATTTCTTCTTTCAAGGAGTCTCGATAGATAGCACGTCAACGGACTTCCCCCTAATTGGACTGCTGAGCCCGCAGGGTGGGCTTAACACGGTCAATCAGGGAAATCCCTCTGGTTGGCCAGAAGATGGTGGAGGCGGGACATTGACCCGACAAGCAGCAGTCCCGCCTCCAACTCGTCTCCATTGAGAAAATCCAGCCCAAAATATTTACTTTAAGTAAATAGACCCAATAGGATAAATTTTACTAAATGAAGCAGAAGAAACTAACTCAACATTAAGGGCAATTCAGTTAGTACGACAGATAAATCTTTTTTTTAATTATTTCTCTAGCAGTTACAGAGTAGATAATGGTAACAGTTTGTCAGGACTGCAGAATATGGCAGTTTGAGACAGCGAGAC
The DNA here is from genome assembly GCF_052327205.1 of Somniosus microcephalus. NCBI lineage: Eukaryota > Metazoa > Chordata > Chondrichthyes > Squaliformes > Somniosidae > Somniosus > Somniosus microcephalus. The sequence continues at coordinate 137,932,393 of NC_140997.1, forward strand.
TGTCCCGGATTAGGAAATGTCTGTCTTTAATCAGTTGTTGAGCTGGAGTTCGGATTAGAGATACCAACACATCAGGGGTTTTGGATCCTTCTGCAGGCACTGCCCCTGATTGCACTCGAGCCCGGTAAGGTGCACGTGTACGCTGACTCGGAAGAGACGCGCGGACGCTGAATATGAGCACAAACCCAACCAACCCCAATGAAGTAACCAAATTACTATTATACTTTAGTTTTGTATGTTAGAATATGTATAATGTAGCACCAATGTACAAGATGGAGGTAATGAGTTAATTCATACCCTGAGTTAAAACTGTGGCAGAGCCACCAGGGAACTCTGATCTAATGTACATAATTATCTTTAACAAATTATTAGCTACAGAATGAATCTGTATCTTTGTTCATATTATTGCATGTACATAGCGCGGTCCCTTTAAGAATGAGACCAAACGCGATGACGTCATCACGTTGATCACGTGATCCTCCAGCAGCGGGAAAACGTGATGACGTCATGACGTCAGGCTGGGGAGCCGCCCTAGCCAGTCCTCGTGGAGCCAGCAAAGAGTACAGACCTGTAATTTAGTTCTCCTGTGTTTTCGTGTTAAACTCTGTTCAATAGTATTAAACATCGTTTGTTTGATAGACTGACTCGACCTCAGTCCTTTAGTTAGGAATCTAGCCATTCCTACAGTGGTGACCCCGAACTTTCGTGAACAATTTTCGCGGAAGAAGCGAAGCGAAACGAAACATGGAAGCGAACTCCGTGGCTTTGAAGCTCCCACAGTTTTGGGAACAACAGGCGGCCTCCTGGTTCATACAAGCAGAAGAACAATTCGAACTCCGAAACATCGTTGCGGATCAGACCCGTTACCTTTACGTGGTCACCGCACTTGACAGCTCCACGGCCTCACGGATCATCAGCCTGCTCGAAAAACCCCGGTTGACAGCAAGTATGATACTCTTAAAGTGCGGTTAATACAGGTCTTCGGGCTCACGAAGGCGGAGCGTGCCCGCCGACTGCTCGTTATGCCCGGGCTTGGCGATTCCAAGCCATCTGAGTTAATGAGCCAGATGCTCACGCTCCTTGGCTCAGAACCACAATGTTTCCTCTTTCGGGAGTTATTCCTGAGTCAACTACCCGAGCAGGTTCAGGCTGCCCTCGCCAGATCGGAAGCCACAGATTGCGCAGCACTTGCTGCAGAAGCAGATACGATTTATGCAGTCACGCAGCAATCCTGCACCACCACGAGGCACCCCTCCCCGCGAACGCCGTCCCGACACCTCTATCCCCCGGCTTGTGCGTTTACCATGCTCATTTTGGTGCGAAAGCCAGAGGCTGCCGCCCTTCCTGCAGTTTCGCGCCTATAAAAAAAAAACATCAACACCAGCAGCAACTCCAGAAAAGGAGGACCGAGTCTGAGGGACGTTCCGCGGCCGCGATTGCGATTGGAAATTCCAGGAAGCTCCTCTACATTACAGATTCCCTCTCGGGCCGGCGCTTTTTATGCGACACCGGGGCGCAGTATAGCATCCTTCCTGCCTCAGCACTCGATATTCAGTCTGGGAGGCATGGCCTCTCTCTTGAGGCAGCTGATGGCGGGGCCATTCGTACCTTTGGCAAACGGCGGGTCCAGGTGTGCTTCGGCGGGCAACGGTTTCAGTGGGAATTCATCACGGCCAAGGTTTCGCAAGCCATCCTCGGTGCAGATTTCTTATGCGCCAACAGCCTCTTGGTGGAGGTAAGAAATCGTTGATTGGTTAACGCGGCCACCTTCCACTCCATCCCTTGCTTCCGCAGTTCCGCAACGTCGCACACTGTCTCCTGCGCGTTGCCCTCGCCGGACGAGTTCACTCACCTATTAGGTGAATTCCTGGAGCTGATCAAGCCCACTTTCTCCTCCTCGGCCACTAAGCATGATGTCGGAACACCACATTACTATGACTGGCTCTCCAGTTTACGCACGAGCTCGGCGCCTGGAACCCGGCAAGCTCGCGGCTGTGAAGGCAGAGTTTGCCACGATGGAACGGCTGGTGATTATTCGCCGGTCAAATAGTCCCTGGTCCTCGCCTCTCCACATCGTCCCGAAGCCCGGTGGCGGATGGCTGCCATGCGGGGACTACTGACGCCTTAATGACGCCACTACTCCCGATCGGTATCCGATCCCGCATATTCAGGATTTCTCCACCCATTTTGCGGGAAACTCAATCTTCTCCAAGGTCGACTTCGTCCGTGGCTACCAACAAGTTCCCGTACACCCGCAGGACGTCCAGAAAACTGCAGTCATCACTCCCTTTGGACTGTTCCGAGTTTCTACGGATGCCATTTGGGCTCAAGAACGCTGCAGAGGCTTTTCAGTGACTAATGGATTCGGTCCTGCGGGATCTTAAGTTTTTATTTGTCTACCTCGACGACATCCTGATAGCCAGCTCTACCAAAGAGGAACACGTCTCCCATCTGTTTTTTTCTTTTTTTTAATTCAATAATGGGATGTGGGCATCGCTGGCTAGGCCTGCATTTAGTGCCCATCCCTAATTGTCCTTGAGAAGATGGTGGTGAGCCGCCTTCTTGAACCGCTGCAGTCCATATGGTGTAGGTACACCCACAATGCTGTTAGGAAGGGAGTTCCAGGATTTTGGCCCAGCGACAGTGAAGGAACGGCGATACAGGTCCAAGTCAGGATGGTGTGTGGCTTGGAGGGGAACTTGTAGGTGGTGATGTTCCCATGTGTCTGCTGCCCTTGTCCTTCTAAGTGGTAGAGGTTGCGGGTTTGGAAGGTGCTGTTGAAGGAGCTTTGGCGAGTTGCTGCAGTGCATCTTGTAGATGGTACTCACTGCAGCCACAGTGTGCCGGTGGTGGAGGGAGTGCATGTTGAAGGTGGTGGATGGAGTGCCAATCAAGCGGGCTGCTTTATCCTGAATGGTGTCGAGCTTCTTGAGTGTTTTTGGAGCTGCACTCATCCAGGCAAGTGGAGAGTATTCCATCACACTCCTGACTTGTGCCTTGTAGATGGTGGAAAGGCTTTGGGGAGTCAGGAGGTGAAACACTCGCCGCAGAATTCCCAGCCTCTGGCCTGCTCTTGTAGCCACAGTATTTATATGGCTGGTCCAGTTCAGTTTCTGATCAATGGTAACCCCCAGGATGTTGATAGTGGGGGATTCAGCGATGGTAATGCAATTGAATGTCATGGGGAGATGGTTAGAGTCTCGCTTGTTGGAGATGGTCATTGCCTGGCACTTGTGTGGTGCGAATGTTACTTACCACTTGTCAGCCCAAGTCTGAATGTTGTCCAGGTCTTGCTGCATATGGACACGGACTGCGTCAGTATCTGACGAGTCTCGAATGGTGCTGAACAGTGTGCAATCATCAGCGAACATCCCCACTTCTGACCTTATGATGGAGGGAAGGTCATTGATGAAACAGCTGAAGGTGGTTGGGCCTAGGACACTGCCCTGAGGAACTCCTGCAGTGATGTCATGTGATTGAGATGAATGACCTCCAACAACCACAGCCAACTTCCTTTGTGCTAGGTATGATTCCAACCAATGGAGAGTTTTCCCCTCGATTCCCATTGACTTCAGTTTTGCTAGGGCTCCTTGATGCCACAATCGATCAAATGCTGCCTTGATGTCAAGGGCAGTCACTCTCACCTCAGCTCTTGAGTTCAGCTCTTTTGTCCATGTTTGGACCAAGGCTGTAATGAGGTCAGGAGCTGAGTGGCCCTGGCGGAACCCAAACTGGGCGTCAGTTTGCAGGTTATTGCTGAGTAAGTGCCGCTTGATAGCACTGTCGACGACACCTTCCATCACTTTGCTGATGATTGAGAGTAGACTGATGGGACGGTAATTGGCCGGGTCGGAATTGTCCTGCTTTTGTAGACAGGACATACTTGGGCAATTTTCCACATTGCCGGGTAGATGCCAGTGTTGTAGCTGTACTGGAACAGCTTGGCTAGGGGCGCAGCTAGTTCTGGAGCACAAGTCTTCAATACTATTGCCGGAATGTTGTCAGGACCCTCTTTCGGCGCCTCAGCCAACATGGCCTCATAATCAACCCGGCCAAGTGTCAGTTCGGCCTACAGCAGATTGACTTCTTGGGCCACCGCATTACTTCGGAGGGCGCAATTCCACTGCAATCAAAGGTCGAAGCAATTACGGCATTCCCAAGGCCGCAGTCCACCAAGGCTCTTCAAGAATTCCTGGGCATGGTGAATTTCTACCACCGCTTTGTACCGAAGGCAGCACAACTCATGCAGCCCCTCTACGAGGCCCTCAAAGGCAAGGCTGGAAAGGATACAATAGCCTGGACAGTCGAAATGGACAACGCTTTCGACAACACAAAAACTGCTCTAGCCAATGCAACTATGTTGGCGCACCCTCTGCCAGGTGCCACCATCGCCCTTACCACCGACACTTCCGACTATGCCATAGGCGCCGTACAGGAACAGTGGGTCAGCGGGACGTGGGCAACCACTGGCGTTTTTCAGCCGCCAACTCCGGCGCAATGAACGCAAATACAGCACTTTCGACCGGGAGTTGCTGCCGCTGTTCCTGGCTATCCGCCATTTCTGTTTTTTGTTAGAAGGATGTCCCTTCATTGCATTTGTAGATCACAAACCACTGACCTTCGCCATGGCCAAGACCGCCGAACCGTGGTCGGCTCGACAGCAGCGACAGCTAACTTTCATTTCAGAATTCACGACAGACATCCAACACGTAGCTGGCAAGGACAACTTGGTAGCTGATTGCCTTTCTCACGCGACCGTACGGGTGGTCCAGCTGGGCATCGATTATGACCTCATGGCTACCAATCAGGCATCCGACCCTGAAGCACAGGCGTATCGCAACGACACCTCTAGCCTCCAACTGGCTGATGTGCAATTCCACGCAGCAGGCACCTCGTTACTCTGTGATGTCTCCATGGGAGATCCCCGCCCGATCGTTCCAGTTGCCTGGCGCCGCAAAGTTTTTGACGCCATACATGGGCTTTTCCCATCCTGGTGTGAAGACATCTCAAAAATTAATGTCGGCTAAGTTCGTCTGGAGAGGAATGCACAAGGATATCCACGACTGGGATATCCACGACTGGGCTAACACCTGCGTCGTCTGTCAAAAGTCTAAGGTGCAACGTCACGTCAAGGCCCCATTGGCCACGCTCGCAGTACCAGAACGTCGATTCGACCATGTCAACGTGGACCTCGTCAGGCCGCTTCCACCATCACAGGGGTTCACACACATCCTCACCATGGTCGATCGTACTACTAGATGGCCAGAGGCAGTTCCTTTGGCGTCTACTACGTCCACTGATGTCGCCAGAGCATTCCTCTCCTCGTGGGTCGCACGTTTCGGCGTTCCGGCGGACATTTCTTCAGACCGCGGACCACAGTTCTCTTCCGAGCTCTGGAACGCTGTGGCCCAGGGTCTCGGCACCAAGCTTCACCGCACCACGGCCTATCACCCGCAGGCAAACGGTTTGTGTGAACGTTTCCACAGATCGTTAAAGGCATCGCTGAGGGCCAGCCTCCAAGGCGCCAGATGGGTGGATAAGCTTCCATGGGTCATGTTGGGTCTTCGCACGGCACCCAACGAGGACCTGCAATCGTCCGCCGCGGAGCTTGTGTACGGCCAGCCACTCCGCGTACCGGGAGATTTCCTGCCGCTTCCAACTGAGCCGTTGTCCGCAGCCGAACAACTCAGCAACCACCGGGAAACAGCCAAGGCTTTTGCGCCCATCCCAACTTCGCATCACGGCCTTCCATCTTCACACGCACCAGCGGAGCTAAAGAATGCTGAATTTGTATTCATTCGTCATGATGCCCACAGGGATCCGCTCAAGGCCCCTTACACAGGCCCTTTCCGCGTACTGGAGATAGGCGACAAGAGTTTCTCCATAGACATCGGTGGTAAACCCGACCACATATCCATTGACCGTCTCAAACCGGCACACCTGGACATCGACCGGCCAGTAGAGACCGCACAGCCACCACGACGTGGTCGACCTCCCGCTGCATCCACGCCAGACCCAAGGCTTCCATCCGCCAGCCCGCCAGCTGTTCAACAACGTCCACTCCAAGAATACAGGAGTCGCTCTGACAGGCTTGTCAGACCTCCTAGTCAATTGACTTTTACTATTAAAGACAATTCTGGGGGGGCGCATGTGGCAGAGCCACCAGGGGACTCTGATCTAATGTACATAATTATCTTTAACAAATTATTAGCTACAGAATGAATCTGTATCTTTGTTCATGGCCCAGAAATTAGTGTCCCAACGCGCGAGTAAGCACCGTGTACTCACGCGTGGGCCCGATGGAAGTGCCAGTTTTCTGCATGCACAGTGCATGCGCGGGAAATCGGCACTTCCGTTCCCCTGAAAGCAGGGGTTAAGAGGTGGAATGCGTGCGACCTTTGAGGCAGCGCGTGCACATTGAACTTCGGCGTTTTTGTGAATTGCTGCAGTAAGGGTAAGTCCCCAGCATTTACACATCTGAAAAGGATGAGTAAAGCCCCCGAGAAGCTCCGTAACGCTCAGGAGGAAGAACTCTTTCATCAGTGGAGCTTCTGAACGGCAGATTTTTGGTTGTGAAAGGGAGAAAGGTTATTTTAAGAAAGTCTGAGGTAAGTTTGCTACTTTAATTTTTTTTTTTTAAACGGGTTTTGAGTAATGTAGGTACAGGGAGCAACTCAGGCTGTCTGCAAGGCCTAATTGAATCTGATGTGTTTATTAAAAGTGAAAATGACAGTTAGAAAATGAATAATGTAACATTTCCAAAATTTTTAAGAAAGTTTTCATCAGTAATATATTCCTTTAAGTAAGTATGTATGTATGTCTATATATATTCCTTTATACATATGTGTATGTATATATTCCTTTACATGTGTATGAATGTATGTATGTAGTTATGACTTTCAGAAAATGTTAGTTATTGGAAAATCATCTCGGGCTGTGATATTCATCAGGCGGGTATGACGTGTTACCAAGCTGATAACGCGTTTTTCCTGCCATAGCCCGTGGTGATTTTCTAGCCAGTCAGTTCATTAAAATTACTTTAACAACTCCTTCCATTTTTTCCTTACGAGGACGTCTGTGTAAGGAGGAGGCCTGTGAGTGAGAAAAATGCCCTCCAGAAATGCTGGCCTGATGCTGTGTGTGATTTTGCCTCAAAGAATTCGAAACACCAGGAAACAACATAGAAGACTGAGGAACCATAACCGTCTCCTGATCAGAAGGAACTACTACCCACCCCAGAGAGTGTACAGGGAGAGACGATCATTTGAGATGCTGTCGGAGGAGTTGTGTGTGAGGAGGCTGCGCTTCAGTAAAGAGGCAATCGGCCGACTGTGTGACATGTTGAAGGAGGACCTTCAACCACACTCGAAGACCCGCATTGCCTTGTCAGTGAACATGAAGATAACCACAGCATTGAACTTCTTTGCAAGTGGGTCATTTCAAGCAGGCACCGGTGACATAAGCAGCATCTCTAAGAATGCTGCGAGAGTCTGCATTCACCAGGTCACAGATGCCATTATGCGTAGGCTTTCAGAGTTCATTAAGTATGACTTGTCCACTCGACATCAAAAGGAGATGGCCCTTGCATTTCATCGCATTGCTGGATTCCCCAAAGTGATTGGTGCCGTCGATGGAACCCATATTGAATTGAAGGCACCACTGGATGCACCTGTGACATACATCAACAGGAAGGGGTATCATTCATTGAATGTTATGATAGTATGTGATGCGCACCTCAGGATCCTAAACGTGAATGCAGCGCACCGGGGAAGTAATCATGACTCCTTCATCCTCCATAACTCTAATTTATATGCTGCCCTCAGCAAATTGCCTCAAGGATCCGCATGGATGTTGGGAGACAAGGGCTACCTGCTAAGACCATGGCTGATGACTCCCTGCCGCAAGACCAATAATGAGGCTCAGGAGAGATACAACCAGGCACACGTGTCCACACGTCAAGTGGTGGAGAGGACAATCGGAGTTCTGAAATCACACTTCCGGTGTCTGGATAGGTCAGGGGGGACCTTGCAGTATTCTCACCAGAAAGTGACAAGGATTGTGATGGCCTGCTGTGCTTTGCATAACTTTGCCCTGCAGGAAGGACTGACCCTTAACATTGCAGAAGAGCTCCCTGCTGAAATGGAGGACTTAAGCGATGCCAATGTGCCTGTGGCCAGGCCTAATGGGGAGGAGCCAAGTGCTTCCGAAAGTAAGGCTGCTCGGGAACTGCTAGTAGCCAACACCTTCACGAGGTAGTGTCGCCTTGTACCTACCCCTCCCCCCGCAAGGCAAAGAAAGGAGCAGACACAATTTAAAGTGAAGCAGTGAACTTTTATTGCATCATCAAACAGTTTTCAGGTTCAGTTTTGATGTAGTTTATAACTTTTAAATGTTAACTAGCTATTTTCTACTTTTCAAACATTTGTAAACATGAATAGTTCAGAAAAAAATTTGTAAACAGTTTAATGTGACTTTTTCTGGTTTCTTAGTGCAATAAAGACATTCAAGGTGGAAACTAGCTATTTTCTAATTTTCAAACAGTTGTAAAAATACTTCTGCTCCAATAAAAGTTGAATTTTTTTTCAAAGTGACGACATGCTGTACTGTTTAAACGAAAAGGTTACATATTCTTTCAGTCACAAATATACATTTCAATGAAAAAAGCAAAGACAACATTTAACATGTCAATAAAATGAAAAATTTAACAATTGAACAATTTGCCCCCTCGCATCTGTGACTGAGGGTCCAAGGAGGTGCATTGTGCAAAAGGTCATCGTCATACGTTTCTTCGCACTGTTCCCTTTGGGGAACTGTATGAAGTGGTGGAAGGATTTCTGGCCGCGTTAAACGCTCCTTCCGTGACCGTAACCATCTTCATACCAGCCATTAGGGTGGTTAGTCCTATGGCGGGAGGGTTTTACGGGCTCCCACAACCCATACGAGGGGGGGGGCACCCACACCCATGGACGCAAGTATTCCGCTGGATATCAACCCAGAATTTAGAGTCAGAGCTCCGACTCCACTTGCCGGGACTGTGTGGAGTGGAGATCGAAACCCTACTCCTTCTGGCCCAGCGGCGGGGATGCTTACCGCTACGCCAAAGGCCCACTCCGCGCAAAAGGTGACACCCTAACGTTTCCTGCGCCTTTTCCCTCCCCGTGACTGGAGCCCTATGCTGCCACTTGAAAGACCAAGCTATCATCTGTCCTTTTCGCGGCGCCCTGCACTTCTCATTCCCAATGATGCACAGGTGCTGCGCCTGCACCTCGTTGAGGAGATTGCTGAGGTCATCGTCAGTGAAATTTTGAATTCTTTTAATGACGTGAATTGTGCTCATTCCAGCCATTTCACGTTGCTAATTAAATAGATTAAATGAAAAAAATGCTTTCAGGGCTTTTAAAGCTCTTTAAATTGCTTAAATTCTGTTTAAAACTACTTCAGATTCTTCAAAATCATGTAAAAGTACTTAAAAGTTTATAAAAGTTACCAAAAGATTCATAAAAATACAAAGAACCTACTAAAAATCCTGCTCTGCATGTAACAAGGCTTTGCAGCTTGTGAGAAAGATTGGGGCGTGTCCTACGCTAATGCGACCTCACAGGGCATGTCTCATTTACACTCCGCACTGGACGCTTCGCGCTGGCTGCACTCCTGGGTGGCGTGACGTCAGACGCTGCCCGGGAGTGATCCTGAGAAAAACGGAAATCCACGCAGGCCCAGGCCTCAAATGTCGGCGCGATAGCTAAGTGTAGGTCGGGGGCTTGCACCCGCGGGAAGCCCCCGACACGAATTTCTGGGCCCATATTATTGCGTGTACATAGCGCGGTCCCTTTAAGAATGAGACCAAACGCGATGATGTCATCACGTTGATCACGTGATCCTCCAGTGGCGGGAAAACGTGATGACGTCATGACATGAGGCTGGGGAGCCGCCCTAGCCAGTCCTTGTGGAGCCAGCAAAGAGTACAGACCTGTAATTTAGTTCTCCTGTGTTTTTGTGTTAAACTCTGTTGAATAGTATTAAACATCGTTTGTTTGATAGACTGACTCGACCTCAGTCCTTTAGTTAGGAATCTAGCCAATCCTACAAAACGATATATAGGTCTGTATATTGCATTTACCCAGCTAAGCTTTAAGAACATGAATAAGTGACTTCAAATGCTGAGAAATTAAACTGCAAAGCAACTTGTGGGAAGATTGGGGAGGATGTCTGTTCAGCCAGACAAGGCAACACATATACAAGATAACATACCCTGGGTTCTAGACGCTGGACTTAGGTACAAGGCGGCGGTACAGAGAAGACTCGAGTAGACAGGTGGTTGGATGCAAACAAAAACCAAGATTTTATTGAAGAGGAAATTAATACAATCTTATGGAAAATTACTAGTGTACACTTCTACAGGCAAAAATACAAAAGAATAACTATACTTATACAGGGAATGGGGAACACACGGCACATCGAGGGAAAAACAACTATCTTAACAATCCCCTTATCCCACCCCCTATACCTAACTAGATTAAGCTATGAGGGGTCAGAACTTCATACTCACCAATCAAAAGGGGTCTGTTGAACTCAAAACAGCAGTGGGGTTCGGGGTTCGCTTTTGGTGCTCTCTGGAGCATGCCGTCGTCACGTGGTCTCCGAGTGCTGCAAGGGCGTTGTCCAGGTACACGTACCCCAAAGTTAAAGTCTCTGCTTGGGCACTTTACTTTGCAGGGATGATGATTCTTCTTCGGCTGACAGTTTGAGTTTGTATGAAGATAGTCGCAGGTTGGCTGAGGCTGAAGGCCCGATGATTCGAAGCCTACCCTCAGTGGAAAGGCACGGGCAAAGACCAGGGGGTAAGCGCGGGACGGGGAAAGAGCGACAGCCACGAGGGCAAGGGGCAGAAGAGCCGAGCAGAGAGCAGAGCAGAGAGCGATTGCTACCCGGGGCCTTCAATTATACTTCTTTCGAAGACCCTTATCTGCGCGCCAAATCAGGTTAGTTCTTTGTCTTAATTTTGGCAGGCTATTTTAAATAACGGTGGCAATCTATACTAACTGCTTTTAGATGGCCGGTAATCACATCTACCGGCCTGATAATTGACTTATTTTGTCATGAATGCTCCTTGATGGGCCTGTGTTTCTACCGAAAACGGAGGACGTCAAGCTCCTTTAAAACATAGACAACTGACGGCCAATAACAATCAGACCCATGTTGCTATGTCTTTTCACGAAGAGAATAGTGAAAAGGCTGTACCAAGCTGCGGAACACAATCCCCGGCATGAGGTCTCATAGCGGCCACCCCCGGATGCAACGAAAACATTGTCATCCTCCAAAATATAATGATGGGGGCCAAAAAGAACAGGAAAGAGCTGGCCATAGTCTCTGTAGACTTAGTGAAGGCATTTGACTCAGTCAGGCTCGAGAGGTTATCTAAAGGCCATAAGAGGATAGGCATGGCCAAAAGGTTCATTCAACGAATTGAAAATCTCTAGACTGACAAATCAGATCTGATCTTCATCAGAAGGAGTCAAATAAGGTGACCCCCTTTCACCATTATTATTTAACATAACTATGGATTCCCCTTATTTGCTCACTTAAGAAAGCAAATTTGGGTATAGCGATGAAATTAAAAAACAGATCCATAAACTGTTCATTGCTAGCCTTTGCTGATGACATCGCCATTCTCATTGACTCCTATAATGGAATGGCTGAAAAACTTAAGATCTTATTAATTTCAAGTTCTGTGTCCCTGCAGAATGATTATTAAGAAAACAGCCGGCTTCCACTGCTGCTGTAAGAGGCAGTCAGTCCTATACAACCACAGAAAAGATTGGAACATCAGTGGAAGCCTGGTAAGTTACATTTCACCGGCCAGGGTAATTGGAAAAATACCTCTGTGCTTGTATTGTCCCGTGGTCAGGAGCAGCTGAGGACAAATGGTCTGTTAAACTCAGTTCATGGATTGCAGGACTGAAGGAGAGCAAACTGAAACCAACACAGAAGTTCAAAATATTGAAGACACATATAATCCCGCGTATATAATGGGCCAGAAATTCGGATCCCCACGGGTGAGCATGCGCTGTGTACTCACCCATCTGGCCAACGAAAGTGCCGGTTTCGCGCATGCGCTGGAAACCAGAACTTCCGTTCCCTTGAAGGAAGGGGTTCGGAGGTCAAACGCGTGTGCCAGAGAGGCAGCACGTAGACCTTGAACTTCTGCTTTTTTCCACAGGTTTCTCCGTGAGGGTAAGTCCCTAGCAGCTGCGTGTGAAAAAAGGAGGCACAAGGCCTGCTTTTAACAAGGTAAGAGGTGAATTAAGTAAAATTTAAACATTTTTTCCACAGGTTTATCATTTTTAAATACTTTAAAGAAAAGTAAGTTTATTTTTAGCCCTGTTAAAAACTTTAATTTTTTCAAAAATTTAAATTTTTGTTTACAATAGTTAATTTATGTAATTTATAGTTATTTTAAAAATGTGATTAAAAAAAAAAAATTATTTGAAGTTTTACTTAGGTTTTGGGGCCGATCTCTTCATAGATTTGACAGGTCTTCCTGTCAAATCTATGAATGAAGATTCCCTGCTCCGATTGGCTCCCCATGGCCCGCTTCGAACTAACTGCGCCTCTGGGATACGCGAGCACTGCACAGCGGCAGCTGGAGGAGGCCCAGGATCGGAATCCCGTGCAGGCCCACACCACAACGGCAGGCGCGCTATGTAAGTGCAGGTCGGGGGCTTGCGCCCGCGGGAAGCCTCCAACCTGAATTTCTGGCATTAACATTTTATCCTAACTGAGGTATCACAAAATACACTTACAAAATTAGAGCAATTAATTAACAAGTCGGACAAGGAAATACTTCACCTCCCAAACGACACAACTGATGGCGAGAACAGGGACAGTGGGCCTGGTCTACCTAAATTGGAGGTTAAAATCCCATCTGCCATCATTAGGAAACTGCAATCCCTGGAGAGCTCCAGCGATGCAGTCATCAGAGCATCGGTTGAATACCGCTGTGAAAATAACTGCAAATATCACTAGATTAAGGAACCCGAAAACCCTTACGAGATAGAAGAGTTCCTTGAAACCCCACTGCAGGCAGCGATACAGCCAGACTGCCAAGTATACCAGAGGAACCGATAGAGATGCAGAAAACGGGTATTGACATCCCCAGTAGTAGAATAAGACCTGAAAATAGATACGAAGAGTGATGGTTTTTGAAAAAAAATTATTTAATGTTTTGATTACTTTTTTCAGTGATCCCCATTCATATATTTGACAGGTCTATCTGTCAAACGTATGAAGGGAGATTCCCTTCTCCCATTGGTTCCCCATGGCCCACGTGACCCCAGGGACGCTTGCGAACCACATGCGTCCCTGGGATAACTGGGTCTTGTTACGTCCGTGAATAATTGAGACACGGACAGCAGGAGTGAACAAAGTAAGTCTTTACTGGTGGAAGTCAATAGTGAAACTAAAAACAGAGGCTCAATAGCGCCTTTTATACAGGGGTGGTCACTGCCGGTACTGCAGTCTGAGACCAGTTATTCTCTTAAAGGTACATACACAACAATTCCTCCCCTTTTAGATAAACAGTACATAACATTCATTTAACAACTAAATGATAACTAGTTACAATCACAATTACGGTTGCTAGATACATTGGTTAAGTTTAAGCAATTATAAGTTCAGTCTTTGAGGAGGCTTCCTGATTCTGTCTGGATAACGCCTCTTTGGGGTATCAGGTTCTTCTGGCAATGTTGAGTCGGGATCAATGTCGTTGTGTGATTCATCTGCTTCCAATATTACCGGTTCTGCGGTAGCTGCAATTGGAACGTCGATTTCATTACCAGGTGTATCAGGTCGTGGTGTGGAGTTGACGTTTTCCCGTGACTCTAGAATCTGGTCAGCATGGCATCTTACAATGCTCTCCCCAACGTCCACGGTATACATGAGAGGTCCTTGTCGTGTACAAATCGTTCCTGGCTGCCATTTCTCAGTGCGGTAGTCCCGGGCCAAAACTGGTTGACCTATCTTAAAACTCCTGGTCGGCCTTTCATTCATATTCTGAAACTGCCTGTTCTCCACATCTCTTCGGACGTTTGGCTTAACCAAATCCAAGCGGCATCGTAGTCTTCGATTGAAGAACATCATGGCTGGAGTTTGGTTGGTAACCGCATGTGTCGCATTCCGGTAGGCAAACAAGAAGTTGTCCACCTTGTGTTGTAGGGGTATATCTTCATTACACATTGCCTTGATAGCCTTCTTGAAAGTTTGGACAAACCTCTTGGCCAATCCATTAGTGGCTGGATGATATGGGGCGGATGTGTAATGCTTAACACCATTGTTCTTTAAGAACCTCCGGAACTCTTCAGACACAAACTGTGGTCCATTGTCAGAGCAAATCTGTTCAGGCAGCCCATTCCTGGCGAATATGGTTCGTAAAACTGTGATAGTTTTTCCGTGGTGGTTGAGGACATTTTTATTACCTCTGGCCACTTTGAATGTGCATCCACCGCAATTAAAAACATCGAGTCCATGAAGGGACCAGCAAAATCAATGTGCACCCTTTGCCATGGAGATGAGGGCCACTCCCATGGATGCAGAGGAGCTTGTGGTGGGGCGTTTTGGACCTTCTGGCATCCTGCACAGCTCTTGGTCATCTCTTCGATTTCTCTATCGATTCCCGGCCACCACACAAACGCTCTGGCTAAGTTCTTCATTTTTACCCCGCCCAGATGACCCTCATGAAGCTCATTGAGCACTCTATCCATCAACTTAGGTGGAATTACTACTCTGGATCCACACATCAAGGTTCCTCTGCACACTGACAGCTGTTCTCTTCTCGACGAGAATGCTGGCAGCAGTGGTTCGCCATGCGCTGGCCATCCCTTCACTGTTAAATCATAGACCCGTGATAGTGTCGGGTCATTCCGTGTTTCCTTTTCTATGTTTGCATTTGTCACAGGGAGACATTCGACTATGGTCGAGTGGAATAACTCCATTGGATCCACTGCAAGGTCTTCTTCTTCCACCGTCGGCAACGGTAGACGTGACAATCCATCAGCATTTCCATGCTGTTTAGTTCCTTTGTACTCGATGTCATATTGGTGTGCCCCTAGGAAAAGGGACCATCTCTGCAGCCGTTGTGCTGTCATTATCGGTACGCCCTTCTGAGGGTTGAAAATGGAGACAAGAGGTTGATGATCGGTTAGTAGAGTAAGTTTTTGACCGTGCAGGTAGTGATTGAGCTTCTTCACCCCCCACATTAGGCTGAAGGCCTCTCTGTCAATCTGGGCGTAGTTACGCTCGGCAGAAGTTAACGAGCGTGACGCAAAAGCTATCGGCCTCTCTAAACCATCAAGGAATTTATGTGACAGTACCGCCCCAATGCCGTAGGGAGACGCATCACACGCCAGCCTGATTGGCAGTGCTGGGTTGTAGTGAGCCAATACTTCCCTTGAAGTGATTAAGTCCTTACTCTTCTGAAAAGCACGCTTACAATCATCGCTCCATTTCCATGCTACCCCCGTTCGTAGCAGGGCGTTCAGTGGGTGCAGAATTGTCGACAAATTCGGCAAAAACTTATGATAGTAATTCACCAATCCGAGGAATGACCTCAGTTGCGACACATTTTCAGGTGCTGGGGCCTTAACAACCGCTTCAATTTTGTCAGGGGACTTATGTAACCCCTCTTCATCAATCACGTGGCCACAATACGATATCTGTTTCTTAAAAATTCGCACTTGGGGCGTTTGGCTCGCAGCCCATGTTCCCGTAGTCTAGTGAACACCTGTTCTAGGTTGTTAAGGTGTTCACTGTCATCTTCACCTGTTACAAGGATGTCGTCCAAGTAACACTGAGTCCCCGGAATCCCTTGCAGGACTTGTTCCATCGCTCTTTGCCATATCGCCGGAGCCGATGCTACTCCGAATACCAATCGATGATACTGGTAAAGACCTTTGTGAGTGTTTATCGTGAGATACTTCCTAGAGGACTCCTCAACCTCCATCTGCAAATATGCTTGTGCTAGGTCAATTTTTGTAAAACGCTTCCCTCCAGACAGTGAGGCGAATATGTCTTCTATCCTTGGAAGAGGATATTGTACTGTGTGAAGGACTGGGTTCACCGTCACCTTGAAATCCCCACAGATGCGAATCTTCCTTGGCTCCCCGGACTTATTGCTTAACGTTTTCTTCATGACAGGAACGATGGGTGTCGCCCACTCGCTCCAGTCGACCTTAGACAACACGCCCGCCTTCTCCAGATTCTCCAGCTCTGCCTCGACGGCTGGGCGAATTGCATATGGTACCGGTCTTGCTTTGAAAAACTTGGGGACTGCATTCTCTTCTATTTTTATCGAGGCGGTTATGCCTTTAAGCGTGCCCAGTTCTTGTTGAAATACCTCTTTGGCGTCAGCTAAGATTGTTGACAATCGTCCAGGAGTGACGTCTTCATTTTTTTTACCATCCACCGTCATTGCATGAATGGAGTGCCAATCTAAGTTTATCTTCCTGATCCATTCCTGTCCCAATAACGGTGGTCCACCATTTGGCAGTATGTAGAGATACAATTTCCGTATTTTCTTGCCGTTGTATTCGACAGGCACCCTTATTTTTCCTCTGGGGTATACTTTTTGCCCCGTATACGTCGTCAAGACGATGGATGTCTCTCTCAAGGGTATGTGTGAAAATAGCCGCTCGTAGTCTCGTCGATTCATGATGGTTAGCGCTGATCCTGTATCCAATTCCATTTTAACTTGGGACCCTGCTATCGTGAGGGTGACCCAAATGGTTCGGTGATCCTCTTTTGCGATTACATTGTGAAGTTTGAGACAGCTTAGTCTCCTGTTCCCGGATTCACTATCGCTCATCTGGTCTTCGGAACTACTGTCCGTCATCTTTTGTACTTTCTTGTACAGTTCCTTAGTAGCCTTTTTGTTGTCGCTGGTCTTCTTCCCAGACCTGCAAACTCGTGCAATGTGTCCCATCTTCCCGCATTGCCTGCATATTTTGTCTTTGGACCAGCAGTCCTTCTGGTCATGGTTAGTTCTGCCGCAGCGATAACATTTTGCAAATCCCCGTGTCATTTTGTGGGTGCCGTATTCCTGTGGTTTTTGTTGAATTTCTGCAGCTCCCCTGGCTGCTGCTTCATACGATACTGCCACGCTGAAAGCCTTATCTAGCGTCAGCTCTTTCTCTGAGAGTAACTTCTTCTGTGTTCCTTCACTCAGGAGTCCACAGACAAATTTGTCCCGTAGGGTATCTGCCAGTCCTGCTCCGAACTGGCAGTGCTTTGATAGCTTGCGTAGTTCCGTAAGATACTCAGCATTGCTCTCATCTTTGTGCTGAGTTCTCCTGTGGAATTTAAATCTTTCTGCTATCAACAGCGGTGCAGAGTTTAAGTGTTCCTGTAGGACAGCAACAATTTCGTTAAACCTCTTCGCCTTCGGTTTGGCTGGAGTAATCAGATCCCGTAATAGGCTGTACATTCTAGTGCCCATTAAGTTTAGCAATATCGATGCCTTTTTCCCTTCCGCTATTTTGTTTGCCTCGAAATATACCTCGACTCTTTCCACATACATGGTCCAGTCCTCTATTGTATTATCAAAAGCAGTGATACAGCCAGTCTTCGGCATCTTGCAAATCTAAAATGGCGCCTCCCGCACTTTGCCTTCTTCCCCGATTTAACAAAATGGCGCCTCCCGCGCTTTGCCTTCTTCCCCGCTGTTGTTAGCGCTGCTTTCCACGGTTTCTTGCGCGTTTAATATTGATTTATTTTTCTTTTATTATTTTCCCGTCGTGGAGCGGACCCTCTGGGACACTTCCCTCCCTCTTCTTAGGTCCGAACGCTGCCCGGCTCCGAAGCACCGGCCGCGCCCTGTGTGCTCCACCCTCTCTCCGCTTCCCGACTCGCTGCCTGGCCCCATTGAAAAGCCACCCGATCGAGCTTCAGCCCGCCGCAGCCCAGGATCAGTGCACGACCTGCCACCAGCCCGATTAGCTGGGAAACCACAGACCGAGGAACCAAGCCTGGCTCTGGATAGTCTCTCCTGCAAGTTTCCAATGCGATGATTTGGAGGGCGGTTGCCCACGGTCGACGCCCGTTTCTCGAGTTTCTTTGGATTTTATTTTTTTTTCTTCTGGCTTCGACCTTCAATAACGTCATCTGAGGTGCTGCCGAGTTGCAGGTAAGTTCGTTTCTTACTCGTCGCCAGTGTTACGTCCGTGAATAATTGAGACATGGACAGCAGGAGTTAACAAAGTAAGTCTTTCCTGGTGGAAGTCAATAGTGAAACTAAAAACACAGAGGCTCAATAGCGCCTTTTATACAGGGGTGGTCACTGCCGGTACTGCAGTCTCAGACCAGTTATTCTCTTAAAGGTACATACACAACAGGTCTCTGCGCATTTCGTCGTGGTGAGGCCCAGGATCAGAAATGGCCGGACCTCGGGAGCCCTCAGGTAAAGGCGCAGATTTTTTTCCTCCCGAAAGGAGGCATCCGCACACAGGAAGCCTCCCATCGGAAATTATGGGCCAATGTCTTCTCGATACATATCTAGATTAACAATGTCACTCACACTGGAAATGCTGCAGATCTTTAATGATCTATAACGACTGGTGTAATGTCTGTGCTAAGGGTTAGAGCATAAGATCGCTAACTACTAATTCCATGTAAATACACCAATGTGTGTTTCACTTACTGTTGTTCGAGATTTAATAGCTTAGTGTTTTTTTAATCAGTTGTTCTGTATGTTTAATAGTAATAAAGCAAAACATCAGCTGATTATGGGCATGGTTCAGAGCTGCGAACCACACGATACGATTAACTCAGTTGGCAATTCCCCTTCGGTGGTGAAATCCAATGCTTGGTGAATCAAAAAAGCCGACTGGACTGAAATCATAACTACCTAGACCAGTGGTTCCCAACCTGTGGTCCGCGAGGGTACTACAGGTGGCCCGTGAAAAAAAAGTTAAATTAAAAAAAATTATGATAATGTAATAATAATCACGTGTACCTCGTATGTATCATATTCGATATTATATTATTCACAATGTAATATGCTTCACAAACATCCTTGTGATATGTATCATTATGTAGGAGTCTACGTACTCCTAGCAAAAAATACTGAACTCGGAGAGGTTCAACAGAAAAGGTTTAATTGTTGAGGCGGCATGTTGAACACAAAATGGGGTCAGTGACTACACCAATTCCGACTGCCTTTAATCAGTCCACAGCTTCGACTGCTCCTCCCCGGCTCTGGGCTTAACTATGTTGCAGATCGAGTTTCTTAAAGGTGTGATCCTTCTTAAAGGCATGATGCCTGATTTATAGTCTACGGACCGAAAAGCGGATTGTGTCCTTTCTGTGATCGGTACGCCACAATTTTCTGAATTTAAATAGTGTGGCCCTTTTGGATGATGTCAATGTGAACCGACGCGCTTAGAAAATTCGACGGTTAGACCACGGGAATCAAAAAATGGATCGGTGGCTTTTATCTGGCACGCTTAAGCAAAGAGAGACATATGGTCAAAATGACAGTGAGACAACAGCAAATGAAACTCAGCACAACAAAAGTAAGAAGAAAATACAGCAGTGAATACTTAAAACTGGGATTTACTTACACTGGAACTGAGAACAAAGCGTTCCCAGTATGTGTCGTGTGCCATGATGTTCTGTCAAATGAAAGCCCACTAATCTTCGCTGTCATCTTGAGACCAAGCATGTCCAAGCCAATTGGATTTTTTTACAACCAGCTCAAAGAATTTCAACGTAGCAAGACAATTATGGAATGCACATCTAAAGGCAGTGATAATGCTAAGGTGGTGGAGGCCTCGTACCGGGTAGCTAGGCTCATAACAAAGACGGAAGCCGCACACAATCGGGGAGGAGTTGATATTGCCAGCGGCTAAGGAGATGATGGGTGTTATGTTGGGAGAGGGGGCCTGCAAGCAAATTAACATGATTTCATTGTCGGATAACACAGTTCAACGCAGAATTGATGAGATGGCTCAGGACTTGTGTGATCTGCTAATAACGAGAATGCAAGCGAGTCGTTTTTATGCACTTCAACTGGATGAATCAACAGACATTGCAAATCTTTCAAACCCGATCACCTATTTAAGGTATGAACACAATGGAGCGATACAGGAGGACTTTCTCTTTTGTAAATCGTTGCCCACACGCTCAACTGCAGAGGCTATTTTTGACATGTTGAACAGTTTCATAATTGAAAATGGGATTGATTGGTCAAAATGTGTCAGACTTAGCACAGATGGGGCCGGTGCGATGTTAGGCCAACACAGTGGGGTTGTTACGCGTGTAAGAGCAGTGGCTCCGCTAGCATCATCCATTCACTGCAGCATCCATAGGGAGGTGTTAGCTGCAAAGAAAATGCCTGCTGATTTCAAGACTGTTTTGGAGGAAGCCGTTAACAGTTAATTATATCAAGGCCCGTCCCACTGAATTCGCGAACATTTGCAGCAGAATTTTTCTCGGCAATACCTGACTGACTTTTGGTTTAATGTTGCTTCGGAATACCCAGCACTGTCAGACAAGGCAGTAAAGTTTCTAATGCCTTTTCCCACAACCTACCTTTGCGAAACTGGATTTTCTGCGCTGGTCACATTGAAGACCAAATATCGGAATAAACTTCACGTTGAACCAGATCTCCGATTGAGACTGTCATCGCTGGAACCTGACATTATAAAAAATGTAATAGCAGAGCACTTGGAAAACAGTGACAGGATCGGACAAAGTCAACATGGATTTACAAAAGGTAAATCGTGCTTGACTAATCTACTGGAATTTTTTGAGGTTGTAACTGGTAAAATAGATAACAGGACTAGACAGACTAGATGCAGGAAGGATGTTCCTGATGGCCGGGGAGTCCAGAACCAGGGGTCACAGTCTAAGGATAAGGGGTAAGCCATTTAGGACAGAGATGAGGAGGAATTTCTTCACCCAGAGAGTGGTGAACCTGTGGAATTCTCTACCACAGAAGGCAGTGGAGGCCAATTCATCTATCTATCTATATATATATATATATAAATAAAGTGGTCGATCTGTCTGTCTGTCCTTCCATTTGTCTATCCGGCTATACACTCGAAAGTTATAGAGCGTACCTACACGTGCGTTACATCCAAAGAAAGCTTACGATTCCAGAACGGTCATAAGCGTATTTACTTTTCGGTCGGACAAAAATTGTTTGCACATTATACAAAAAACCTTCAAAATTCCACTCATTAGCATTGACTGACGTCAAGGTCGACCAATCCTTTGCTGTCATGATTGACCAATCCTACAGTTCA
Source organism: Somniosus microcephalus (assembly GCF_052327205.1). Taxonomy (NCBI): domain Eukaryota; kingdom Metazoa; phylum Chordata; class Chondrichthyes; order Squaliformes; family Somniosidae; genus Somniosus; species Somniosus microcephalus. The sequence goes on from NC_140997.1 coordinate 137,953,689, forward strand.
GTCACCTGATGGTTGACCAATCGGTGTGGGTGTGGGCGGGATTAATCGTTTTCATCTCAGGGATCTGACAGCCATTGCCTCAAGCTAAAAACCCCATTGCCTCAACCTAAAAATATGCTCATCGAGGTTAGTGTCACGGCCCCCCCCCCCCCGAGGGTCGCGCCCCCCCCCCCCCCCCGAGGTGAAGACCGCCGATTGCGGCTGTGCGAGACGGCCGGGGGGCCGGTTGCCAGGGTGACGGTTGACGCTCAGCAAGCCCCGCCCCTCGGCCGAGCCAGAGAGACGCCGCGTCTCAGCTCCTGCTGCGCGCGCACCCTAGCGGCGCTGGGCTGAGGCTCGGCCCTCCAGCCTTCGAGTGGGGCCGGGAGGTGCCGAGCTCGGGCGTGGGTGTGAAGGAGAAGCCAAGGCTTCGAGGCCTACCTGGAAAAACGGAGAAAGGTAGGAAAATTAATGAGATTAGATAAGTTAATTCGTTTCCAAATCATTTTTTAAAAAAACATGTTTTAAAAGCAACGTTTTTTTTAAAGACGCAGAAAGCGGGAAAAAGGAAAAGTTTGGAATCAAGATGGCGGCGACTCACCTCGGTTCAGAACGATAAGGCCCGGCCACACATGCACCGATTGGCCCGGCGGCACACGCAAGCAACCCGGCGTACGATTGGTCGAGCTCGAGGTCACTCTGTCGCTAATGAGCGGATAATGAGATGCTAATGAGCGGAACGTTGAAGGTTTTTGGGATACCGCGGGCGCGATTTTAGCCCGGCCGAAACGTAAATACGCTTAAAACCGTCTCGGAAGCGTAAGCTTTCTTTGGAGGTAACGCGCGCGTAGGTACGCCCTGTAACTTTCGAGCGCATAGCCCGACAGACGCACAGGCGATGACAGACAGAATGACAGACAGACAGATGTACCGATTTATATATACAAGAAAGATATAGAACAGACGCACACCCGAGGACAGATAGACAGACAGACAGATCGATTCCTTTATATATATAGATAGATATAAAGGAATCGATCTGTCTGTCTGTCTAACCTGATGATTCTTTTTCCTACCTTTCCCCGTTTTTGTAAGGCCTCAAAGCCTAGGCCTCAAAGCCTGGGCCTCTCCTGCCCAGCCACGCCCGAGCTAGGTAATTGTCCCATGGCTACTGGTAAGCTCCAGTCCCAGGCTCCCGGCCCACACATCGACCAGGCCCGAGAGAGGGGACAGACAGGGGCAAGGAGACCGCGCACCCCAAAATTGCCCTCGCACCGCGGGGCTCCCCTGCTAGTTAAATATATTCAAGATGGAGTTAGATATATTTCTTAAGGCTAAAGGGATCAAGGGATATGGGGAGAAAGCAGGGACAGGGTACTGAATTTGGATGATCAGCCATGATCTCGTTGAATGGCGGAGCAGGCTCGAGGGGCCGAATGGCCTACTCCTGCTCCTATCTTCTATGTGTCCAGCGTTTGACATCTGCGAAATATCAGCCTTCTCATTAACTAAGTGTTATCTTTTCCCCACTGGTAGGCCTACTGCAGGTAAATGTGCTGTGATGAGTGCAATGTATTTGTAAGTGAGCATAATAAATGATTAGAAACAGCTGCATTTGAATACCTTGTGGCGGAGACCACATAGGGACAGTAACACAATTCACTATGTATAGCCAATGTTGTTATCACTCCACGTTATGTACGGAACTTGGTTGGGTTATCGGGGTAGGGTCCCTTTAAGAGTCGTTGATTGTGTGATGATGTCATAGCCCTGCGACGAGGCCAAGTCCCTCAGTCCATGCGGAGAGTTAATAAAGCTAACACGCGTTTTTCTTTGCTGCTATGAAAGTCTCGCAGTCTGTTCATTTCCAGCGACTCCTACAACCTGTTGATATATAAGTTTGACTCCCGTCAGCCATAGGCTGTGTTAAAAATGTTTTAAACGGCTTGCTTACGTTGTGGTCCGCAAAGGCTTTTGATGACGATGTAGTGGTCCTGCAGAAAGGAAAAGGTTGGGAACCGCTGACCTAGACCTTCTAACATCCGAGTACCCGCAGTCCTCTCTTGGCTTGTGGAAACTTGCTGTAATTTGACCCCATGGACGAGCCACGTAAAGAATCGAAAAAGACACTCTTTTAATGGGACCGTCCCACGAGTGTATTCAAAAAGCCAAATGCTTCGTCATCTAATTAGTGACGCGCATGAATGGATGAACCCACTATCTAGCAAAACCACAGCCAAGGGAATGGGCTTGGCAGAATCAGGAGGGAAAGACCACCCTGTTGATTTTGACTCTAGTCTGGCACTGTGAAGAGACATTAGCGGTGTAGAGTAAGTGGGAGGCCTCAGCTACTGGTGAAATACCACTACTCTTACTTTTTCACTTACCCCGGTGAGGCGAGCCCCGAGATGCTGTTGCTTCTGGGCTGGAGCGACCCACTCCGGGGACAGTGGCAGGACACCTGTCACACTGTAATGCAGGAAGTCCCAAGGCGAGCTCAGGGAGGACAGAATCCTCCCATGGAGAATGGCAAAAGCTTGCTTGATCTTGAGTTTCAGTATGAATACAGACTGTGAAAGCGGGGCCTCACAATCCTTCTGGCCTTTTGGATTTTAAGCAGGACGTGTCAGACAAGTTACCACAGGGATAACTGACTTGTGGCAGCCAAGCATTCATAGCGACGTCACTTTTTAATCTTTTGATGTCGGCTCTTCCCATTATTGCGAAGCAGAATTCACCAAGCATTGGATTGTTCACCCACCGATAGGGAACGTGAGCTGGGTTTAGACCGTCGTGAGACAGGTTAGTTTTACCCTACTGATGATGAGTTTTTGCAATAGTAATCCTGCTCAGTAAGAGAGGAACCGCAGGTTCAGACATTTGGTGTATGTGCTTGGCTGAGGAGCCAATAGTGCGAAGCTACCATCTATGGGATTATGACTGATCCCCTGCAAAACCAAGAGCAGCGGTAAGAGCAGACCTGACAGGGATGAAGTGGAGCCAGGGGAATAAAGAGCGGAGGAGAGAGAGGCCCAAACGCGGCGAGAGTGGACCTAAGGGAATAAAGAGCAGGAGAGAAAAAAAGGAACGACATCACAGGAGAACAGGTAGGTGACTGGTAAGTTTTCTTTAGGGGGAAAAATTCAGTTGGTTTGCGCCTCCTGTTAGCGCCTTAAGAGGGCGCTAATGGAACGCAAAGCAACTAGCGCCCGGGCGAGGCGATATCTGCACCTCTCGCGGAATTGACCGGACATTTTGTGACGACGCTAAACAATACCACCTGATCTCCTGCGCACACAGATCTTGACGTCATTCAAGCGTGCAACGCCCTTGACTCGCCCCAGAACGGAAATTGAGTGGCGCCCCCCCCTCCTTTCCGCCTGGCACAACCAACGACAGGTAGACTGGAATGCTTCCCAGTCGCTGTGGGGCGGGGGGGGGGGGTGGAGGGGGCGCTTTTTAAAGGGGGCCACTTCGTGGCTTTTTCTGTGGTAGACATTTTTGCACCACTCGTTCTGAGAGAGAGGGATTTTCAGAGAGAAAAAGAGAGACTTCTGCATTGAGTCAATGCTGTCTGAAGTAGTTTTGGCTTCTGACCATAACTTTGCAGGTACAGGAAACTCTTTGGTATCCGGCACTGACGGGACCGGCGTGTTGCCGGTTGATCAAAAATTCCGGATGACGGAGAGGGTTATCTACCGAGGCTATTTTTAACAAAGAAAAATTAAAAAATCAAGAAATGTGCAGTATACAGTAATTGGGTACGCACCTACAGAATGTTGTGTTAAATGGATGGTGGAAGATGCTTGATTAAGTGCGTCAGCGGCGGCGGCAGGAGAAATCTTGGCGGCGGAGCGAGTATAAAAAGGCCCCAGAGGCTCAGGTAGGCCTCAGTGCGTCAGGAGAAATCTCGGTGGCGGAGCGAGTATAAAAAGGCCCCAGAGGCTCAGGTAGGCCTCGGCGGAGCGAGTATAAAAAGACCCCAGAGGCTCAGGTAGGCATACTAAACTCCAATCTCAGAGGGAGAGAAGTAAAAAGTAATCGAAGTGTGATGTCACCAGAAAGCAGGTAAGTGATTGGTTGGTATTTCTCTCTTAGTAAACTTTAACTCTGTGGTTTATAGTTTCTAAAGTCTCTGTGGTGTAGCAGGGACTGTTTATAAACCAGGGCCCTTAAATATACTGTTTAACTGTAGTGTAATTGGTGGGATTGATTTGATTTAATTTAATTGCAATTAATTAAAGGGTAAGTCATGGCAAGACAGCCCGGTGCAATGGTATGCTCCTCCTGCGCTATGTGGGAACTCAGGGACACTTCCTGTGTCCCTAACAACTATGTGTGCAGAAAGTGTATCCAGCTGCAGCTACTGGCAGACCGCATTGCGGTGCTGGAGCTGCGATTGTATACATACTGGACCATTTGCGAGGCTGAGGACGTCGTGGATATCACGTTTGATCAGTTGGTCACACCGCAGGCAAAGGTTGGACAGGCAGAAAGGGAATGGGTGACCAACAGACAGAGTACTAGGCACAGGCAGTTAGTGCAGGGGTCCCCTGTGGACATCCCCCTCTCAAACAGATACACCACTTTGAGTACTGTTGGGGGGGATGGCTTATCAGAGGAAGGCAGCAGCACCCAACTTCCTGGCACCAGGGGTGGCTCTGCTGCACAGGACGGGAGGAAAAAGAGGGGTAGAGCTATAGCAATAGGGGATTCTATTGTAAGGGGAATAGATAGGCGTTTCTGTGGCCGCGAACGAGACTCCAGGATGGTGGGTTGCCTCCCTGGTACAAGGGTCAAGGATGTCTCGGAGTGGCTGCAGAACATCTTGGAAGGGGAGGGTGAACAGCCAGTTGTCGTGGTGCATATAGATACCAACGATATAGGTAAAAAACGGGATGAGGTCCTAAAAGCTGAATATAGGGAGTTAGGAGGTAAATTAAAAAATAGGACCTCAAGGGTAGTAATCTCAGGATTGCTACCAGTGCCACGTGCTAGTCAGAATAGAAATAGGATATTTCAGATGAATACGTGGCTAGAGGAATGGTGCAAGGGGGAGGGATTCAAATTCCTGGGACATTGGAACCGGTTCTGGGGGAGGTGGGACCAGTTCAAACCGGATGGTTTGCACCTGGGCAGGGCCGGGACCGATGTCCTAGGGGGAGTGTTTGCTAGTGCTCTGGGGGAGGGTTTAAACTAAAATGGCAGGGGGTTGGGAACCTGAGCAGGGGGACAGAGGAAAGGGAAACAAGGATAAAAGCAAAAGATAGGAAGGAGAAAAACAAAAGTGGCAGTCAGAGAAATCAACGGTTTAAATCAAACATGGCCACAGTAAATAATAATTCTAATAGGTCTAAGAGCGTTAAAAAAAACAAGCCTGAAGGCTTTGGCCTAGAAATTCAGTATCGCCATGTTTGGGGCGCTAGTCGAGCGTGTGCTAAATTTAGCGCCCGGCACAAGTTAGCGCCACCTTCACCAAAATTTGAGTTGCATCGCCCCAAGAAGTTGTTGCTGCGCTAAAGCAGGCGGTGCATGACTATCCTAAGGCGCTAAGCCGAGGCGCTATCACCGAGGGCGGGTGCAGCGCAGGTGCGGCCAGTTAGCGATTGCAGGCAGACACGTTGGCGCTGGTGACCTTTTAAAGGGGGAGGGTCGATTTGGCTTGCAGCCACGCCCTGCACATTGGAGCCCTGATTCTAGGCCTGGACAGACCTGCTGCGACATCGTTACGCCTACGACCATGGAGAAGGCCAGGGGGCGAGCGCAGCGCTTCAGTGAGGGGCCCCTGAAGGTTCTGGTTGGCGCAGTGGAGCGCAGGTGACCTATCCTCTTTCCTGACAGTGGCAGGAGGCTGCTGCCCAGCGAATATAGAAAAGCTTGGAGGGAGGTGGCACACAGAGTGACCTCCAGCAGCATGGTCCCTAGGACCCCAACGCAATGCAGGAAGAAGTTCAACGGCCTCACTCGGGTTGTCAGGGTGAGCACCCTTTCCAGTATCTTCTTCATCCCTGCATGTGCACCTCACTTTATGGCCAAAGGGTCCTGAAAGCCCCAATGCCCAGCCCTCATCCAACACCTATGGGACTCTCATGAAAATCACATGCACATTCACCACTTTACACACTGTCAGGGCTATTTCACCACTTTACACACTGTCAGGGCTATTTCACCACTTTACACACTGTCAGGGCTATTCGACCATGGGAGGCAGTGGCTTCACATTGTCAGGGCTATTCCACCATGGGAGGCAGTGCAGCCAAGATCAGGGCTTCACACTGTCAGGGCTATTCGACTATGGGAGGCAGTGCAGCCAAGATCAGGGCTTCACACTGTCAGGGCTATTCCACCATGGGAGGCAGTGCAGCCAAGATCAGGGCTTCACACTGTCAGGGCTATTCCACCATGGGAGGCAGTGCAGCCAAGATCAGGGCTTCACACTGTACTCAGAGCCCATCCTTTCTCTTACAGGGCAAGCTGGCCCACAACAGGAGGCAGCAGCAACGGACCGGGGGAGGCCATCCTGAACTTAAAGATCTCAGCGATCTGGAGCAGCGAGTGGAACGGATTATGGCAGGCCGGCTGATTGGCCCCGTCGCCACTGGAGATGCCGACCCCGTTCTGGACAGCAATGGTAAGGTCATCACCTTATTGACCTCTCTCTTTCCACTTGTGCCTCACACCAGCATCCTTTGCCACTATCGAGACTCGCTCAGGCGAGTACTGTAGGGCTCCCCCAGAATGGTCCAGACAGCGGAACCGTTGTTTTAGCACGCCGATTGTGTGCTCAATGATGTTCCTGGTCGCTTGATAGCTGTCATTGTATCGTTCTTCAGCAGGGGTGCTGGGCACACGGAGCAGGGTCATCAGCCAGGTGCACAAAGGATAACCCTTGTCCCAGAGAAGCCAGCCTCGTGGGTGAGCCGGGGCTTCGAAAATGTCTGGCGCAGCATGAAGGCGTCGTGGCTGCTGCCTGGAAAGCGGGCATTGACAGCTAGTATCAGCTGCCTGTGGTCACACACCAACTGCACGTTCAACGAATGGAACCCCTTCCAGTTGCGGTAATCCTCGGCATTTTCTAGAGGCGCCTGCAAAGCCACATGCGTGCAGTCAATGGCGCCCTGGACCATGGGGAAGCCCGCTATTCTTGCAAATCCCATTGCACGCCCTAGCTGCTTGTCCAGGGTCATGGGGAAGGAAATGTACTGATGTCTCCTTTTGAAGAGGGCATTCGTGACCTGGCGGCCTAGTAGCGGATTGGAAGGAGCCGGTGGCATAGAAGTTCAGAGTCACTGTCACCTTCACTGCCACCGACAGAGGCGTCCTGCTCCTCAGCTGAGGCTGCAGATCTCTCTGAAGCAGGTGGCAGATCTCAGTGACCACCTCCCTTCTGAATCGAACCCTCCGAATGCACTGCTCCTCAGACATGTTGAGGTAGAAGTGTTGGCGCTATACCCTGGGAGGGTAAGGCCTCCTGTGCTGACGCCTGTTGGCCCTCCTCCATCTGGCCATGATTGGCACTCTCTCTCGGCGTCTCTGAGCCCTCTCAATGCAATGGAGAAACCCAACGTTTCCACCCATTGCAGCCCCCATTATATGTGGCCACTCAAGGCTATGGCACTGAAAAATCAATCCAACTGCAAAGCTCTGGGCTGAAGCCAGAAGTACCTGTGCGAGCGCTGAGTCAAAGCAGAAAGCTCTCTCCCTTTGTCTCTCTGCAAATCTCTATCTCACACACAGGAGTGGTCCAAAATGGCTACCACAAAGAATGCAGGAAGTGCCCCCTTTAAATAGCACCCCCCCAGCCCCACAGCGACTGGGAACCGTTCCACTCAACCAGTCGCTGGGAGCGCCAGGCGGAAAGGGGGGCGCCACTGAAGTTCCGGTTCGGGGCGCACCAAGGGCGTTGCGCCATGAAATGACGTCAGGATCTGCGCGCGCAGCTGAGCGGGCGTTGCGGTTTTGCACCGCCGCTAAATCTTCACTCAAGTTCGCGAGAGGCGCAGATCGCGCCGCACCCGGGCGCTAGCCGCTTTGCACCCCACTTAGCGCCCTCTTAAGGTGCTAGCGGCTGGCGCTACCAACTGAATTTCTAGGCCTTTGTGTCTTAATGCGAGGAGCATTCGTAATAAGGTGGATGAATTAGCTGCGCAAATAGAGGTAAACGAATATGATTTGATTGGGATTACGGAAACATGGCTCCAGGGTACCCAAGGCTGGGAACTCAACATCCAGGGGTATTCAATATTCAGGAAAGACAGGCAAAAAGGAAAGGGAGCTGGGGTAGCATTGCTGGTTAAAGAAGGGATTAACACAATTGTAAGGAAGGATATTAGCTCTGATGATGTGGAATCTGTATGGGTAGAACTGAGAAATACCAAGGGGCACAAAACGTTAGTGGGAGTGGTATATAGGCCTCCAAACAGTAATGCGGAGGTTGGGGATGGCATTAAAAGGGAAATTAGAGAAGCGTGCAATAAGGGCACAGCAGTCATCATGGGTGACTTTAATCTACATATAGATTGGGCTAACCAAATTAGTAACAATACTGTGGAGGAGGAATTCCTGGAGTGTTTACGGGATGGTTTCCTGGACCAATATGTCAAGGAACCAACCAGAGATCAGGCCATCTTAGACTGGGTATTATGTAACGAGAAAGGATTAATTAGCAATCTTGTTGTACGAGGCCCCTTGGGTCGGAGCGATCATAATATGATCGAATTCTTCATTAAGATGGAGAATGAAGTAGTCGACTCAGCCTAGGGTCTTAAATTTAAATAAAGGAAACTACGATGGTCTGAGGCGCGAGTTGGGTAGGATTGATTGGGGAATGTCACTCAAAGGGTTGACGGTGGATAGGCAATGGCAAACATTCAAACACTGCATGGATGAACTACAGAATTTGTTCATCCCAGTTTGGCATAAAAATAAAACAAAAAAGGTGACTCAACCGTGGCTAACAAGGGAAATTAGGGATAGCATAAGATTCAAGGAGAGGACATATAAATTGGCCAGAAAAAGCAGTAAACCTGAGGATTGGGAGCAGTTTAGGATTCAACAAAGGAGGACAAAGGGATTAATTAAGAAAGGGAAAATAGAATATGAGAGTAAGCTTGCAGGGAACATAAAAACTAACTGTAAAAGCTTTTATAGATATGTGAAGCGAAAAAGATTGGTGAAGTCAAGCGTAGGTCCCTTGCAGTCAGAATCAGGGGAATTTATAATGGGGAACAAAGAAATGGCAGGCCAATTAAATACATATTTTGGTTCTGTCTTCCCAAAGGAGGACACAAATAACCTCCCAGAGATGTCGGGAACATAGGGTCTGATGAAAGGGAGGAACTGAAAGAAATCAGTATTTGTAGGGAAATTGTGTTAGGGAAATTGATGGGATTGAAGGCCAATAAATCCCCAGGGCCTGATAATCTACATCCTAGGGTACTTAAGGAAGTGGCCCTAGAAATAGTTGATGCTTTGCTGATCATCTTCCAGCATTCGATGGAATCTAGAACAGTACTCATGGATTGGAGGGTAGCTAATGTTACCCCACTATTCAAAAAAGGTGGTAGAGAGAAAACGGGGAATTACAGACCGGTAAGCCTGACATCGGTAGTGGGGAAAATGCTAGAGTCCATTATAAAAGATGTAACAGCAGAGCATTTGGAAAACAGTGACAGGATCGGGCAAGGTCAAGGTAAATCGTGCTTGACTAATCTACTGGAATTTTTTGAGGATGTAACTGGTAAAATAGATAAGGGAGAACCAGTGGATATGGTGTATTTGGACTTTCAGAAGGCTTTCGATAAGGTCTCGCATAAGAGATTAGCGTGTAAAGTTAAGGCACATGGGATTGGGGGCAAGGTATTGACTTGGATAGAGAACTGGTTGGCAGACAGAAAGCAAAGAGTTGGAATAAATGGGTCTTTTTCCGAGTGGCAGGCAGTGACTAGTGGGGTACCGTAGGGATCAGTCCTTGGACATTCACAATATACATTAATGATCTAGACAAGGGAACTAGATGTAATATCTCCAAATTTGCAGATGACACAAAGCTGGGTGGGCGTGTGTGCTTTGAGGAGGATGCCGAGAAACTCCAGGATGATTTGGACAGGTTGGGTGATTGGGCAAAAGCATGGCAGATGCAATATAATGTGGATAAATGTGAGGTTATCCACTTTGGTGGCAAAAACAGGAAGGCAGATTATTATCTGAATGGCAATAGATTGGGAGAAGGGGAAGTGCAACAAGACCTGGGTGTCCTTGTGCACCAGTCGCTGGAGGTAAGCATGCAGGTGCAGCAGGCGGTTAAGAAGGCAAATGGCATGTTGGCCTTCGTAGTGAGAGGGTTTGAGTACAGGAACAAGGATGTCTTGCTGCAGTTATACAGGGCCTTGATGAGACCACATCTTGAGTATTGTGTGCAGTTTTGGTCACCTTATCTGAGGAAGGATGTTCTTGCCATGGAAGGAGTTCAGCGAAGATTCACCAGGCTGATACCTGGGATGGCAAGAATGACGTATGAGGAGAGATTGGGTCGATTGGGCTTGTACTCGCTGGAGTTTAGAAGAATGAGAGAGAATCTCATTGCAACTTATAAAACTCTGACAGGACTGGACAGACTAGATGCAGGAAGGATGTTCCCGATGGTTGGGGAGTCCAGAACCAGGGGTCACAGTCTAAGGATAAAGGGTAGGCTTCCTAACAACCGAGGACAAGCACTCAATCGACTCATCTCTCTCCGTCGCACGCTGGAAAGAAAGCCGGATACAAAGGACCACTTCATTTCATTCATGCAGAAAGTGTTTGACAACGGGCACGCAGAAGTAGCTCTGCCCTTAAAAGGTGAAGAATGCTGGTACTTACCTACGTTTGGAGTGTACCATCCTAAGAAGCCCGGTCAGATCAGAGTCGTCTTTGACTCAAGTGCGAAACATGATGATGTCTCTCTCAATGATGTCCTTCTGTCAGGACCAGACCTTAACAACAGTCTGCTTGGGGTCCTCATGCATTTCAGGAGAGAATCCGTTGCCATCACAGCCGACATCCAGCAAATGTTTCATTGTCAGAGAGAGTGACAGGAACTTCCTCAGGTTCCTCTGGTACAAAGATAATGACCTTGACAAAGAGATTGTGGAGTACAGGATGAAAGTACACGTCTTCGGGAACAGTCCGTCTCCAGCAGTTGCTACCTACGGCCTCCGACGTGCAGCTCAAGAAGGAGAACAGGACTACAGCACTGATGTAAGACGATTTGTGGAAAGAGACTTCTACGTTGACGACGGATTGAAGTCATTACCCACTGCAGAAGCCGCCATCAGCCTGCTCAAAAGGACTCAAGAGATGCTTGCCTGTTCCAACCTGAAGCTACATAAAATAGCATCAAACAGCAATTCAGTGATGAAAGCCTTTGCCTCAAAAGACCACACCAATGACCTAAAGGACCTGGACCTTGGAGTTGACTTACCTCCTCTACAGCGCAGCCTTGGGCTCAGTTGGGACCTGAATACGGATACGTTTACCTTCCAAGTTGAAGACAGCGAAAAGCCCTTCACTCGTCGTGGTGTCCTTTCTACGGTGAATGGCCTGTTCGACCCCCTTGGCTTTGTGGCACCAGTCATCATCCAAGGAAAAGCTCTGCTTAGAGACCTCATGGCAGACACAAACGATTGGGATTCACCACCACCTCGAGAAAAGGAGAGATCTTGGCACACATGGAGAAACTCTCTCCAAAACCTCAAAGTTTCAAATTCCAAGACCCTATACTCTCATCTCTCCCTCTGAAGCTCAACACAAAGAAATATGTGTCTTTTCTGATGCTTCAAACAATGCCATAGCTGCAGTTGCTTACCTCAAGGTCACAAACCCCAATGGAGATTGTGAAGCAGGCTTCATCCTCGGCAAGGCAAGGTTAACACCACGTCCCGAACACAGCATTCCACGACTGGAGCTCTGTGCTGCCGTTCTGGCTGTAGAGATGGCAGAACTGATCACCTCCAAGTTTGATCTCAAGCCTGACTCTATCCAGTTCTACACAGACAGTAAGGTGGTGCTGGGCTACATATGCAACCAGACTAGAAGGTTTTATGTATACGTCAATAACAGAGTCCAACGCATCAGAAGGTCAACACAACCTGAACAATGGCACTACGTGCCTACTCACCTGAATCCAGCCAATCACGCCACCAGATCTGTCACTGCAGCTCGCTTAAGGGATACCACATGGCTTATAGGACCTGAATTCCTGCGTCGTCCCCAGCAGAAAGTCACAGAAGTGTCATCCTTCGATATAGTGGACCCCGATTCAGATGTGGAAGTCAGACCTCAAGTGACCACTATGAACACAACCGCCTCAGACATACTTGGATCCAATCGTTTTGGACGCTTCTCTAGCTGGAGGTCCCTTACCAGAGCAATTGCCCTACTGACTCACAGCACCTACCTCTTCAAGAAGTCTACAAGCAACACACCAAAGCACTGCAACAGTTAGCACTACTGTAAGGAAGCTTACACTGTGGACACATTTGCACTAGCCAAGAACATCATACTTTGCTGTGTGCAACAGGGAGCCTATGCCAAAGAGCTTGAATGTATCAAGAACCAGGAAGAAGTTCCCAAAGACAGCCCGCTCAGGAAACTTGATCCGTTCATTGATGGGGACGGCCTCATTAGAGTTGGAGGGCGCATCAGGGAAGCCAACCCTCTGGTTGTACCTGGCGGCCACCATATCGCCACTCTTCTTGTACGTCATTATCATGAAGAAACCCATCACCAAGGTCACCTCATCACAGCGGGAGCACTCCGCACAGCAGGTTGGTGGATCGTTGGCGCCAAAAGGTGTGTGTCCAGCAACATCTTCAAGTGTGTCACATGTCGCAAGCTCAGAGGCAAACTACAGGTGCAGAAGATGGCAGATCTCCCCGAGGATAGGCTCAGCACCGAGCCACCTTTCACCTATGTTGGATTAGATGTCTTTGGGGCTTGGACTGTCATCTCACGAAGAACAAGGGGAGGCCAGGCAAACAGCAAGCGTTGGGCAGTATTATTCACATGCATGAGCATCAGAGCAGTACACATCGAGGTGATTGAATCTATGGATACCTCAAGCTTCATCAACACCCTGAGAAGGTTCTTCTCCATACGTGGACCGGCCAAGCAGCTTCGATCTGACTGTGGTACCAACTTCATCGGAGCCTGCAAGGAGCTCGACATTCCTTCCTCTAACGATGACAACACAGTTAAGAGATATCTCGCAGACCAAGGTTGCACCTGGATCTTCAATCCGCCACTTTCCTCACATATGGGAGGTTCATGGGAACGAATGATCGGCATCACACGCCGCATATTGGATGCAATGCTTCTGGAACATGGATCTTCCAGACTCACTCATTAAGTCCTCACCACATTCATGGCTGAAGTGGTAGCCATCATCAATGCAAGACCGCTCATCCCTCCGTCATCAGATGCAGAGTTTCCATTCATCCTGATGCCTGCCACCCTCCTTACTCAGAAAGGAGAAGCCATTCCTACACCTCCAGGAGAGTTCGGCAGCAAGGACCTCTACAGACGTCAGTGGAAGCAGGTACAGAGTCTGGCCAACACCTTCTGGAGCCGTTGGCGACGCGAGTACCTGTCAACTCTCCAAGCACGTAGCAAATGGCAGTCATCAAAGACCAACGTCCAGACGGGGAACATAGTTCTAATGAAGGACAGTCAGAACAAAAGAAGTGAATGGCCGATGGGGATCATCTCAAAGGTTTTCCCCAGCAAAGCTGGTAGAGTTCGGAAGATAGAGGTCAAGATCCCAAGTGGTGATGGGACAAAGCTCTTCTACAGGCCAATCACAGAGATTGTTGCTCCCTGATAAGTTGTATTTTCTTTATTATGTGGCATCTTCGAGATACCAGACGGGGAGTGTTATGTCTCTTATGAGACTTTGGTATTGTGTTTGTCTCCCCCTAGTGTTCTACTACTTACCTCCTTATTGTTGATTTATGTCATGTGACATTATTAGAAAGTGAAAGTAAAACAGAACCACGAGGGAGCTCTTGAATTCATGGCTGGTGATGTCTACAGTATCTAACGTCATCCTTCTCAGTTTCCCCCTTGGTTGGTATTGTCTGTAAGTAGCCTTTTATCAGATGTTCTTTACGTTTGATCTATGTCACCATTTTTTGATATTTGTGGCCAGATGAGTTAAAATATTGCACACATTGTGGAGCTCCGTGGTAGCTAGCTACTAGTCTTTCCCCTGGCATTCTTGTGTTAAGACTTTTGATTGTTGTATCATACTTACATCAAATTGTAATAGAACCGTTGAGTTATAGTAGTATGGTTTCATTCTACTATCCTAGGTTTATTTTGTGTATTCAGATTGTGACTGTGATACCAATCAGCCTTATTTGATGTTGTAATTTCTTGTTCCCTCTGTAGTTTCACCCTGTGTCATTAAACTGGATAAAAAAGTATCAACGCCTCCTGTTTGGTGATGAGGGTTTAGCTGTCTGTCGAATCATAGTCATGAGGAGGACAGAATAGGGATGATAAACTTCATTGGAAAGTTCATTCCTAACTTGTCAGCCAAGACAGCCTGTCTGCGAGACCTGCTACATAAAACAAATGAGTTTGCACGGACAGAAAGACATGAACAAGAGTGGATGAACCTCAAAACAGTGCTGACAACCACACCTGTACTCACCTTCTTTGACCCAACAAAGAGAATCAAAGTGTCAACAGATGCATCAAAAGATGGCCTAAGCGTGGTCTTGCTACAAGCAGAGGGTGAAGATTGGAAGCCTGTTGCCTATGCCTCCAGGTCTATGACTGATTCTGAGTGTCGATACGCCCAGATTGAAAAGGAATGTCTAGGCTTGGTAGTTGGACTAGAAAAGTTCCATGGCTACATATATGGACTTCCCACCTTCACAGTTGAGACAGACCACTGCCCACTGGTTGCCATCGCAAAAAAAAACCTGAATGAGATGTCTCCAAGGATTCAACGACTCATGGTGAAGCTGCAAAGATATGACTTTGAACTGATCTACACACCAGGCAAACACATAGTGTTAGCAGATGCACTATCCCGAGCACCCATAATGAGTCATGTGAGCTCTACTGAGGAAGACGTGGATGTTCATGTGAGTATGGTCACTGCTGCACTGCCCGTGTCAGACACAAAATCAAAGCAAATAGCAGAAGAAACAGTAAAAGATACAGTGTTACAAACAGTAATAGAGAACATTCATCATGGTTGGCCAAAAGGTTCCTGTCCAAAGTACTATCACATCAGGTCAGAGTTGAGTGTCGCAAGTGGACTATTACTAAGACAGAACAGAATAGTCATTCCACAGGCTCTACGTCGAGACATGCTCAAAAGGATTCATGAGGGACACCTCGGAATTGAAAAATGCAAAAGGAGAGCAAGAGACACTGTTTATTGGCCTGGCATAAATAAGGACATTGAGAACATGATACGCAAATGTGAGACATGTCAGAAACACCAAAACAAACAAGCAAAGGAACCAATGATAGTAACTGACTTACCAACAGCACCATGGCAAAAGGTTTGTATGGACCTTATTCATTTGAATGGTAAAGACTATCTATTAATGATTGACTACTATTCTAACTATCCTGAGATGGCGCTGCTCTCAAGCACATCAGCAAGCAGTGTCATAATGCATGTTAAATCCATCTTCGCTAGACATGGGATTCCCAGGATTGCCGTTAGCGACAATGGTCCGTGCTTCAACTGTAAGGAGTGGCAACAGTTTGCAGCACATTATGACTTTCAGCACATCACATCCAGTCCTCTGTATGCTCAGTCGAATGGTAAGGCAGAGAAAGGTGTTCAAGTTCTCAAACAGCTACTGAAGAAAGCAACAGAAAGCAAGTCTGATCCTTATCTCGCCCTGCTGAGCTACCGAGCCTCACCTTTAGACTCTGGTTCTTCACCTGCTGAACTCCTAATGGGTCGCAAGTTGCGTACCACGCTACCCTGCTGTGCAAAAGAAAAGCAGAGTAAGGAACTGAGACAGAGACTTCAACTGTTAAAGCTGAAACAGAAATCACACTATGACAAGTCATCCAAAACTATGAAACCATTGACAAGGGATGATATTGTCAAGATTGAGGATCCAAATGCATGGAACAGGAAAGCTACAGTTCCTGAGGAAGTAGGACCAAGGTCATACACCATTAGAACTGAGGAAGGACAGATTCTCAGGAGGAACCGCCGTTCCCTCCTGAAAACACAAGAAACTATCCAAGAGCAAATCGATGACAATGCCGCAACTGAATCTTGTCACTCACCACCAGAACAATCCAACACAAACACACATACAGGCTCTCATGCAAACACATCAGACTTACCTGTGCTGAGAAGGTACACACGTGAAGTAAAAAAGCCTGATAGACTTCATCTTTGAGTACAAAGAAAACTATAATAAAAGAATGAAAAGCTTAGAGTTCATAAAGTAAAGCTTTGAAGATGTGTTGACTGTTGTGAAGATGTTAAAAAAAAAAGTTCATTCGAAGGTTTATTGACCACTAACAAAAGTGTTACTGATATCATCGTTATCGTTTTTCTTGAAAGTTGATTGATATTGATTTTGTTTAACCTTAAAGGGGGATGTAATGATATGCAGTAACATGTCATTCTAGAATGGTACACTAGGTGTAGCTGTATGTTTTAGTAGTGGGCTACATCTATATGGGTTGTCTTGTTTAACACGAGGCACTGGTCGAGAGAGTCAACATGGCTACTGTATACAAGTTAATAACATGGCTGAATAAATGACTAGCACAAGCTAGCTGTTCATAATAAAAACGTCTATTTATTTATGAACATAAGAACCCCCTGGGGGCCAACCCCCCCCCGCCCCCCCAACTCCTGGTCCCCTGGCTGAGTGACTGTTGGGGGAGCTAGAGTGTGTACCTTAGCATCCCAGACTTCTTGGGTCCATTGACGACAACAGGATGCTCCTCAAATCAGACAGTGGGGCAGAAGCTGGACAACCTTTGCCAGCTTGTTGCATGGGGAGTTGACATGTATGCAGTGAGTACCATTGTACTGCAGCTGACAGGGCGCTCCTTCCAGGCTTCAACAGGGGATATTGTGTCCATTGCTGCATCCGGGAGGTCACAGATGCTCTCTACAGAAGGAGAAGGAAGTACATCTCATCCCCCATGGAGAGACAAACAGCATGAACGCGCATGTGGCTTCTCCAGGTTCAGGGCGCCACTGACTGCACGCACGTGGCATTGCGGGCACCTCATGAAAATGCAGAGGTGTTCCGAAGCCGCAAAAACTTCCACTCTCATGCAGTTGGTGTGCGACCACCGACAGCGCATCCTGGCAGCAGCCATGATGCATTCATCCTGCGCCAGACTGGTGTTCCAGACCTGTTCCAATCATCGCATCAATCATAGCACCACCGGGAACATCATTGAGCAGACGATTGGCGTCTGTTCCGGTGTCTTGATCACTCTGGACGAGCCCTGCAGTACTCCCCTGATGGAGTATTCGTTTTCATAGTTCTGTGCTGTATGCTGCACCACCTCGCCATTCTGAGGACCCAGCCATTGCCAAGAGGAATTGGTGTACCACCTCAGGAGCAGGATGAGCAACAACGTGGAAGGGAGGCGCTCAAGGTTGCTTCTGCAAGGGCCTTTCGTAAGCGCCTCATTACACAGCACTTCCGCTGAATGAGCGAGCAGATGGCATTTGTGCAGAACAACCACATCATTACAGCCAGCCCACAGATCCTATGACCGGCCCAGGTTCCAATATAACATGAGGAAATTTGTAACGTTGAAATGAACATTTTTATTATTCTGAACAACTATGTCTCATTATTATAACAAAACAATTTATTGACAAACAAAACTGGTTCTTAGCACACTGATGGATTCAATTCAGCTGCCTGAAGGAATTATTTAAACTCTCCCTCCATATAAATTCCTCATCACAAATTCATAATCATCTCCCCAATCTCACCATTGCCCAAAGGACTTGATCAGAATGACTGACAAGATCATCTCTAACCATTTCCTTGTATCCTCCACATCACCAGTACTCCTTCAGCATCCAACCCTCGGGAATAAACTCTCCCAACTCCTAAGCCTTTCTGGCCGTCCTACTGCCTGAACACTCCTGCTAAGCAATTATCCCAGCTCTACTTTCGAAGACTTTGGCCTAGAAATTCAGTATCGCCACGTTTTGGGCGCTACAGCCGGGCGTTCGATAAATTTAGCGCCCGGCGCAACTTAGCGCCACCTTCGCCAAAATTGAGTTGCATCGCCCCAAGAGGTTGCTGCTGCGCTAAAGCAGGCGATGCACGACTATCATAAGGCGCTAAGCCAGCGAGCCAAGGCACTAACACCGAGGTTGGGCACAGCGCAGGTGCGGCCAGTTGCTGATTGAAGGCAGACACGCTGGCGCCGGTCAGCTCTTAAAGGGGGAGGGTGGACTTGTTTGGTTGCCACGTCCTGCACACTGCAGCCCTGAAGCAAGGCCTGACCATTGCTGGATCATCATTTCTACGCCCAGGACCATGCAGAAGGCTAGGGAGCGAGCGGAGCGCTTCAGCGAGGGTGCCCTGAGGCTACTGGTTGGCGCAGTAGAGCACAGGTGACCTGTCCTCTTCCCTGACAGTGGGAGGAGGCCGCTTCCCAGCGAATACCGAAAAGCCTGGAGGGAGGTGGCAAACAGGGTGACCACCAACAGCATGGTTGCCAGGACTGCACTTCAATGCAGGAAAAAGTTCAACGACCTCACTCGGGTTGTCAGGGTGAGTACCCTTTCCACTATCCTGTTCATCCCTGCATGTGCACCTCAGTTTCTGGCCAAAGGGACCTGAAAGCCCCAATGCCCAGCCCTCATGCAAGAGCTATGGGACTCTCATGAAAACCACTTGCACATTCAGCACTTTACACACTGTCAGGGCTATTCTACCATGGGAGGCAGTGCAGGCAAGATGAGGGCTTGACACTGTAATGGCTATTCCACCATGGGAGGCAGTGCAGGCAACATCAGGGCTTGACACTGTACT
Organism: Somniosus microcephalus; assembly: GCF_052327205.1. NCBI lineage: Eukaryota > Metazoa > Chordata > Chondrichthyes > Squaliformes > Somniosidae > Somniosus > Somniosus microcephalus. The sequence continues at coordinate 137,972,714 of NC_140997.1, forward strand.
TAGAGGCCGTCCTTTCTCCTGCAGGGCAAGCTGGCCCACAATCGCAGGCAGCAGCTACGGACCGGGGGAGGCCGTCCTGACCTCAAAGAGCTCAGCGACCTGGAGCAGCGTGTGGAGCACATTATGGCAGGCCGGCTGATTGGCCCCATCGCCAGTGGAGATGCCGACCCTGTTCTGGACAGCAATGGTAAGGTCATCACCTTTTTGACCTCTCTCTCTTTCCACTTGTGCCTCACACTGGCATCCTTTGCCACTATCGAACCAATGCAGTGCATAACAGCACTCATGCCTCCCTCGCTGCCGCCCTGTCCTCACTCTAAAGCAACTCTTGTGCCTCCCTGCTTTCAGATGCTGATTCGCCAGGTGAGGAGGCGGGCCCTCAAGCTGCCACTGTCAGTGATTCTGAATTCGAGGAGGAGGAAGAGGAAGCCGGCCCATCAGTGCCACCCTCAGCCGAGGCAGCCCATGGCCATGATGGTGTGACTAGAAGTGAGGCAGGTACGGGGATCCAGGAGGTAGTGTTGGAGGAGCCGCAGCCCTTGCTCTTGTCCAACAGGTTTGAGGCTCTTACTCCGTGAGGATGGGAACAGGGACTGTGGGGAGGATGAGCAACCTGGCCACAGCACCGTGGAGCGGGGGGCCATTCAAGTGGGGGGAGTTAAAAGAAATGTTGTAGTGGTAGGGGATAGTATCGTTAGGAGGATAGATAGAGTTCTTTGCAGCCGAGAGCGAGAGTCCCGAAGGCTGTGTTGCCTGGGTTAAGGACATCTCCTCTGGGCTGGAGAGAAACTTGGAGTGGGAGGGGGAGGATCCAGTTGTCGTGGTCCATGTTGGTACCAACGACATAGATAGGACAAGGAAGGAGGTTCTGCTGAGGGAGTTTGAGCAGCTAGGGGCCAAATTAAAAAGCAGAACCACAAGGATAATAATCTCTGGATTACTACCTAGCCAAATAAAATTAGAGAGTTAAATGCGTGGCTCAAAGACTGGTGTGGGAGAAATGGGTTTTGCTTCCTGGGACACTGGCATCAGTACTGGGACAGGCGAGAGCTGTTCCGTTGGGACGGACTTCACTTGGCCAGTGCTGGGACTAGAATCCTAGCGAATCGAATAACTAGGGCTGTAGAGAGGGCTTTAAACTAATTAGTGGGGGGGAGGTTTTAAGAGTGCAAAAAATAAAAATGACAGCAGAGAATGCAATAGAGCAAGGTAGCAGTGGGGGAATTAAAAACCAGAGCGTGTCAGGAAGGGACAGAATGTATAATGATAAAGGTAAAGTAGTAAAAGGGGTAAAAGCAGGAATAAATTGTCAGAAAACATATTTGAAAGTTCTTTATCTGAATGCACGCAGCATTCGTAACAAAATTGACAAGTTGACGGTGCAAATAACTACACATGGGTATGATCTGGTGGCCATTACGGAAACATGGCTGCAAGATAATCATGAATGGGAACTAAACATACAAGGGTATTTGACAATTAGGAAGGACAGACAGGAAGGAAAGGGAGGTGGGGTTGCTATGTTAATCAAGGATGGAATCACTGCAATAGTCAGAAATGATATTGGGTCAAAGGATCAGGATAGTGAAACAGTTTGGGTGGAGATAAGGAATAATAAGGGGAAAAAGTCACTAGTGGGCATAGTCTATAGGCCTCCTAACAGTTGCAACTCTGTTGGTCAGAGTATAAATCAGGAAATAGTTGGGGCTTGTGATAAGGGAACAGCTATAATCATGGGGGATTTTAACTTTCATATTGACTGGACTAATCAAATTGGGCATGGCAGCATTGAGGAAGAGTTCATAGAGTGTATTAGGGACGGGTTCCTTGAGCAGTATGTAACTGAACCAACCAGGGGGCAGGCAATCTTAGATCTGGTCCTGTGTAATGAGACAGGATTAATAAAAAATGTCCTAGTAAAGGATCCCCTTGGAATGAGTGACCATAATATGGTTGAATTCCAAATTCAGTTTGAGGGTGAGAGAGTTGGATCTCAAACCAGCGTACTAAGCTTAAATAAAGGAGACTATGAAGGTATGAGAGTAGAATTGACTAAAGTGGACTGGGAAAACAGATTAAAGTGTAAGACGGTACAAGAGCAGTGGTCTACATTCAAGGAGATATTTCACATCTTTCAAGATAAATATATTCCACTGAGGAAAAAGGGGAGTAAAAGAAAAGACAGCCATCCATGGCTTAGTAAAGTAATAAAGGATAGTATTCGACTGAAAACAAGGGCATATAATTTAGCCAAATCTAGTGGGAGGATAGAAGATTGGGAAGCATTTAAAAGCCAGCAAAGAATAACTAAAAGATTAATTAAGAAAGGGAAGATAGATTATGAAAGTAAACGAGCAAAAAATATAAAAACAGATAGCAAGAGTTTCTACAGCTATATAAAAAGAAAAAGGGTGGCTAAAGTGAACGTTGGTCCCTTAGAGGATGGGACTGGGAAACTAGTGGTGGGGAACATGGAGATGGCAAAGACGCTGAACAAATATTTTGTATCAGTCTTTACAGTAGAGGACACTAAAAATATCCCAACACTGGACAAACAGGGGGCAATGGGGGGGGGGAGGAGCTAAACACGATTAAAATCACTAAGGAGATGGTACTCAGTAAAATAATGGGACTTAAGGCGGATAAATCCTGATGGCCTACATCATAGGGTCTTGAGAGAAGTAACGGTAGGGATTGTGGATGCATTGGTGATCATTTTCCAAAACACCCTGGACTCAGGAAAGGTCCCGGCAGATTGGAAAACTGCTAATGTAACACCCTTATTTAAGAAGGGAAGTAGACAAAAAGCTGGAAACTATAGACCAGTTAGCCTAACATCTGTGGTTGGCAAAATGTTGGAGTCCATTATTAAGGATGCAGTAACAGAGCATTTGGATAAACATAATTTAATAGGACAGAGTCAGCATGGTTTTACGAAGGGGAAGTCATGTTTGACAAATTTGCTCGAATTCTTTGAGGGTGTAACATACAGGGTGGATAAAGGGGAACCAGTGGATGTAGTGTATTTGGACTTCCAAAAGGCATTTGACAAGGTTCCACACAAAAGATTACTGATCAAGATAAAAAATCACAGGATTGGGGGTAATATACTGGCATGGGTGGAAGATTGGCTATCTAACAGAAAACAAAGAGTTGGGATAAATGGTTCGTTCTCGGGCTGGCAATCAGTAACTAGTGGTGTTCCGCAGGGGTCAGTGCTGGGACCCCAACTCTTTACAATCTATATTAACGATTTGGAGGAAGGGACCGAGTGCAACATATCCAAGTTTGCCGACAATACAAAGATGGGAGGGAAAGCAGTGAGTGAGGAGGACATAAAAAACCTGCAAAAGGACATAGGCTAAGTGAGTGGGCAGAGATTTGGCAGATGCAATATAATGTTGGAAAGTGTGAGGTTATGCACTTTGGCAGAAAAAATCAAAGAGCAAGTTATTATCTAAATGGAGAGAAACTGCAAAGTGCTACAGTACAAAGGGATCTGGGGGTCCTGGTGCATGAAACACAAAAAGTTAGTATGCAGGTGCAGCAGGTGATCAGGAAGGCCAATGGAATCTTGGCTTTTATTGCAAGGGGGATGGAGTATAAAAACAGGGCAGTCTTGCTGCAGTTATACAGGGTATTGGTGAGGCCACACCTGGAATACTGCGTGCAGTTTTGGTTTCCATATTTAAGAAAAGATATACTTGCTCTCGAGGCGGTTCAGAGAAGGTTCACTCGGTTGATTCCAGAGATGAGGGGGTTGACGTATGAGGAAAGGTTGAGTAGGTTGGGACCCTACTCATTGGAGTGCAGAAGAATGAGAGGCGATCTTTTATATAAGATTGTGAGGGGGCTTGATCGGGTGGATGCGGTGAGGATGTTTCCACTGATGGGTGAGATTAGAACTAGGGGGCATAATCTTAGAATAAGGGGCTGCCCTTTCAAAACTGAGATGAGGAGAAACTTCTTCACTCAGAGGGTAGTAAATCTATGGAATTTGCTACCCCAGAGAGCTGTGGAAGCTGCAACATTAAATAAATTTTAAATGGAGATAGACATTTTCCTAGCAGATAAGGGAATTAGGGGTTACGGGGAGAGGGCAGGGAAGTGGACACCCTTTTCTTCAGCGATGAAACTGCATAGGCAAGAAGTATTGGACACATTGCTACGGGAAGAGAACTTTGTGTTGATCCAGGCAAAGTTAAAGCAATTTTGGAGATGCTGTCACCAACTGGTGCAACAGAGATCCAGCGACTGCTTGGACTTGCTTAACATCTGACTGCTTTCTCACACATCTGTCAATTATCACAAAACCGCTTAGGGATTGGACGCAGAATGGTTCTGGGCAAATCACAAGAACTGATCGTAAGACCAAAGTAGCGGTCACCAGCACACCAGTCCTACGTTATTACAATCTCAAGGAAGAAATCACCGTACAATGCGATGCATCTCAATCTGAACTTGGAGCAGCAATGATGCAGAATAGACAACTAGTCGCCTGTGCATCAACAGCATACGTGCAGATCGAGAAAGAACTTCTAGCAATCGTGTTTGCCTGCGATAAATTTAAAGCCTACATCTACTTTTACTTTGGGCGAACTAACGGTCCAAGGTGAATTGATATTCAAGGAACAGCAACTCGTGGTGCCCAGTGCACATCGGCATAGGTTGTATCCGCAGAACCAGCGGTCACGGGGACATCACCGAACTACCCGCAGTCCAATTTCAAACCCGTGAATGCCATCAAACAACTTCATGAAAAGCAGAGTCCAGTCGGAGTTCTTAGCTCCATTAAATTGGCGTAACACGCCGAGGGAAGGTGTAGGCACAAGCCCTGCTCAGACTTGTGTCCTAAGTGCAAGACACTGCTTCCTATAGCGGGAACACTCCTGCAGCCTCGATATTCTACAGAGGAAGACACTTGTGCGTTTGTTGGCATGAAGCAACATCAGCAGCATTATTACAACATGCGTGCAAAACCACTTCAAGCAATGCACCATGCTGACAGTGCGGATGAAACTCCCCGGCCAGGATACCTTGAGTGCTGGGACATGCACAGGTGTGGTGGGTTCTAGAAGCTACTATGTGCAAGTCAGCAACTCCTCATACTCACAGCAAATGGGGTCAGTTGATTTATGCTGATGAACCACCCGTAAGCAAAATTTCGGAGATGAAGGACTTTCTGAAACGCAGGTCCCCCGCGCTCCTCTAAACAGTCCACAGTCTCCAAAGCATGTGACAACACCAGAAACTCCTGCCGATCTGGAAGACCGCGCAAGCCCCTAGCTTGATTGAAGGACTATGTTTTGCTGTAGTACTGGTTTGTGATTGTAGGTTTTGTTTTGATTAAATTTCAGAGTTCCACATAGATACACATAGAATTTTTGGGAAAAAAATATTGTATGTATTTGAAATCTGAAATGGATACACAGGAAAGGATGTGTTGTTGGTTACTGACTTTTGGAGCTTAACTCTGGATCCTGCAACTCTAGATAGTTAATAAAATATGGCTACTCAACAAACACATGGCCTCGCCTCCTGTATAAAGAAATATCAACACAACATCAAAAGCCATCAGAAAAGCAAAACATAACGATCAAATTAAAAACAACTTTTCGGAAGTTGTACTGCCCTACGATCAATGCCCTCCACTCTTTTACCCCACACCATAGCAAGAGGCCGCCCACAATGTTCGTCAGCCACAGGTTACAGGCGAAGGGCCAACCAATACTGTAGTGTATGTAACCTGTACTACCTTAAGAGGATACCTTAAGGTGAAGGACTACTTTTTAACAGCTCCTGTACATTGTAGTACCGGTAGTGACCACACCGGTCTATAAACCCTGTGGAGTAATATGTATCTCAGTTCCCGCTCTGACCCTCAATCACTAAAGACCTGTTTAGTTACTCTCTGTTGTCTGTGTCGTGTTATTCATAATAACTGCACTTGTAAACACAGACTCAACAGTGGCGATGGGCTAGATTTTGCTAGGGCCGGGGAGGCGGGATTGGAGGCGTGTGGGGGATAAAAAAATCGCAAAACTGGCGTGCAGGCCCAAACCCGCCTCCATGCAATTTTCCTAAATTCGTGTCTGCTGGTCCCGACTCCGTCCCGCCTCCAGGAGGCGGGATAGGCCCTTAAGGCCCTTAACAAGCCCTCAATTGGCTCTATAATCCCATTTTCCTAACCACTTGCAAGTTTACTCGTTTTCCCACGTGAAACACGCCTGGTGGGAAACACACATCTGAAACCTGGCGGGAGCACAACTGGCTTGCGGAGTAGCAGCTGCAGCTCAACCATTAAATGGCAGATTTGAACAGGCTTTAATTGCAGGTGGCATAATTTTGCTCTCTCAGGTCTGGGGGATCTTTCAGAAGGCATACCCACAGCTCTGGAAGTTTGCAGCCTGACAACCATCTCCAGTGTGACCTCCTGGGAAACCCCTCTCGCCACCTTCACTGAGCGCTTCCTCAACTGAGGCATCTACCAGAAGCATGGGAGCCATTTTTGTCCTGCCCTTCTGGATATTACATGAGGCCGCCCAACAGCAGCAGCAACAACAGTTGCGCCAAGCTGCTGCTGCCCCACCTGAGGATGCACAGGCCAGAAGGGGCCAGCGCATGGAAGGCCGTCGGCGCAGGAGATACCCCCCAAACAGGGTCTACAGACGCAGGGTCAGCTACCTCAACATGTCTGAGCAGCAGTGCCAAAGGCGGCTCCGACTTTCGCGTGAGATAGTGGCTGACATCTGCGCAATGCTGCAGCAAGACCTGGAGCCCAGAGGAGCAGCTGGACACCCCTTATCAGTGGCCGTCAAAGTCACCATCGCACTCAACTTTTTTGCCTCAGGCTCATTCCAGGGATCAGCAGCAGACATCAGCGGCATCTCCCAGGCGGCCGCACACACCTGCATCAAGCGGGTAACCGATGCCCTCTTTGCCATCGCGCACAATCACATCCATTTCACCAAGGATCGAGCAAGTGTCATGGCGAGAGCGGTTGGATTTGCTAATCTTGCAGGCTTTCCAAGGGTGCAGGGCATCATTGATTGCACACATGTGGCCCTTAAGGCTCCCCATCGCAATCCTGGTATTTTTGTCAACTGCAAGGGCTTCCACTCCCTCAACATTCAGCTGGTGTGTGACCACAAGAAGGAAATTTTGCATGTTTGTGCCAAGTACCCTGGCAGTTGCCATGACTCCCTCATACTGCGCCAGTCTACTGTGCCTCCGCTATTCAGTCCGCCACACCAACTTAACGGATGGCTACTTGGAGAGAAGGGCTATCCCTTGAGGACGTGGCTATTGACGCCGCTGAGGAGCCCATCCAACGCAGCTGAGGAGAACAACAACTCCAGCCACCTTTCCACCAGAGCCATGATCGAGCAGACCATTGGTCTGCTGAAGATGCGCTTCAGATGCCTGGATAGATCAGGTGGAGCCCTGCAATACTCAGCAGCCAGGGTCTCCAGAATCGTTGTGGTTTGCTGTGTGCTTCACAACATGGCACAGCGTCGTGGCTTGCAGATGGCCGAGGACCAAGTGGCTCCTGACATATCCTTCTCAGATGAGGAGGAGGAGGAGGGGGAGAGCGAAGACGAACATCTTGCAGAGGCTCATCAACCAGCGGCAGCAGTGCGCGAGAACATTGGTGGCCGGCATGCAAGGAACGCGCTCATATTGGGCAGATTTGCTGAGCCTCGCCCATGAGGGACTATTGCCTCGCATCCTTTTACCTGAGCACTGACAATAGCCAGGAACCAGCTGACTTCTAGCGATGTGACCACCATACTGACCTCAAAGTGAAAGTCCCATTCGCGAAATGACACACGCCACAACTACAGCAGTAGCCAACAGATGATTTATTAACATTATTCTGATGGCTTTCAACCATAACACATTAAATTCCACCCAAGTGACTACCCTTGTGACTATTTGTGCAGTTTCTTTCTCTTACGCGTGCTCCTACGTAGTGGTTCCCCAGTGGCATCAGCAGATGTGGAGGCCCCTTGCTCACTTCCTTGCTGCTCCTGTCTGGACACCTTTGGCGGGCGTCCTCTGGGGTTGCGAGCCTGTAAGGGCTGCGCAACAGTCTGCTGCTCCTGCGGCTGTGCAGGGGTTGAGACGCCGATCTCACTTGGGTGCTGACTCAGGTGGGGCTCTGACCGAGGACTTGTCAGTGGCATGGAAGTTTGAACGCTTGGAGAGGAGCCCCCACCTCCTTGTTCTCTGCCACCATCATCCCTCTCATGGGTCAGGTCCCCCTCAGCGCTTACAAGTGGCGAGAGAGCACCTTGCTGCACATCAGGGGAGCCATGGGGACCCGTGTCGGGACTGGCAGTCCTTCTCAGAGGGACTGCCATGAAGGTCTGGTTTCTCTGTTCAATAGCTGCCCATCGCTCCTCCAGAGATGTCAGTCTAGTCTGAACACTCACCATGTTTTCAACACTTGCGCGACTTATCTCCTCCATGGCCGTAGCCAGCCTTTCCACGGAGGTTGCCATCCTTTCCGTGGTAATGCGTTGATGCGCCAATGACTCCACAAAGGCTCTGCTCATGTTAGCGATGGACTCCTCCATTCGCTCCACACTCGCAGCAACCCTGGAGACAAAACCTGCCAGAGACTCCTGCATATTTTCCTGGAGTGCCATCACCGCTGATACTGTGGATGGACCCAGAGGCAGAGGGTCGACATGCAGCTGAGCTGAGCTGGAAGAGTGCTGCGCCCTCCGGCTAGGACTCTCCACTGCTGTCCCTGTCTCCACCATCTGCTGAGGCTCACTTGTGAGCTGTGATACACCAGGTGACAACACTACTCTATGTCCCGAAGGTCCCACCGAGGTGTGAGTGTCTGCGCTGGTGCTGGGTGCGTTGCCTTCTGCTGACGCTGCATCCTCAGAGGTTGCAGCTTCCTCTGAGGAGTCTGGATGCTGAGGCTGAACCTCCTCCTGCGTCCTGGAGACGGGGGCTTGCGATGGTCCTGTGGGGGAGTAAAGGAAAGTGTCAGAGATGAGAGGCCAGGGTTACCTGCACAGTGCTTATTGCAGATGATCAGAGGTCCATCTGCTAGAGCTTCCAAGTCATTATCAGCGAGTCATGCAATGCAATTGAGAGAGTTGGAAAACTCTTCTGTCACCAGCTTGCTCTGCTGCACCAGTCTCTCCGTCCCCCACTTGTGTGTCGTCCTGGATGCCGACGATCTCCAGGATCGCCTCCTCCCATGGGGTCAGCTGGGCTAAGGAGGCTGCCCCTCCCCCTATCCTGGCTCGCTCTTTTTGGTTGTGAGCTCTCTTTTCCTGCAATGGGGGAGACAAGTGGAGTTTGAGCGAGAATGAAGGAGTGAGTGGAGAGAATCGATGGCATAGATGCTTAGAAGGAGAGAAAGATGGAGTGAGATGGCAAGACCAAGGGCCCTCCCTATGTGATGTAAGTTGTTTTCATAGCATGACAGTGATAGGGAGTGTGAGGGCTGCATAGTCCATTAGTTAGGTGAATGTGACCATAGAGAGAGAGGGAGTGGGAAAGGGTGCATGGATGTCAGTGTCAAGTGGGATGTGGAGGAAGAGATTGGTAAAGCTGAGAGCTGGTGAGGAAAGGCAATGGGGATCAGATTAAGAGTGATGGGAACATCATACTCACTTTTCCAGTGCGCAGAAGGTCATGGAAGCGTTTCCGACACTGGATCCATGTTCTGCTGGTATTCGAGCTGGCGTTCACCTGCTCTGCCACCCTCAGCCACACAGCCTTGGTTTGCTGGGGTGGCTTCTTCCTCCCCGAGGAGGGGAAGAGCACCTCCCTGCTCTCTGTCGCTCCCTCCACCAATGCCTGGAGGGCTGCCTCGTCAAATCTGGGGGATGCCTTACTCCGATGTGTCGCCATGATTGATGATGGTAGCAGCAGCTGCCAGGACCAGAAGCTTGGCAGTCTGCTGAAGTGAGCAAGGCTTGTGGAAGCCCTTAAATGAAGCAGCAGTGATGATGTCATCGGAGGCGAGCTTCCCACCTGAAAAGCTCACTGGCGAGGGGTTCCCACACGTGGGGAATCAATTGGGCTATAAAATCAAAATTGCATCAATTTCCCACATCGTTCAGGATTCGTGTGGGAAACACGAAATGTGGGGAACACGACCCCAACCCGCCCCCGTAGCAAAATCCAGCCCGATGAGTCTGATCGAACCTAGCAGCAGTTTTGCATCACCTCCCCCAGTACTGAATCTGGGGTACATTGGAAGGAGGCTGCGTCCTGGAACACGGGCGCCGACCAAGGGCATCTGCCCTCAGCATCCTGCAGAGCGGTGCATCGCAAGGGAGGCCATCGAGAACCGGGCTTGGTTTCCTGGCCACGAAGTCCAGCATAAGGGCTGGCTACAGGTAGTGCGCAACCCTTCTAAGGCAGCGGTGGGTAAGCCCGATCAAGCGGCGCGGGGGAAGACGGCCGAGCTTGTCAGAGGGAGAAGTGGAGGAAAGCATAGAGGGCGGAGAACAAGACCGCAGCTGGTGTCAGGGGCCGGACTGCAATCGCGGGGCAGAGACGCGCAGCAGCCAGAAAGGCGCTCCATTGCCACGAGGACCGCAGAAATCGGCGTGGCAACAACAACAGCAGCAGCTCAAGGAAGCGCACATACAGGGAAAAACAAGTGCAGGAAGGACCGCTGTGAGGCGTGGGCAGCAGCAGCGTGGGAAAAGACGCCATCTTGAGCCAGCGGAGAAGAAGACGAGCGCGGGAGCCGCCATCTTAAATTAAAAAACATTTTTTTTTTAAATTAATATCCGAAGGGAAAGAAGAAACTCAACTAGGATGCCGAAAACAGGCAACATTACTGCATTCGACAACGATGTGGAAGATTGGTCCACTTATGTGGAATGCATCGAAGTTTATTGTAGAGCGAATGAAGTGCCGGATGATAAGAAAGCACTAACCCTATTAAACTTGATGGGTGCGAAGACGTACGGGTTATTGAGGAACCTGATAACCCCAGATAAACCGGTAGAAAAAAGTTTCACGGATATTGTTGCTATTCTGCAGGAGCACCTAAACCCTACACCGCTGCTGATAGCAGAACGATTTAAATTCTACAAGAGGAATCAGCATAAAGATGAGAGTAACGCTGATTACCTTACGGAATTACGCAAGCTATCAAAGCACTGTCAGTTCGGAGCAGGACTGGCAGATTCCCTACGGGACAAATTCGTCTGCGGTCTCCTGAGCGAAGGAACCCAGAAAAGGCTACTCTCAGAGAAAGAGTTGACACTGGACAAGGCTTTCAGCGTGGCCGTATCGTACGAAGCAGCAGCATGGGGAGCTGCGGAAATACAGCAAAAGCCACCTGAATTCAGCACCAATGAAATGGCATTGGGTGCAGTAAAATGCTATCGTTGCGGTAGGACAACGCATGACCAGAACCAGTGCTGGTTCAAAGACAAAGAATGCAGGCAATGTGGCAAACTTGGTCACATAGCGAGAGTCTGCCGGTCAGGAAAGAAGACCAACAGCAAAAAGTCACCGCAGGAGAAGTACAAAAAAGTACATAAAGTGACAGAGAACAGTTCGGATGAACAGAAGACTGATTCAGACTCCAGCAGCAAGGAACTGGGTTGTCTGAAGATACATAATGTGGGCAACACAGCAGACCACCAAACTATCTGGGTCATGCTCAAGATAGCAGGAGTCCAAGTGAAGATGGAATTGGACACAGGATCAGCCTTAACGGTCATAAATAAGCGAGACTACAAAAGGTTATTCTCGCACATTCCCCTGAGGGATACGAAGATTGTATTGAAAACATACACGGGGCAAAAAGTATATTCCAAAGGAAAAATAAAAGTAAACGTGGTCTACAATGGTAAAGAAAGTCAGAAAATGGACTTATATGTGTTACCTGAGGGAGGTCCGCCACTACTAGGACGTGAATGGATCCGGAAAATACAACTGGATTGGCATTCCATACGAGCACTGACTGTGGATGCCAGTAAGGAGGACGACGTCAAACCTGGACGACTGTCCAAAATCTTAGACGATGCTAAGGAGGTGTTCCAACAGGGACTTGGGACACTGAAAGGAATAACTGCAACCATCAAGGTTGAAGAAAATGCAAGCCCAAAATTTTTCAAAGCCAGACCGGTGCCTTATGCGATACGACCTGCTGTGGAAGCAGAGCTGGAAGGGTTAGAACGTTCAGGAGTACTGTCCAAAGTGGACTGGAGCGAGTGGGCTACACCCATTGTTCCCATCATGAAGCGATCGTTGAGCAACACGCCTGGTGAACCTAGGAAGATTCGCATCTGTGGTGATTTCAAAGTCACTGTTAATCCAGTTCTTCACACAGTGCAATATCCGCTTCCGCGGATTGAAGATATCTTCGCTTCGCTATCTGGCGGCAAGCACTTCACAAGATAGACCTGGCGCAGGCATACCTGCAGATGGAAGTTGATGAAGTGTCGAGACAGTATCTCACGATCAACACACATAAGGGCTTATATCAGTATAATAGGCTGGTTTTTGGAGTGGCATCGGCTCCAGCTATTTGGCAACAGGCCATGGAACAGGTCTTGCAGGGAATTCCAGGGACACAGTGTTACTTGGATGACATCCTGGTTACAGGAGATAACGATAGTGATCACCTCGCGAATTTGGAACAGGTGCTCATCAGATTGAAAGAATATGGGCTAAGAGCTAATCGCCAGAAATGCGAGTTTTTTCAGAAGCAAATTTCGTACTGCGGCCACGTTATTGACAAGGAGGGGTTACATAAGTCCCCTGACAAGATTGAGGCAGTAGTCAAGGCTCCAGCACCGGAAAATGTGTCACAGTTGAGGTCGTTCCTCGGGCTGGTTAACTACTACCACAAGGATTTACCAAATTTATCTACGGTGTTACACCCACTAAACACCCTCTTGCAAACGGGAATACCATGGAAGTGGAGCGATGACTGTAAGCGGGCTTTTCAGAAGAGCAAGGCGTTGATCACGTCTAAGGAAGTGTTGGCTCACTTTAACCCAACGCTACCTATTCGGTTGGCTTGTGATGCATCTCCCTATGGTATCGGGGCGGTGCTCTCACATAGGTTTCCAGATGGCTCGGAAAGGCCAGTCGCTTTTGCATCCAGATCATTGACCTCCGCTGAGCGCAACTATGCTCAGATAGATAGGGAGGCCCTCAGCCTCGTGTGGGGAGTGAAAAAATTTAACCACTACCTGCACGGACAACAGTTTACACTGCTGACAGATCATCAACCATTGGTTTCCATATTCAATCCTAAGAAGGGTGTTCCGGTAATGACGGCGCAGAGGCTTCAGAGATGGTCCCTTTTCCTAGGGGCACATCAATACGATATTGAGTTCAAAGGTACAAAGCAACATGGTAATGCTGATGGGCTGTCGCGCCTGCCACTACCTACAGCGGAAGAGGCACCGGCAGTTGATCCTGTCGAGGTATTCCACTCGACCATCATCGAATGCTTGCCAGTCACCAATGCGGGTATTGAAAGAGAGACCCGAAATGACCCGACACTGTCTCGGGTCTACGATTTGACGGTGAAGGGATGGCCAGCACATGGCGAACCACTGTTACCAGCGTTCTCAGCCAGACGAGAACAGCTGTCCGTATGTCAAGGAACACTGATGTATGGAACAAGGGTGGTTATTCATAAGAACATAAGAAATAGGAGCCTCGAGCCTGCTCCGCCATTCAATAAGATCATGGCTGATCTGATCCTAACTGCCAATCCACTATCACAGAACCATCTCCTGCATCTAACAGAATTAGACACACGAAATAGGAGCAGGATCAGGCTACACGGCCCCTGGGCCCGCTCCGCTACCCACAGGGCCATGACCGATCCGAACTTAGACTCATGTCCAAATTCCTGCCCGCTCCCCGTAACCCTTAATTCCCTTTACTTCTAGGAAACTGTCTATTTCTGTTTTAAATTTATGTAATGATGTAGCTTCTACAGTTTTTTGGGGCAGCATATTCCATGGACCTACCACCCTCTGAGTGAAGTAGTTCCTCCTCATCTCAGTTTTGAAAGAGCAGCCCCTTATTCTAAGACTATGCCCCCTAGTTCTAGTTTCACCACCTGCATCCACCCGATCCAACCCCTTCACAATCTTATATGTTTCAATAAGATCGCCTCTCATTCTTCTGAACTCCAATGAGTAGAGTCCCAATCTACTCAACCTCTCCTCATATGTCCATCCCCTCATCCCCGGGATTAACCGAGTGAACCTTCTCTGTACTGACTCGAGAGCAAGTATGTCCTTTCTTAAGTATGACACCAAAACTGTACGCAGTATTCCAGGTGCGGTCTCACCAATACCTTGTACAACTGAAGCAATATCTCCCTATTTTTATATTCTATCCCCCAGCAATGAAAGCCAACATTCCATTGGCTTTCTTAATCACTTGCTGCACCTGCATACTAACCTTTTGAGTTTCGTGCACCAGGACCCCCAGATCCCCTTGTACTTCAGTACTTTCCAGTTTCTTGCCATTAAGATAATAACTTGCTCTACGATTTTTCCTGCCAAAGTGCATAACCTCACACTTTCCAGTATTGTATTCCATCTGCCAAATCTCTGCCCACTTACTTAGCCTGTCTATGTCCCCTTGAAGGTTTTTTATGTCCTCCTCACTCACTACTTTCCCCCCCATCTTAGTATCACCTGCAAACTTTGAGATGTTACACTCAGTCCCCTCCTCCAAATCGTTAATATAGATTGTAAAGAGTTGGGGACCCAGCACTGACCCCTGCGGAACACCACTAGTCACTGATTGCCAGTCTGAGAATGAACCATTTATCCCAACTCTCTGCCTTCTGTTAGATAGCCAATCCTCTATCCATGCCAGAATATTACCCCCAATCCCATGATTTTTTTATCTTAAGCAATAATCTTTTGTGTGGCACCTTGTCAAATGCCTTTTGGAAGTCTAAATACACTACGTCCACTGGTTCCCCTTTATCCACCCTATATATGTTACTTCCTCAAAGAACTCCAGCAAATTTGTCAAACATGACTTCCCCTTCATAAAACCATGCTGACTTTGTCCTATTAAATGATGATTATCCAAATGTCCTGTTACTGTCTCCTTAATAATGGACTCCAAAATTTTACCTACCACAGATGTTAGGCTAACCGGTCTATAGTTTCCAGCCTTCTGTCTACTGCCCTTTTAAAATAAGGGTGTTACATTCGCAGTTTTCCAGTCTGCCGGGACCATTGCCGAGTCCAGGGAGTTTTGGAAAATTATTACCAATGCATCCACAATCCCTACCGTCACTTCCCTCAAGACCCTAGGATGTAAGCCATCAGGTCCAGGTGATTTATCTGCCTTGAGTCCCATTATTTTACCGAGTACCACTTCCTTAGTGATTTTGATCGTGTTTAGCTCCTCCCCCCCCTTTAGCCCCCTGTTTGTCCAGTGTTGGGATATTCCTCCTAAATTACGGGAGAGAGTCTTAAAAGAATTGCATGAAGGTCATCTGGGGGGAAGTCAAGATGAAAAGCCTTGCTAGGGCTTATGTGTGGTGGCCAGGTATAGACAAACAAATAGAGGACCTGACAAAAAGCTGCTCAGGGTGTCAAAAAGTTCAGAATGCACCTCCAATTGCACCGCTGCATCCGTGGGAATGGCCTTCAGCTCCATGGCAATGCATGCATATTGACTTTGCAGGTCCATTCATGGATTCCATGTTTTTGATAGCAGTAGACGCACACTCTAAATGGCCAGAAGTGATCAAGATGTCGACCACTACCACTGAGAAGACGATTGCAGTCTTGAGAACTTTATTTGCGAGGAATGGATTGCCCGAGCAAATTTGTTCAGACAACGGACCACAGTTCGTGTCAGAAGAATTCCAGAAATTCATGAAAAAGAATGGGGTGAAACACTATACATCTGCCCCATACCATCCGGCTACAAATGGGTTGGCCGAGAGATATGTACAAACATTCAAAAAGGCAATAAAGGCCCAGGCCTAGAAATTCAGTTAAGGCCCGCCAGCAGGCTAACGCCCAAAAGTTAGCGCTGCGCGCGGAGCCACTTGCGCCCGCCGGAAATTCAGTTTCAGCGCCCCAACTCGAAGGCGGCCGCTAATCAAGGGTTTCGGCGCCCCCGCTTGGGGCGCTGAAACTGAATATCGGCGCGCTAGGTGCCGCAGCGCCACCCGCTGCGGAGCGGCAGGCTGCGGTACTGCAGGCCTCCTCCTTCTCTTAAGGGGGAGGTGCCTGCAACAGCGAGATCGCCGCTGGATTGTGCCGGCAAATGAGCCCGGCACCACGGAGAAGTGCCGGGCTCGCGGAAAGCAGCCGGCAATGTCGCGGGGGGGGGGGGGGGGTGGTGGAGGAGGCCGGGGAAGGAGGTGCGGGCAGGCGGCCGCCGAAAAAGCGGCCGGCCGCACCTCCACCTTAAAGCGCCCCAGTAGCACAGCAGTACGGTCCCGTTTTTCCAGCGCTGTTTGCGGCCGCTGCAGAAGAGGCGGCCGCAACTAAATATGGGGTTTGGGCCGGAAGCGGGGCACTGCGCACACCGATGACGTCATCGGTGTCGGCGCAGCGCTACCGGCTACCGCCGCCATTACCACAGCGCTGAATATCAGCGCACCCTCTTACACTGGCGCAGAAACCCTATTTGGGCGGTAACTGGGCGCAAAGCCCACTGAATTTCTAGGCCACGTGTGAAGATCATATTCCACTGGACAATTTCCTAATGGCATATCGAAACACCACGCATGCAGTGACAAATCAAAGCCCTGCCATCATGTTCTATAACAGAAGGTTGCGGTCCCGGTTGGATTTGTTAAAACCCAATGTGAGACGGGAAGTTGAACACAAGCAATTCCAACACATAAATGAAAAGGCCACTCGGAGTTTTGAAATAGGACAACCAGTGTTGGCCAGGGACTATAGAAATGATAAATGGCAACCTGGAACAATTTGTGCACGGCAGGGGCCTTTGATGTACACGGTAGACACTGGGGAGAACGTAATACGACGTCATGCTGACCAACTTGTGGGATCAAGAACAAGGGCCAACCCCATGTCTCCGGCAGAGACACCAGTTGAAGAATTTATTGGGCCTGTAGCATCTACCTCGGACTCGGTTGTATTAGATGATGTTGAATCCATAGAAGATCAATTGAATGAGTCACCCCAGCAACGGGTACAAGAGATCCCTGAAAGGCGTTATCCGGCACGGATCCGGAAGCCTCCTCAGAGACTGAACCTTTGAATATTCATTGTGTGTAAATTGTATATATGTATCTATATTCATGTACTGTATTAATGGGGTGTCTACTGTTACACTACAATTCTTCCCCTTTTAGCTTATGTAACCTGTACTACCTTAAGAGGATACCTTAAGGTGAAGGACTACTTTTTAACAGCTCCTGTACATTGTAGTACCGGTAGTGACCACACCAGTATATAAACCCTGTGGAGTAATATGTATCTCAGTTCCCGCTCTGACCCTCAATCACTAAAGACCTGTTTAGTTACTCTCTGTTGTCTGTGTCGTGTTATTCATAATAACTGCACTTGTAAACACAGACTCAACAAATACCACAGAGAGTAAGGCACTGCAGATTCTCGGGAGAGACACAGCAGTCACCATTGGAGATGGTGCAGCGGTTCAAGGTGGCTCACCATCAGCTTCTCAAGGGCAACGAGGGATGGGCAATAATGCTGGCCTTGTCAGCGACCCCCACATTCCAGGAACGAATAAAAAAGAAATGGTGCATGGAAAAAGGAAGGAGTTGATGCCAAGAATCATGGGTACTTTACACAGCAGTCTGAGAACACGAACCCTTCACAACCACCGCTGGTAGATTTAGCCGGTCAAGGCCTCAAAGCTCGGGGCTGGCTTATCGGGTACCCTGTCTGAGCAAGGTAATTTGATCTCATCTTGTCTGGATTTGTTGTTGTAGGCTGGTAAATTAAGTTTCTAGCTACAAGCAAGTCTGTTTCTTCTCTCAATTAAAATGGCCTGGATATTCTGCTCGGAGGCTTCCCGTGGGCGGAATCCCCCGATCTGCAAAAACGAACCGCACCAACCTTAATGTTCTGGGCCCGCGTAAAGTTGCGTTTTAATCCTGAGGACTGCCGGGCAGCGTCTGACGTCCCACCGCCCAGGAGTGCAGTGTGTGAGGTCACACCACCCTGGAGCGCAGTGGTCAGAGCCTAGGGCGCCGAGCGTAGGGGAGACCCACCCTCAGAAGTTGCATTTGCATAGGTCACGCCCCCGATTTTTTTCAACTCATCGGAAGCATTGGAAACTGAAAGTAGCTGTAGAACTGAATGGTAAGTTGCTTATTTATAGTTTTTTGAATCTTTTGCAAACTTTTAAAGACTTTTACATGGATTGGAAGAATCTTAAATAGTTTTAAAGAGATTTGAAGCAATTTAAAGAGTTTTAAAAGCCCTGAAAACATTTTTTCATTTATTTTAATTAATCAAAGTGAAATGGCTGGAATGAGCACAATTCACATCATTAAGAGAGCTCAGAATTTCAGTGACGACGACACCAGCACACTCCTCAATGAGGTTGAGGCGAAGTGCCCACGGATCCTTGGGAATGAGAAGTCCAGGGCGCAGCGCAAAGGACAGATGATAGCCTGGGCAACTTTTGACCAAGCTGTCAGCGCGAACTCCACCATTCCACGGACAGCGGAACAATGCCGCAAGAAATTTAATGATTTATTGCGATCTGTCAAAGGTTTGTACAGTTATTAGAAAAGTCAACTGTAATATTTCTTTGGAGGAGGAGGGTATGGACCCTGGGTGGCTGCACAGTACCTCTCCATCTCCTGGCCCCTCTGGCTCTGTGCGAGGCACAGATGACTGTCATTCCACAGACAGGCACCAACCTGATACTGCAGAGCAGGTGGGAGAAGCAGAATGACATAGAAGCTCAGGTGCAACAGATTGAAGGGTTGAGGCAATCGATGTGTACTCAAGAAAGTTGACTTTCTTGCCTCCATCAGGCATGTCACTTAATCAAATAAATGAGTCTCTCGTTCGACTCTTGCAGTTGCTTGAACCAGTTTCTGCTGCCATTACTTTGACTCCCGCAGAACCGCCCTTACCTGCTCCCAGCACAGAAACAGTGCAAGCCCATGAGACAGCAGCTCCGCCAGTCCTGATGCAAGCAAACGTTGCCTTTCAGCAGCAGCAGCAGCAACCTGTCAGGAGGCAATTGCTGAAGGGCAAGAGATGGCACTCAGGGGCCTTTCAATTGGCAGCAGAGGGCTCCGGTCACGGAGGGGGGGAAAGCGCAGGAGACAGTAGGGTGTCACCTATTGCACAATCCACCTCCTTTTACCCTCAGTCACAGATGCGAGGGGGCAAATCGTTCAATTCTTTAATGTTTAATTTTATTTAAATGTTGTCATTGCTTTTTTATTGAAATATATATTTGTGACTTAGTGTATGTAACCTTTGTTTAAAAATTACAGCCTCTAGTCACTGAAAAAAATGTAAATTTGCAAATATACTTAAAATTACAACTGTTTGAAAATTAGAAAATAGCTAGTTTTCATCTTGAATGTCTTTATTGCACTAAGAAACCAAAAAAGTCACTTTAAACTGTTTACAAATTTGTGAATGTTTGAAAAGTAGAAATTAGCTAGTTAACATTTAAAAGTTATAAACTATGTACAACAAAACTGAACCTCAAAAGTCTTTGATGCTGCAATAAAAGTTCAGTGCTTCACTTTAAATTGTGTCTGTTCCTTTCTTTGCCTTGCTGGGGGGGAGGGGGGGAGGTACAAGGCGACACTATCATCACCTTGTGAAAGTGTTGGCTACTAGCAGTTCCCGAGCAGCCTTACTTTCCGCAGCACTTGGCTCCACCCAATCAGGCCTGGCCACAGGCACATTGGCATCGCCCATGTCCTCCATTTCAGCAGGGAGCTCCTCTGCAGGGTTAAGGGTAAGCGCAACAGGCCACCACAATCCGGGCCAATGTGTTTGTTATAAATGTGCTGGGTATTCTCTATGACGAGTGTCTCATCTCCTGACTCCTGTAAGGTTCTCAAAATTCCCACATTCTCCAAAAGTTATGGATAAAGGGACCCTGTATGGACAAGTTATTAAAAAGGGTACCCAAAATGGCTTCAGAGACCTCGTGACCAAAACCGACAGGATTTTAAAAGCAAGGCCCTGCAACGAAACCTAACATGCATGGATCTGTGAAAGACTTTGTAAAGCCAGACAGCTAGGTAAACACAGAATATGCATTCTTCAACTTGGAACAGATCAAGTCAGGATGGGCCTAATCTGAAGGCCATCAACTCTTCGCATAAATAATCGGTAACAGCTCACAGGTAGCTGCCAAGCCAGGAAAGGCGATTAAGTTTCATAAATAACAAAAGACCATGATATCGAAGCCATTATACCAGGAGACAACCGCCCCAGAAGTCGTTAAAGTAAATGGCTGTAATCATTTTAAACGAGCCCGCCAAAAGTTAGACAAAGAACTGATCTGATTTGGCGCGCAGATAAGGGGTGACGAACCGGGTATAATTGTAGGCCCACCGGTAGTGATTGGTCTCTTGTCTCTGGTTGCTTGCCTCTTACTCCTGCCTCCTGCTCTCGCTTCGTGCCTCGCGGCGGGCCCTCTTCTCCCTCCCCGCGCCGCTCGACACCAAGGACGCCCATTACTACACCGGAGGCCAAACACGGGAGGAGAACGAGACCCGAATCAAAAACGCACAGGACACACGGGGCCATGAACGAACAGACGAGAAAAACGGTAAAAACCAGTAAATGCAGAGAAGGTCAGCGGAAAGACGCGTTGGGGGACAAACGGCCTAGTTATAAGCTGGCGTTTGATGAATAAGTTGGCGTTTGAAGCATGAACAGTAAAATCAAGACAAACGGCCTAGTTATAAGCTGGCATTTGATGCTTGGACAGTAAAGCCCAATTAAGAATAAACTGCCGTTCGAAGCTCGGGTAGGAAAATCTCATTAACGGTAAAAACTGCCAACCGAACCCCAACCGCAGTAATACCGTCGGCGACCGCCCGAAGAAGACCCATCGCGACAAAGTACCCAACGAAGATGTTAACGGAAGAAAAGGAGGGTGCTTCGCACAAACAACTCCATCGCCGCGCCCTGTGACCACATGACAACGACGAACCCCAAAGGACAAGAGTAAACCTCAAAACCCACAACCAGTTAAATTAACAGGTTTCGAATTGGTGTGCATGAATTCCTGGCCCCTCGTAGCTTAATCTAGTTAGGTATTGGGGGTGGGATAAGGATAAGGGGATTTTTAATGTATTTGTTTCCCTCGATGTGCCGTGTGTTCCCCATTCCCATAGAAGTGTAATTTTATATGCCTGGAATTATTTCAGTAATTCTCAGTAAGATTGTGTTTTATTGTGCCTTTAATAAATTTGCGGTTTTCTTGCACCAAACCACTTGTCTACTCGATTTTCTGTATCGCCGCCTGTACCTAAGTCCGGTGTCTAGAACCCAGGGGTGTGGGGGCAATTCGAACCACTCAAAGACAGTCAGAGGTGAAGCTGACTGGGCACACGCCACCCCCTACACTCCCCAAAGCCTTTCCCATCTACGAGGCACAAGTCAGGAGTGTGATGGAATACCCTCCACTTGCCTGAATGAGTGCCGCTCCAACAACACTGAAGAAGCTCAACACCATCCAGGACAAAGGAGCCCATCCAGCACATTAAACATTCACTCCCTCCACCACCAGCGCACCGTGGCTGCAGTGTGTACCATCTACAAGATGCAGTATAGCTGGGTTAAAATCCTGGAACTCCCTCCCTAACAGCACTGTGCTGTACCTTCACCACACGGACTGCAGCGGTTCAAGGCGGCAGCTCACCACCACCTTCTCGAGGGCAATTAGGGATGGACAATAAATGCCGACCTTACCAGCGACACCTAGATCCCAGGAACGAATAATAAAAAAAACCTCCTCTATGGATGTCTTAGGTGATCGACACCTGAAGGTGAAGCTTTGTAAAAGAAAAGCATCACTCAGATTGGTCAGTTATCTCAATTGGTGTTCACAGCTCGCCGGTTTTATGTGGACGAGGCGCAATCTCCAGAGAGCCTCGGGCCGATGTCTTGGGGTTCGGGTTCCCTTAGCAACGCCCATTTTCCGACGCCGCTCTTAATTTCTTGGTCATGGAGTCAGTTAACAGGCCACATCTTTCCTCCCAGCTGTTGTGTCCCGATTTCCAAGAACATCTCAGCAAATTGACAGCACCTCTCCCTCACGACCCTTACATCCGTCCAGGAAGTTTGCGCAAAAACCCAGAACTTGCGATCTGTCAAGTTTCTGCTCGACCGATCGTTCACATCCGCTGGAAATTGACATTCGCTGGCGCAGACTGCTCACCAAACCCTTACGCCTGGTAGAAGCAGGTACAGGGCCTTCTTTTACCAATGAAAGGGCTTAAATATTAAAATAAAAAATTTATATAAATAATTTAACCACTGGCCCCTTGAAAAAGTTTAAATTTATTTTTCTAAAAATTAAGGCCTAGAAATTCAGTATAGCCAGTTTTGGGGCGGTAAAGTCGGGCGGGCGCGAAAGTTTGCGCCCGGCGCAAAGTCAAGGGTACTTCGCCGATATTCAGTAGCTTCGCCCTAAGAGGTTGCTGGAGCGCTAAAACTGGCGATGCACGACTATCTTTAGGCGCTAAGCCGGCGGTGCTGAGGGATAGCGCCGAGGCCGGGCGCAGCGCAGGTGCGGTCATTTCTTGATTGACAGCAGACACCGTGGCGCCGGGCAGCTCTTAAAGGGGGAAGGGTCGACTTGGTCTGCTGCAACGGCCTGCACACTGCAGCCTTCCAGCTAGGCCTGAACACTGCTGGTGAGCAGAAGGAGCCATGGCAACGGTACAGAAGGCCCGTGAGCATGCCCTGCGCTTCTCAGCCCAGGACTTGAAGGTGATGGTGACGGCCTTGGAGAAGAGACAGCACATCTTGTTCCCGGACACTAGCAGGAAGCCTCCCACCAGCGTCTATAGGAAAGCCTGGAGGGAGGTCGCCCGCAGGGTGTCGGCCACCGGCGATGCCCCCAGGGACAATGTCCAATGCCGGAAGAAGTTCAATGACCTGACCAGGATTGTCAGGGTGAGTACCCTTTCCAGTCTCCTCCTCATCCTTGCATGTACACCTGACATGATGGGCAAAGGGACCTGAAAGCCCTAATGGCCAGCCCTCAGCCAGCAGCTATGGGGCAGTCATGAACATCAATTGCACATTCTGCACTTTACACCATGGGAGGCAGTAAGCTATTCCACCATGGGAGGCAGTGCACACCACATCAGGGCTACACACCGTACTTACAGGCCGTCCTTTCTCTTGCAGGCAAAACTTGCAAACAACCGAAGGCACCAGGAGGAGACCAGGGGAGGCCGCCCCCAGATCCAGGAGCTCACTCCCCTGGAGGAGCGCATGAGTCACCTCATGGGAGCCCGGGTGATTGGGCCCGTCGCCTGTGGAGATGCCGACCCTCTTCTGGGCCACAATGGTAAGGACATCACCTTTTGGAACTCTCTCATCGCACTTGCGCATCCAATCTACCTCCTTTGCCACTGTCCGACCAATGCGCTGAATGCCACCAGTCATGCCTCCCTCGCTGACGCCCTCTCCTCACTCTAAAGCTACTCTTGTGCCTTCCTGCTTTCAGCTGGTGAGGAGGAGCTCCCTGAAGCTGCCAGTGACAGCCCCTCCGAAGAGGAGGAGGAGGAGGAAGAGGAAGGCGGACCATCAGGGCAGCACTCGGGTCCGGCTGCAGATGCCGAAGTACTGGACACGTCTTCCCTGGAGGAGAGCCTGGAGGAAGTGTCGGAGGGGAGTGGAGCTGCTGGGACCAGTGGCGTCCAGCAACCCAGGAGGGCTGCGGTTGGTCCGCGGCCTTCCCCCCTGGGGGGAAGGATCGGAGGGGAGTGCAGTTGCTGGGCCCAGTCACCGCCGGCAACGTGGCAAGGGTCGGGCAGCTCGGCCCCCTGCTCCCCAGCGGGCGAGTCCGGACTCCAGTCCGGGCACGTTCAACTCAGAGGAGGCGCGCCACCTCGATCAAATGGCCCAGGATTCGGATCGCCGGCACACCGGGCTGATGGGGGTAGTGGCACGGATGCCTGAGGCGATCGAGTCCCTGGCTAGCAGTGTGCGCGAGTTCGGGGCCTCACATGTCGCGAGTGGCCAGCTGATCAGTGATGCCGTCCAGACAGTGGCTGCTCTGTTGCGGTCGCAGACCAGGGCAACAGGGGCACTCACTGCTGCCACACGCGCTGCGTCAGCCAGGCATCGCCTGGACACCCGCCGCGCTGCAGCAGCACAGCGGGCTGCCCTTCGGCAGATTGGTGCGCATGCTGCAGTGCGGGCCCGGGCGAGTGCCAGCGTGCCACATCACCAGCCAGCGCCTCCCATCCGCCAGCTTGCACACATTCCTCCAGCCGTCACCGCCACTCCCCCAGTGGAGCCTCAACGGCAAGCGGCTGCGAATGATGTTGGCCAGGCACAGCTGCGCCAATCACCAGCCGGCCCCTCGAGGGCCAAACCCCGTCTAGGTCGCCCCCCAAGGGCATCTGCCGGAAGGACATCTGACCCTCAGGAGCCTTCCCCCAGCCTCGCAGCAGCCACTGGGCAGAGCTTGCGGAGGAGCAGCAGGCCGGGCAGGGGCCCCAAAAGGCTCGACAAGGTCTCGCCCTCGCGGCCCAATAAGTAGACGGTGTGGCCAAGTGTTATTTTATATGGCGATGGCTATGTTTCTTTTGGGGATGGTTGTTTTGTTTCTGGGGATGTTTTTTGGGTTAAGGCCGAGGATGAAGGCCATTTTTGTCCAAATGTTCAGTTATTCCTCCCCAGGTTGTGGGAGTGAGTCATTTGATGTACTGTTTTTTGGGGCCGTTGAATGTTTCTGGGTTTCATGTGGGAAGGGGTTTTATTTGTCTAAAATAAAGATTTCTCTTTATTCAGAGAGTGTCCATGTTTGTTGTTGTAAGTGTTTGTTGCCTTCGCCGGCTGAGGGCTTGCGGAGCGGAGTTCATGTTCCTTCATGGCCACAAGGCATTCCCTGACAGGGGGCTTAGAAGTGACGTTCAATAAGCCGCCGACGGACGGCCCTTGGACCTTCTCGCTCCCTCCTGGGATGGTACTCCTCCTCCTCATGCTCCTCCTGCTCCTCCTCCTGAGGTGGTGGTCCAACGTGAGGTGGCAGTGCCTGAGTCCTGTGGAGAGCCAGGTTGTGCAGCATGCAGCAAACTACAATGAATTGGGAGACTCGGTCCGGCGAATACTGCAGAGATCCGCCGGAACGATCCAGGCAGCGGAACCGCTGCTTGAGGACGCCAACTGTTTGCTCGATTATGTTCCTGCTCGCTTGATGACTCTCGTTGTATGCCTCTTCAGCAGGGGTCCTGGGCGCCGGGAGCGGGGTCATGAGCCAGGTACACAAAGGATAGCCTTTGTCCCCAAGAAGCCATCCTCTTGGGGGAGGCTGTGCCTCGAACATGTCACGCACAGTTGTCTGCCGCAGGATAAAGGCATCGTGGCTGCTGCCTGGAAAGCGGGCATTGACAGCTAGGATGCGCTGCTTGTGGTCACACACCAGCTGCACATTGAGGGAATGGTAGCCCTTCCGGTTGCGGTAATCCTCGGCATGCTCCACAGGTGCCCGCAAAGCCACATGCGTACAGTCAATGGCACCCTGCACCAAGGGGAAGGCCGCGAATCTTGCAAATCCCAGTGCACGCTGATGCTGCCTCTCCAGGGCCATGGGGAAGGAGATGAATTGGCGTCTCCTTCTGAAAAGGGCATCGGTCACCTGGCGGATGCAGCAATGCACGGCGAACTGGGATATGTTAGCAATGTCCCCAGCAGCGGATTGGAAGGAGCCGGTGGCATAGAAGTTCAAGGCCACCGTCACCTTCGCTTCCACCGACAGAGACGTCCTGCTCCTGAGCTTTGGACGCAGATCTCTGCAACCACCTCCTTTCGGAATCTCAGCCTTTTTACACATCGTGCGCCACTCATGTTGAGGTAGGAGCGCTGCTGGCGGTATGCCCTGATTGGGTAAGGCCTATGTTGCCGACGCCTGTTGCCCCCTCTGCGTCTAGCCAGGGCTGCCCCTCTCACACCGCGTCTGCGAGCCCTATGGACATGACGCTGAAACTCAGCGTTGGCACCCCATGCAGCCCCCATAATATGCTGCCAAACAGTCAAATATCCAAGAGGCCACTTGCAACGCTCTGGCCTGGAGCCAAAAATACCTGAGCTAGTGTTGGCCCAAACCAGAAAGCTCTCTTCCTTGGTCTCTCTCCAGAAATCTGTTGCACAAGAGTGTTTGCTGCAAAATGGCTGCCCTTTATAGTGCAGGGTAAGTGCCCTTTAATTTGCGCTCCCCGGGGCCCGCGTCGGCTCTGTTGCGTTCCACTAAACAAGCGTTCGGGCCGCCGGCCGCACAATGGGGCGGTCCCACTGAAGTTCTGGATCGGGGCGCGCAAAGGGCGTTGCACGAGGATATGACGTCATTTTCTGCGCGCGCAGGTGAGCGCGCGCTAAGACTTTGCGCCAGCGCTAAATGTCTACTTAATTTGGGGCGAGGCGCAGATCGCGCTGCGACCGGACGCTACACGCATAGCGCCCGAAATTCACTTCTCTTAAGGCGCTAATGGCTGGCGCAACCAACTGAATTTCTAGGCCTAAGTGTTTTAAATTTTTAATTAAATTGTACTTTAATTAATTGACCATGAGATGCTTTATTTTTATTCGGGTTGTGAAAGTGTTTTTTTAGGGTTTTCCTATTATGTGTAAAGGGATTCCGTACGTAAATGGAATCCCCATAAGCACAATGGGAATCCTCGTGTGAATGGTTGGGCCGGCCCACGTGATCCCAGGGACGTTTGCGAACCGCACACACTCCTGCGATAGGTGGGCCTTTACACAGGCGTACGCCTGCGGGCCCAGGATCGCAAGTCTTCGAAGCTACTGCGGCACCAGGTAGGAGCGGAGTTTACTTGTGGTTCAGAGGCGGGAAGCCTCCAACCGCAATTTCCAGCCCATCGTCTGTTTTCCTCCCTCAGCCTCTGCACCGAGAGCCTTCTCATCCTCGGTGACTTCAACTCTACTTGCTCTCTAGCCAGAGCTCACTGACCTCCTTTCCTCCCTAAATTTCTCCCTCCATATAAACCCTCCTACCCATCTACACAGCCACCCCCTCGATCTCGCCATCTCCTGTGGCCTCGATACTCCCATCAAAACTATCACTGATCATTTCCTTGTATCGCTCGCTACCCATATTCCCCTTCCCCCTCCCAACACCACTTCTTTGTGTCCGCCCCTGGGAAAAAAACTCTCCCTCAACTCACTTAACATTGCACTTTCAAATTCCCAACTAGCTTTTAGCACTGACTGTTAGATGATGTTTTGCGGAAAATGACTGAATTGTGCCACATTTTTCAAAGAAGTGCTCGATTTAAATTCCCCGAGTCGGGTTGCGTGGTGGGCAGGTTCGGGAGCCACTTCCGGCGGGATCAGCTGCAGATGTCCGATTTTGATTCAACGAGCTTATTAATTTCAAGGAGGCGCGCTGGCCGGCCGCCTCTGATGACGTCATAATACCAGCTGCTTTGAAAGCTGCCATCCAGCCTGAGCCTTTCCATTGTGGTTTCCTGGACTTAGAAACATAGAAGTTGGAGCAGGAGTAGGCCATTCTGCCCTGTAGGGGGTGGTGGGTGTGGCGCGTGCACCCAGTCAGTTATGCCCCTGACTGTTTGTGAGCGGTTTAAATCGCTCCCACGCCCCTGGGTTCTAGACACCGGACATAGGTACAGGCAGCGATATAGAAAACTCAGGTAGACAATGGTTTGGATGCAAACAAAACCAAGATTTTATTGAACAGGAAAATTCAATACAGTCTTAAAAGAAATTACCACTACAATATTGTATGCAAATACACTTATACGGGGAATGGGGAACACATGACACATCGAGGGAAAACAACAATCTTAACAATCCCCTTATCCTTATCCCACCCCCATATCTAACTAGATTAAGCTATGAGGGGCCAGAATTTATGCTCACCAGTCCAAGTTCAAAGTCAACTGTTGGGAAAGAAACGGGTTTTGCTCTCTGTCCTTAGGTACCCCATCACCACGTGGTCTTCAGAGGCGCGGTACTGGAGCTGCTGCCATGATGCACCCTCTTCTCCTCAGCTGCCATCGTCGTCTCGTCCCGATGGGTTCTCCTCTTCTTCTCCCCTCAGGCAGTCGTCGACGGTAACGTTATATTTATCGGACAGTCACCAGTTGTTACCATTTAGGCCTTATTGGCCATGCACCAGACGCCTGTGTGTTCGTTGTGGCGTGGAGACCTACGTTAACGCTGTGTTCAAGATGCTTGCTGTCGTCCCCACTTATCTTCAACAAGATGCTTGCTGTTATCTTCCTCAGGGGCTTCCTCCCTCCCCTCAGGCGTCAGCTTATAACTAGGCGCTTGGGAGTTTTAAATTACCGATACGATTCTCGCTGCTCTGCTCTGCCCTTATCGAGGTATTATCGTCTTCTTCGTCTCGTCTGTCTGACTACACTAAAAGTCCTGGGCTACCTGCTCAACTTCGTCTCGCCCCTTTTCGCGGCCTAGTCATCCTGGATGGCTGTGGACTTGGACCTGGTTCCCCTTCCCAGCAGTTGGTATAGTGTCTCTGGCTACTGAAAATCTGCTCCGGGGAGAGAACCCGCCACGAGGCCAGGGCACGAGTATGAGTGGCAGCCCAAGAGGCCGGAGCCACGAGAGCAGGGTCGAGCAAGAGAGAGCATGGGCCAGAGCAATGACTGCTACCCGGGGCCTTCGGTTATACTTTGCCGAAAACCCCTGGGCCTAGAAATTCAGTTGGGCGCGCTAGCCGTTAGCGCCTTAGGAGGAGTAGATCTCGAGCGCTAGGCGCTTATCGCCCGGGCGCAGCGCGATCTGCGCCTCTCCCCAACTTCAGGACACATTTAGCGCCGGCGCAAAGTCTTAGCGCGCGCCCTGCTGCGCGCGCAGATCATGATGTCATTTAATAGTGCAACGCCCTTTGTGCGCCCCAAACCGGAACTTCACTCGCGCCGGCCCATTGTGCACCGGGCGGCCCGAGCGACTGTGAAGTGGAACGGTACACAGGCCAGCCGGGCCGCGGGGAGCTTACCCAGCAGTATAAAGGCCAGCCATTTTGCAGCATTCACTCTTGTGCAACGGTTTTTTGGACAGAGACCAAGGAGGAGAGTTTACTGGTTTGGACCAACACTTGGACAGGTATTTTTGGCTCAGGCCAGAGCTTACCAATTATCTTTGCCTTCATTCAGAGCTCAGTGTTTGCCAGCATATAATGGGGGCTGCATTGGGTGGCAACGCTGAATTTCAGCCTTATGCCAGAAGGGCTTACAGATGCCATGAGAGAGTGGCAGCCCTGGCTAGACGCAGAGGAGGCAACAGGCGTCGCCAACTGAGGCCTTACCCACGCAGGGTATACCGCCAGCAGACCTCCTATCTGACCATGTCTGCCGCGATGTGTGTTAGGAGGCTGCGATTCCGAAGGGAGGTGGTTGCAGACATCTGCCGGCTGCTTCAGAGAGATCTGCAGCCACAGCTGATGCGCAGGACGTCTCTGTCGGTGGCAGTGAAGGTGACGGTGGCTCTCAACTTCTATGCCTCCGGCTCCTTCCAATCCGCTACTGGGGACATCGCTAACATCTCCCAGTTCGCCGTGCATTGCTGCATCCGCCAGGTGACCGAAGCCCTTTTCAGAAGGAGACATCAATTCATCTCCTTCCCCATGACCCTGGACAAGCAGCAGCAGCGTGCAGTGGGGTTTGCAAGCGCCATTGACTGCACGCATGTGGCTTTGCGGGCACCTCTTGAGCATGCCGAGGAGTACCGCAACCGGAAGGGCTACCATTCCCTCAATGTACAGCTGGTGTGTGACCACAGGCAGCGCATCCTAGCTGTCAATGCCCGCTTTCCAGGCAGCAGCCACGATGCCTTTATCCTGCGACAGACAACTGTGGCTGACATGTTCCAGGCACAGCCTCCCCCAAGAGGATGGCTTATCAGGGACAAAGGCTATCCTTTGTGTACCTGGCTCATGACCCCGCTCCGCGCACCCACGACCCCTGCTGAAGAGGCATACAACGAGAGCCATCAAGCGACGAGGAACCTCTCGATCGCTCTGGGGGAGCCCTCCAGTATTCGCAGGATCGAGTCTCCCAATTCGTCGTCGTTTGCTGCATGCTGCACAACATGGCTATCCGCAGGACTCAGGCACTGCCACCTCACGTTGGACCACCACCTCAGGAGGAGGAGCAGGAGGAGCATGAGGACGAGGAGTACCAGCCCAGGAGGGACGCACAAGGTCCAAGGGCCGCCCGTCGGCGGCTTATTGAACGTCACTTCTAGGCCCCCTGTCAGGGAATGGCTTGTGCCAATGATAGAACATGATTGCAGCCGCTCCGCAAGCCCTCAGCCGGTTAAGGCAACAAACACTTCAAAGATCAAACATGGACAATGTGAATAAATAAAATGCTTTATTGTGCAAACTCTGGGCCCTTCCCACATGAAAACCAAAAACAGACGAAACCCCCAAAAAACACTCAAACACATTACTCGCTCCCACAACCTGGAGAGGATTAACAAAATAGGGCAACTAAAATGGCCGTCATTCTCGGCCTTCGTCAAAAACAAACATCACATCATCGGCCTTCAAAAAACATCCAATTCTCGGCCTCAAGAAACAAACACAAATGGCCACACATTCGACTATTTGGCCCGCTAGGGCGATGCCTTGGCCATCTTTGGGTGGCCCCTGCCCGCCCTGCTGCTCTGCCTCAAAGTAAGGCCATTGGCTGCTGCAAGGCTGGGGGCAGGCTCCTGAGGGGCACATGTCGTGACGGCAGAAGCCCTTGGGGGTCGGCCTAGTCGAGGTCTGGCCGTCGAGCGGGCGGCTGTTGATTGCTGCAGCTGGCCAGCATCAGTCGCTGCAGCAGCTCCTGGCAGCTCCACTGGGGGAGTGGCAGTGGCGGCTGGAGGAATGGCGGCAAGCTGGCGGATGGCAGGCGCTCGCTGGTCGCCTGAGACACTGGCACTCGCCCGGGCCAGCACTGCAGCATGCGCACCAATCTGCTGAGGGACAGACCGCTGTGCTGCTGCAGCGCGCCGGGTGCCCTGGCGATGCCTGGCTGACACAGCGAGTGTGGCAGCAGTGAGTGCCCGTGTTGACCTGTTCACTGACCGCAGCAGAGCAGCCAGTGACTGGACGGCACCACTGATCACCTGGCCAGTCGCTGACAGATCTGCCCGGTATTCCGCCCGACTGGTGGCCTCTAAGGGCCCGAACTCGGCCACACTCCGAGAGAGGGAATCGATGGACTCAGGCAACCGTGCCACTGCCGCCATGAGCTCCGTGTGCCGGCGCT
Organism: Somniosus microcephalus; assembly: GCF_052327205.1. Lineage (NCBI taxonomy): Eukaryota > Metazoa > Chordata > Chondrichthyes > Squaliformes > Somniosidae > Somniosus > Somniosus microcephalus. Next base: position 138,004,140 of record NC_140997.1, read on the forward strand.
CCGAGTCCGCGGACAAGTCTTCGAGGCGTTCCATCTCCTCGGCGAAGAGCATCTCCTGACTGGAGGCCGGACTCTCCCTCTGGCGAGAAGGCCGCCGAGCTGGCCGACCCTTCCTGCGTTGCTGGAGGCCGCTGGGCCCAGCAATTGGACTCCCCTCCGACGCATCCCCCCTCTGGGGAGAAGGCCGCCGAGCTTCCACCCCCCTCCCGCCTTTCTGCAGCACGCAGGTCCCAGGAGCTCCCCTCCCCTTCGACACTTCCGCCACGCTGCCCTCCAGGGAAGACGTGTCCCCTACATTGGCCTGGGTGGCCGCGGCTGAGGGTTCCCCTGATGGGCCGCCTTCCTCTTGCTCCTCCTCGGAGGGTCTGTCACTGGCAAGTTGAGGGACCTCCTCTTGACCATCTGAAAGCAGGAAGGCACAAGAGTAGCTTTAGAGTGAGGAGAGGGCGTCAGTGCGGGATGCATGAGTGGTGGCATTCAGCGCATTGGTCGGACAGTGGCAAAGGATGTAGATCTGATGCGCAAGTGGGACGAGAGAGGTGCAAAAGGTGATGTCCTTACCATTGCTGCCCAGAACAGGGTCGGCACCTCGACATGCAACGGGCCCAATCACCCGGCCACCCATGAGGCGCTCCACGCGATGTTGCAGGTCGGTGAGTGGCTGGATATGGGGTCGGCCTCCCCCGGTCGCAGTCCGGCTCTTGCGATTATTCGCCAGCTTGGCCTGCAAGAGAAAGGACGGCCTCTAAGTACAGTGTGTCGCCGTGATCTTGTGTGCACTACCTCCCATGGTGGAATAGCCTGGCCAGTGTGTCGCCATGATCTGGTGTGCACTGCCTCCCATGGTGGAATAGCCTGGCCAGTGTGTCGCCATGATCTGGTGTGCAATGCCTCCCATGGTGGAATAGCCTGGCCAGTGTGTCGCCATGATCTGGTGTGCAATGCCTCCCATGGTGGAATAGCTTGGCCAGTGTGTTAAGTGCAGAATGTGCAATTGATGCTCATGCCTGTCCCATAGCTGCTGGATGAAGGCTGGCCATTAGAGCTTTCAGGTCCCTTTGCCCATAATGTGAGGTGCACATGCAAGGATGAGGAGGTCATTGGAAAGGGTACTCACCCTGACAATGCGTGTGAGGTCATTTAACTTTTTGCGGCATTGGGCACCGGTCCTGGGGACGTCGCTGTTGGCTGACAGCTTGCTGGAGACATGCCTCCAGGCTCTCCTGTAGACGCGGACCGTCGCCTTCTTGCCGTTGTCCGGGTACAAAACATGGCGCCTCTTCTCCACAGCAGCAAGCAGCACACTCAGATCACGCTCTGAGAAGTGCTGCGCACGTTCACGGGCCTTCTCCATGTCTTCAGGCGCTATTTGGGTCCAGCAGCAGTGTTCAGGCCTAGCTGGAGGGCTCCACTATCCAGGGCGTGGCAGCAGACACAGTCGACCCTTCCCCCTTAAGAGCTGGCCGGCGCCAGGGTGTCTGCTGTCAATCACGAGATGGCCGCACCTGCGCTGCGCCCGGCCTCAGCGCTATCGATCACCACCTCCGGCTTAGCGCCCAAAGAGAGGCGTCCAGCAGCAGTTTTAGCGCTCGCCCGAACTAGTAGGGCGAAGCTAATGAATATCGGAGAAGTGGCATAGATTTGGCGGCGGCCGCAAACTTTAGCGGACGCCCCACTTTAGCGCCCCAAAAGTGGCGTCAATTAATTTCTAGGCCCTTATCTTCGCGCCAAATCTGGTTAGCTCTATTGTCTTAATTCTGGCGGGCTAGTTTTCAATAATGATAATTTGACTTGTATTGTCCTGTGAGTTCTTGATGGGCTTGTCCCGCCTCGATGGCTGTGTTTAATCTGTTTTTGATTATGTATGCAGACTGTTTGATGGTATTAAACTATGGGCCTCACTGCTGACTCCAATTTGGTCTGATACATATTCAAAGTTCTGTCTGGTAGAGTTCTCTTCACAGAAAACCTGCAGCTATAGTTTCGATTACGCCCAAGCTGTCTGCTCAGCAGAATCCACATTTGAATCCCGCAGGCTTTCTGCCACGAGGCTCGGAAGCCATCTTGGGTAGCCTTTCATTTTAAATGTCCATTGCAGGGTCCCTTTTAATTAATAATAACCTTCTGGGATTTGTAGAAATTTTACAATCCTACAGCCCCTCGAGCCTGTTCCGCCATTTAATGAGATCATGGCTGATCATCCAAATTCAGTACCCTGTCCCTGCTTTCTCCCCATATTGCGTGATCCCTTTAGCCTTAAGAAATATATCTAACTCCTCCTTGAATATATTTCATGAATTGGCCTCAACTGCCTTGTGTGGTAGAGAATTCCACCTCCTCATCTCTGTCCTAAATGGCTTACCCCTTATCCTTAGACTGTGACCCCTGGTTCTGGACTCCCCCACCATCGGGAACATCCTTCCTGCATCTAGTCTGTCTAGCCCTGTTAGAATTTTATAAGTTTCAATGAGATCCCCTCTCATTCTTCTAAACTCTAGCGAATAGAAGCCTAATTGACCCAATCTCTCCTCATACGTTATTCCTGTGGGAAGTCACACAACACCAGGTTATAGTCCAACAGCTTTATTTGAAATCACAAGCTTTCGGAGCGTTGCTCCTTCGTCAGGTGAAGTGAAGAGATGCAGGTGCAGCAGGTGGTCAGGAAGGCCAATGGAATCTTGGCTTTTATTGCAAGGGGGATGGAGTATAAAAACAGGGAAGTCTTGCTGCAGTTATACAGGGTATTGGTGAGGCCACACCTGGAATACTGCGTGCAGTTTTGGTTTCCATATTTAAGAAAAGATATACTTGCTCTCGAGGCGGTTCAGAGAAGGTTCACTCGGTTGATTCCAGAGATGAGGGGGTTGACGTATGAGGAAAGGTTGAGTAGGTTGGGCCTCTACTCATTGGAGTTCAGAAGAATGAGAGGCGATCTTATCGAAACATATAAGATTGTGAGGGGGATTGATCGGGTGGATGCGGTGAGGATGTTTCCACTGATGGGTGAGACTAGAACTAGGGGGCATAATCTTAGAATAAGGGGCTGCCCTTTCAAAACTGAGATGAGGAGAAACTTCTTCACTCAGAGGGTAGTAAATCTATGGAATTTGCTACCCCAGAGAGCTGTGGAAGCTGCGACATTAAATAAATTTAAAAAGGAGATAGACAGTTTCCTAGCTGATAAGGGAATTAGGGGTTACGGGGAGCGGGCAGGGTAGTGGACGTGAGTCTAGGTTCGGATCAGCCATGATCCTATTGAATGGCGGAGCAGGCCCGAGGGACCGTATGGCCTACTCCTGCTCCTACTTCTTATGAACACTCACCATGTTTTCCATACCCTGGCGACTAACCTCCTCCATGGCCGTGGCCCTCCTCTACCGTAACCAGCCTTACCACAGAGGCAGCAATGATTTCCACGTAGGTAGCCATCCTTTCCGTGTTGATGCGTTCATGCGCCACTGACTCCACAAAGGCTCTGCTTATGTTCGCTATGGACTCCTCCATTCGCTCCACACTCGCAGCGACCCTAGAGACAAAACCTGCCAGAGACTCCTGCATCTGTGCATGGAGTTCCATCACCTCTGATCTTATGGATGGACCCAGAGGCAGAGGGTCGACATGCAGCTGAGCTGAGCTGGCAGAGTCCTGCGCCCTCCGACGAAGACTCTCCACTGCTGTCCCTGTCTCCACAATCTGCTGATGCTCACTTGTGAGCTGTGATATACCAGGTGACAACACTACTCTATGTCCCGAAGGTCCCCCCGAGGTGTGAGTGTCTGCGCTGGTGCTGGGGTCGCTTATTTTTGCTGATGCTGCGCCCTCAGAGGTTGCAGATTCCTCTGAGGAGTCTGGAATCTCAGGCTCTTCCTCCTGCACAGTGAGGACGGGGGGCTCTCATTGGTCCTGTGGGGGAGTTGAGGAAAAAGTTAAGAGATGTGTTGCCAAGGTTACATGCACATTGCATTTTGCAGATGATCATAAGTCCATATGATGTAGCTTCAGAATCATTATCAGCGACTTATGCAATGTCAATGAGAGAGATGGAAAATTATTCTGTCACCAGCTTGCAGGGATGCACCTGTCTGTCCTACCCCAACAATCTCCAGGACGGCTTCCTCCCAGGAGGTGAGCTGGGCTAATGAGGGCGGCCCTCCTCCTGTCCTGGCTCGCTCTCTCCTGTTGTGAGCTCTCTTCTCCTGCAATGAGGGGGACAAGTGGAGGTTGAGTGAGAATGAAGGAGTGAGTGTAGAGATTGCATAGCATAGATACTTAGAAAAAGATGGAGTGAGGTTGCAAGACCAAGGGCCCTCCCTGTGTGTTGTCAGTTGTGTTCAAAGCATCAGAGTGAGAGGGAGTGTGAGGGCTGCATGGTCGAATAGTTAGGTGAATGTGAGCATAGAGAGAAAGGGAATGGCTAAGGGTGCATGGATGTGAGTGTCAAGTGGGATGTGGAGGAAGAGAATGCTAAAGCTGAGTGCTGGTGAGGAAAGGCAATGGGGATCAGATTGAGGGTGATGGAAACGTCATACTTACTTTCCAGTGCGATAAAGGTTATGGAATCTTTTCCTGCACAACATGAGCCCCAAGGAGTTGACTTCCTGTGGTAAACCACTGTCGTTCACTGTGTTCACTATTGTTGTCGTTCACTCTTGTTTCACTGTTATACCTGACTATGCCTCAGCTGACTCCGCCCTTGGCTACCTGGTATAAGGACGGCTGCACGGCAGCTCTCTGCCATTCGGTCGTCCACTAGAGGCATAGTCCTGATCTGTTTGTAGTTGCATTCAGTAGTTAATAAAAGCCTGTTGTTCTGAACTCTACTCAGCCTTTTATTAGAATCGATAGCGCATCACTTCCCCAGCCACCTGTAGCCACACAGCCTTGGTCTGACTGAGGCGCCTCTTCCTCCCTGAAGAAGGGAATAGGACCTCCCTGTGGGCCATAGCCCCATCCAACAATGCCTGCAGTGATGCCTCATCAAATTTAGGCGCAGCTCTTGGTCTCCCGCTGGCCATTGTTCCTGCAGGCTCCTGTGCCATCGTAAGGGGAAAGCTTGGAAGCCTGCAGAGGAAGCAAGGCTTGCTGTACACCTTAAATGCAGCAGCAATGATGACGTCATCGGAGGGGACTTGCAGTCATGAAAAACCCATTTGCAAAGGCTTCCCACACGTTGGAAATCAATTGGCCAATTGAGTTACAATTGCATCAATCTTACACATCCATTTAGATTCGTGTGGGAATCATGAAATTCGGGGAACCCGACAATTGCCCGCACTTGAGTTAAAATCGACCCCATAGTGTTGAAATGAAGTCAGAAGGCTTTCGATAAGGTCCCGCATAAGTTAAAGTTAAATTAGCGTGCAAAGTTAAAGCACATAGGATTGGGGGTAAGGTACTGTCTTGGCTAGAGAACTGGTTGGCAGACAGGAAGCAAAGAGTTGGAATAAACGGGTCTTTTTCCGAGTGGCAGGCAGTGACTAGTGAGGTACCGCAGGGATTGGTGCTAAGACCCCAGCTATTCACAATATATATAAATGATCTAGACGAGGGAACTAGATTTAATATCTCCAAGTTTGCAGACGACACAAAGCTGGGTGGGCGTGTGTGCTGTGAGGAGGATGCAGAGTAGCTCCAGTATGATTTGGACAGGTTGGGTGATTGGGCAGATGCATGGCAAATGCAGTATAATGTGGATAAATGCGAGGTTATCCACTTTGGCGGCAAAAACAGGAAGAAAGATTATCAGAACGGCAATCGATTGGGAGAAGGGGAAGTGCAACGAGACCTGGGTGTCCTTGTGCACCAGTCGCTGAAGGTAAGCATGCAGGTGCAGTAGGCGGTTAAGAAGGCAAATGGTATGTTGGCCTTCATAGCGAGAGGATTCGAGTACAGGAGCAAGGATGTCTTGCTGCAGTTGTACAGGGCCTTGGTGAGACCACACCTTGAGTATTGTGTGCAGTTTTGGTCGCCTTACCTGAGGAAGGATGTTCTTGCCATGGAGAGAGAGTGCAGCGAAGATTCACCAGACTGATACCTGGGATGGCAGGAATAACGTAGAAGTGGAGATGCCGGTGTTGGACTGGGGTGGACAAATGTGGGAAGTCACACAACACCAGGTTATAGTCCAACAGCTTTATTTGAAATCACAAGCTTTCGGAGCGCTGCTCCTTCATCAGGTGAAGTGAAGAGATGCATATAGGCACAGCATATATAGTCAGAGAACACTGCCAGATGATTACAGGTAATCTTTCTAACTGCCCTTTATCACACCTCGGCAGAGAAATAATCACAGCAATCAAAGGTGTGAATGGTGCCCAAACAGGTCAGTCAGGAAAACATTACATCAAAGAACAATGAGGTGGGGTCACAAGGGGTCAAATGTTGCAGATGCTGGGGTCTGTATGAAAAACAGAAAAAAAAAAAAATCTTTGCTGGAAATCACAGCAGGTCCGGCCGCATCTGTGCAGAGAGAACAAGCCAGAACCCCCAGATCCCTTTGTACTGTAGCACTTTGCAGTTTCTCTCCATTTAGATAATAACTTGCTCTTTGATTTTTTCTGCCAAAGTGCATAACCTCACTTTCCAACATTATATTCCATCTGCCAAATTTCTGCCCACTCACTTAGCCAGTATATTACCCCCAATCCTGTGATTTTTTATCTTCTGCAGTAATCTGTTGTGTGACACCTTGTCAAATGCCTTTTGGAAGTCCAAATACACCACATCCACTGGTTCCCCTTTATCCACCCTGTTTGTTACATCCTCAAAGAATTCGAGCAAATTTGTCAAACATGACTTCCCCTTCATAAAACCATGCTGACTCTGTCCGATTAAATTATGCTTATCCAAATGTCCTGTTACTGCTTCCTTAATAATGGACTCCAACATTTTACCAACCACAGATGTTAGGCTAACTGGTCTATAGTTTCCAACCTTTTGTCTACCTCCCTTTTTAAATAAGGGCGTTACATTAGCAGTTTTCCAATCTGCTGGGACCTTTCCTGAATCCAGGGAGTTTTGGAAAATTACCACCAATGCATCCGCAATCCCTACCGCTACTTCTCTCAAGACCCTAGGATGTAAGCCATCAGATCCAGGGGATTAATCCGCCTTAAGTCCCATTATCTTACCGAGTACCATCTCCCTAGTGATTTTAATCGTGTTTAGCTCCTCCCCCCCCTATAGCCCCCTATTTGTCCAGTGTTGGGATATTTTTAGTGTCCTCTACTGTAAAGACTGATACAAAATTTTTGTTCAGCGTTTCTGCCATCTCCATGTTCCCCACCACTAATTTCCCGGTCTCGTCCTCTAAGGGACCAACATTCACTTTAGCCACCCTTTTTCTTTTTATATAACTGTAGAAACTCTTGCTATCTGTTTTTATATTTTTTGCTAGTTTACTTTCATAATCTAGCTTCCCTTTCTTAATTAATCTTTTAGTTATTCTTTGCTGGCTTTTAAATGCTTCCCAATCTTCTAGCCTCCCACTAGATTTGGCTACTTTATATGCCCTTGTTTTCAGTCGGATACTATCCTTTATTACTTTATACTTAGCCACGGATGGCTGTCTTTTCTTTTACGCCCCTTTTTCCTCACTGGAATATATTTTTCTTGAAAGTTGTGAAATATCTCCTTGAATGTAGACCACTGCTCATGTACCTTCTTACACCTTAATCTATTTTCCCAGTCCACTTTAGTCAACTCTGCTCTCATACTTCATAGTCTCATTTATTTAAGCTTAGTACGCTGGTTTGAGATCCAACTCTCTCACCCTCCAACTGAATTTCGAATTCAACCATGTTATGGTCACTCATTCCAAGGGGATCCTCTTGAGGAGCGATGGGCATCTATTGAACAGAGAAACCAGACCTTCATGGAAGTCCTTCTGAGTAGGACTGCCATTGCAGATACAGATCCCCATAGCCCCCTTGATGTGCAGCAAGGTGCTCTCAAGCCACTTGCAGGCGCGGAGGGGGAGCTGACCCATGAGAGGGAGGTTGATGGCAGCCCTCAAGGAAGTGGGGATTCCTCTCCAAGCGCTCACACTTCCATGCCACTGCAGAGCCCTCGGTCAGAGCCCCGCCGGAGTCCACACCCAAGTGAGATAGACGTCTCAACCCCTGCACAGCCGCAGGAGCAGCAAACTGCTGACGAGCCCTCACAGGCTCGCCACCCCAGAGGACGCCTGCCAAAGGTGTCGAGACAGGAGCAGCAGGAAAGTGACCAAGGGGCCTCCACATCTGCTGAAGCCACAGGGGAACCACTACGTAGAAGCACGCGTAAGAGGAAAATAAAGCACAAGTAGCCACAAGGGTAGTCACATGGGTGAAATGTGTATATTGTAAAAATGCTGTGTATATTGTAAAAATGCGATCAGTTGGTTCTTGTGCATAAAAATTCTGATGGCAACTGTTGCAGTTCTGGCGTGTGTCATTTCGCGAATGGGGCTTTCACATTGAGGGCTTAGGATTACTTGCAGTTGTCAGGATGCTGGTCAAATAGCTAGGAATCCGCAGGGTTTGGCCATTGTCGATGCTCAGGTAGGAAGCTGCAAGGCAAAAGAGTTTGATTTACTAGGCTAAGCAAATCTGGCCAGGATGAGTGCGCATCCCGGGCAGCAATGTTCTCGCGTAATGCTGCCACTGGTTGATGGGCCTCTGCAGGATGCTCGTTTTCGCCCTCCTCCTCCTCATCCGAGGAGGGTATGTGAGGAGCCACTTGGTACTCAGGAATCTGCAAGCCACGACACTGTGCCCTGTTGTGGAGTGCACAGCAAATCATGCCGATTCTGGAGACCCTGGCTGCTGAGTACTGTAGGGCTCCACCTGATCTATCCAGGCATCTGAAGCGCATCTTCAGCAAGCCGATGGTTTGCTCGATTATGGATCTGGTGGAAATGTGGCTGGAGTTGTAGCGCTCCTCAGCTTCGTTGGCTGGCCTCAACGGCGTCATTAGCAAAGTCCTCAGGGGATAGCCCTTGTCTCGAAGTAGCCATCCGTGAAGTTGGTCTGGCGGCCTGAATAGCGGAGGCACACTAGACTGGTGGAGTATGAAGGAGTCATGGCAACTGCCAGGGTACTTGGCACAAACATGCAAAATCTCCTTGTTGTGGTCACACACCAGCTGAACGTTAAGGGAGTGGAAGCCCTTGCGGTTGACAAAAATACCTGGATTGCGATGGGGTGCCCTAAGGGCCACATATGTGTAATCAATGACGCCCTGCACCCTTGGAAAGTCTGCCAGATGAGCTAATCCAACCGCTCGCGCCGTCACATTTGCGTGATCCCTAGTGAAATGGATGTGATCGTGCGCGAGGGCAAAGAGGGCATCGGTTACCTGTGTGATGCAAGTGTGTGCGGCCAACTGGGAGATGCCGCTGATGTCTGCTGATGATCCCTGGAATGAGCCGGAGGCAAAAAAGTTGTGTGCGGTGGTGACTTTGATGACCACTGGTAAGGAGTGTCCACCTGGTCCTCTGGGCAGCAGGTCTTGCTGTATCATTGCGCAGATGTCAGTCACTACCTGTCGCGAAAGTCGGAGCCACCTTTGGCACTGCTGCTCAGTCATGTTGAGGTAGCTGACCCTGTGTCTGTAGATCCTGTGCACAGACTATAAATATATAATTGCAGTGACTTTCAGTTTTTCTGCAATTCGTATATTTCCCGACATGGTAACTTACACCATGACGAAGTGTGGTTCACAGACCTGGCTGGGTTGGTTGATAAATGTGGCACCTTTCAAGCCTCCAGTGCTGATTGCGAGCGTGGCTTCAGGTTAATGAATCAGATCAAAATCAAGTCTCACAACAGACTGGAAATTACCCATCTGGACCATCTTATGAGGATAAAATCCTACCTCACAGCAAACAGCGATGTCAACCGTGACAGAATTTGCCATCACTGGAAAATGCAGAAAGACAAACGGGAGAAATTTCCAGTATGATACAATATCAACCTAATTTACTTACATCGTTGTATATATGTTTTTCGTGGTTATCGTTTTAAAATGGAAACTGCTCATGGACAGAAAAGTCGCACCCAGTACAAGGAAAATGTAGAGAGAGCATGGATTGCCAGTACTAATTCACGCAACACAGTTGACCACACCATCCTCCTCCATCGCCCAACTGGGGGGCAATGTCCTCGTCTAGTTCCATTCTTATCTATCGAATCACAGCCAGAGAACCACCTGCAATGGCTTCTCTTCCCACTCCCGCACTGTTACCCCTAGAGACACAAACGCCGCGTGAAAGATCCGACGTGGAGGATCCCTGGCTTCGACCTTCCGCCAAGTTTATGGACAACCCAAACCCCCATCCGCACAAACCATGGCAGGCACCGATACTTGTCGCACACGTTAAAATCTCTCCAGTGTGCGACTGTGGTCACCCAGAACAGACCATGGAACATACAAGACCCAATGCCCGATTCACAAATCCCTCCCTGGCCTCACCCCTACCCATCTGTGCAACCTTCTCCAGCCCTACAAGCCTCCGCGATCTCTGCGCTCCTCCCATTCTGGCACTTTGCGCAACCCCGGTTTTAATCGTTCCACCATTGGCGGCCGTGCCTTCAGCTGCTTTGACCCTTAGTTCTGGAATTCCCTCCCTAAAACTCTCCAACCAATCTTTTGCTCATATCTCCTTGTGCCACAGCGTCAAATTTTAATCCGACAATGCAAGGCACTATGTAAATGTAAGTTGTTGTTGTACAGCAGCTGTCCGTGGACTCTCCGGGTGACGATTCCTCAGAGGAGTAGATTCCTTCTGAGGGTGCACCATCACAGGACTCGTGCTTGCCATGCATCAGCTCAGATACACAATGTGGTGGGTCTAGTTAGAGAGTTAGGTGTGATCTCACCTGAATCACAGTCCACAAGTGAGCAAGAGCAGATGGTGGTGGCAGGACAGCAATGGGGAAATCCACTTCGGAGGGCACAGCCCTCTCCAAGCTGTGCTCAGCTAGACACAGACGCTGTACCTCTGGGGCCATTGATGAAGAGGAGAATGATTGAACAGCAGCAGATAGTGTGCGATGTACTGACAAGTACAAGGTCCATGATTGCGGTGAGAATGGAAGAGTTTGCCTCAAACATGAGTGGGTTGATGGCACAGGACATTGTGATGATGTGTCCTTGCATGGATAATGGTCAACTCCGTGGAACATCAACACTCCTACCAAAAGATTCCATGCAGGCCTGAACCATGCAGAATCTGGATGCGATCATGTCTGGTGCCTTAAATAGGGTGACCGACACTTTACCCTTGACCTTTCAGCACGTCACTGATCTGTACCAAGAGGGTCTTCAGTATGTTGGCTCCCATGGCGTTCAGGGGGAAAAAAGGGGCGGAGACAGTTCTCTTGGCTGCAGAGGACTCCCGCTCGGTGCCGCTACCCCTCCCTCCACAGGCCTCCAGAGACACTGGGGTAGAGTTTCTGCTTTGGGGGCAATCGGCAATTCGGTACAAATTGCAGTAGTTTTCCAAAATCACGTTATTTTGTTCAAGTTTCCGCCAAAACTCATTTGCATATCAGCAAACGCACAGCTTCCCGCAAATCAGCATGAATGGGCGATCAACAGATGACTGGGAACAGAGCCAATCAGGCCTCAAGTATCTGGGGAGAGGTCGTACAAAAGCCAGTGTGAAAACTTTTTCTGTTGAGCTTCACTCAAAAGTAAGCGGACACTCCTCTCCCTGGAAAACAATGCCATATATGGCCTGACTTTGATTCATTTACTGTTTTAATGCATAGCATTAGTGAGCAACATTCCCTGGGGCGGCGCAGGTCAAAACTACATTAGAGGGAACATTGGGAGTCTGTGATTTCATAATGTGTGAAAATTTCATGGGAGTTTGAAAGCGACATTCTTAAATCTGACACTAGAGTCTTAAACTTAAATAAAAGTATGAGGGACAAGTTGGCGAAGATAGATTGGTAAATTGGATTGAAAGGTATAATTGTAGATAAGCAGTGGCAATGATTTAAAGAAATATTCCAAAACTCTCAATGAATATACATTCCAACGAAAAAAATCTCCACAGGAAAAGAGATCAATCCGTGGCCAACTAAAGTAGTTACGGATATTAGATTAAAAGAGGCAAGTGGAGACTCCTCGTCGGAGGGGGCAGGAGTCTCCTAGCTCTGCTCACGCTGAGCCTCAGGGGGGCCATCAAGGAAGAGGGCGATCCTGAAGCTGCAGGAACAAGTGCAGGGGGTCTGACAGGTTTTGCGAGCGTGGTGACTGAGAGTGTCCAGAGAATCGAGGAGTCCATCTCCAACATGAGCACCATCGTGGCGCAGGCAATCGCGCCTGTAGGTTCCTCCATGGATAAAATGGCCACCTGCATGGAGGACCTAATACACCAGTCACACGAGCACATGGTCTCTATGCTAAAGAGATGGGCATCTATGGAGGATAGAAGCCAGTGGTTCTGATGTCCTTTCTAGGAGGGATATCAGTGTAGACGTGGGTCCTCATGGCCCCACTGATGTGCAGCCAGGTGCTCTCCAGCTCCTTGCTAGCAGGGAAGTGCAGGCAGCCTGAGAGGGGTGATGGTGGAAGGGACATGGAAGTGGGGGCTCCTCTCCAAGTGCTCACACTTCTCCCCTCTTGCAAACCCCTCGGTCAGAGCCCCAGGAGGAGGAGCAGACTTTGACGGGGCTCTCACAAGCTCCAAAACCCAGAGGACGACCACCAAACGCATCTGAGCAGGTGCAGCAGGGAAGTGAAGAGGCTGCCTCTACCTCTGCTGAAGCCACAGGGGTACCACCACGTAGAAGCACACAGAAGCGAAGGAAGGAGAGTCACAAGGGTAGCCATTTGGGTGTTTTCTTCAATAGTGTTTTCTTCAATATTGTTAAGTTTATGTTGAAATAATGGCCCAGTAATTCGGGTCCCAACGCGTGAGTACGGGTGTGAGTACGGACGGGGTACTCACGCGTGGGCCCGATCGAAGTGCCGCTTTTCAGGATGCACAGCGCATGCGCTGAAAACTGGCATTTCCTGTCCTCTGAAGCAAGGGGTTAAGAGGCGTATTGCGTGCGACGTTGCAGGCAGCGCGTGCGTATTAAAATTTGGCATTTTCATGAATGGTTTGAGTGAGGGTAAGTCCCCACAATTTACACATAAAAAAAGGATGAGTAAAGCCACCGAGAAGCTGCGGAGGAAGAACTCTTTCATTAGTGGAGCTTCTGAACGGCACATTTTTGGTTGGGAAAGGGAGAAAAGTTATTCTAAGAAAGTCTGAGGAAACTTTAATTATTTTTTAAAACAGCTTTTGAGTAATATAGGTATAAGGAGCAATTGTGGCTGTGTGCAAGGCCTAATTGAATTTGATGTGTTTATTAAATGTGAAAATGACTGTTTAAAAATGAATAAAATGCTTAAAAAATAAACTTGTCATCAGTAATATATCTTATTTTTAGTGTCTGTATATATTCCTTGAAGGATGTGCATTTATGTATGTATTCCTTTCAGTATGTGGATGAATGTATGTATGTAATGATGATTTTCTGAAAATGTAAGTTATTGGAAAAGGATCTCGGCCTGTGATATTCATCAGGCGGGTAACACGTGTTCGCAAGCCGTTAAAGCATGTTTCCTGGCATAGGCCGAGTTGATTTTATAGCCACTCAGTTTATTAAAATAAATAACAACTATTTCCATTTCCTCCTTACAGGTATGCATGTGTAAAGAGGAGTTCTGTGAGCGAGAAACATGCCCTCTTATAGAAATGTTGCCGTGATGCTCTGTGTGGTTTTGCTTCAAAGAAATCGGAACGCCAGGGAACAACGTGGAAGAGTGAGGAACCATAACCGTCTCCTGGTCAGAAGGAACAACTACCCACCCCACAGAGTGTACAGGGAGAGGCGATCATTTGAGATGCTGCTGGAGGAGTTGTGTGTCAGGAGGCTGCGCTTCAGTAAAGAGGCAATTGGCCGACTATGTGACATGTTGAAGGCGGACCTGGAACCATGCTCGAAGACCCGCACTGCCTTGTCATTGACCATGAAGGTAACCACAGCATTGAACTTCTTTGCAAGTGGGTCATTTCAAGCAGGCACCGGTGACATAAGCAACATCTCCAAGAATGCTGCGAGGGTCTGCATTCACCAGGTCACAGAAGCCATTTGCTGTAGGCTTTCAGATTTCATTAAGTATGACTTGTCCACTCGACATCAAAAGGAGATGGCCTTAGCATTTCATCGCATTGCTGGATTCCCCAAAGTGATTGGGGCCGTCGATGGAACCCATATTGCATTGAAGGCACCACTGAAGGCACCTGTGACATACATAAACAGGAAGGGGTATCATTCATTGAATGTAATGATATTATGTGATGCGCACCTCAGGATACTAAACGTGATTGCAGGGCACCGGGGAAGTAATCATGACTCCTTCGTCCTCCGTAACTCTAAATTGTATGATGCTCTCAGCAAATTGCCTACAGGATCCGCATGGATATTGGGCGACAAGGGCTACCCACTAAGACCATGGCTGATGACCCCCTACCGCAAGACCAATAATCAGTCTCAGGAGAGATACAACCATGCACAAGTGTCTACACGTCAAGTGGTGGAGAGGACAATAGAAGTTCTGAAATCACGCTTCCGGTGCCTGGATAGGTCAGGGGGGACCTTGCAGTACTCTCACCAGAAAGTGGCAAGGATTGTGATGGCCTATTGTCAACCTTGCCCTGCAGGAAGGACTGACCCTTAACACTGCAGAACAGCTACCTGTTGAAATGGAGGATGAAGGCGATGGCAATGTGCATGTTGCCAGGCCTCATGGGGAGGAGCCAAGTGCCGCCGAAAGTAAGGCTGCTCGGGAACTGCTAGTAGCCAACACCTTCACGAGCTAGTGGTGCCTTGTACCTCCCCCTCCCCCCGCAAGGCAAAGAAAGGAGCAGACACAATTTAAAGTGAAGCAGTGAACTTTTATTGCATCATAACACAGTTTTGAGGGTCAGTTTTGATGTAGATAGTTTATAACTTTTATATGTTAACTAGCTATTTTCTACTTTTCAAACATTTGTAAACATGAATAGTTCAGAAAAAAATGTGTTAACAGTTTAAAGTGACTTTTTCTGCTTTCTTACTGCAATAAAGACATTAAAGGTGGAAACTAGCTATGTTCTAATTTTCAAACAGTTGTTGTAAAAATACTTTGGCTCCAATAAAAGTTGCAAATTTTTTTCAAATTGACTACAGGCTGCACTGTTTAAAGGAAAAGGTTACATATCCTTTCAGTCACAAATAAACATTTCAATGAAAACAGCAAACGCAACATTTTACATGTCAATAAAATGAAAAATTTAACAATTGAACGATTTGCCCCCTCGCATCTGTGACTGAGGGTCCAAGGAGGTACATTGCGCAAGAGGTCGTCGTCGTACATGTCCTCAACACTGTTCCCTTTGGGGAGCTGTGTGAAGTGGTGGAAGGATTTCTGGCCATGTTAACGCTCCTTCTGTGACCGTAACCATCTTCATACCAGCCATTAGGGTGGTTAGTCCTATGGCGGGAGGGTTTTACGGGCTCCCACAACCCATACGAGGGGGGGGGGGTGCCACCCACACCCACGGACGCAAGTATCCCGCTGGATATCCACCCAGAATTTGTAGTCGGAGCTCCCACTCCACTTGCCGGGACTGTCTGGAGCGGGGTTCGAAACCCTACTCCTTCTGGCCCAGCGGCGGGGATGCTTACCGCTACGCCAAAGGCCCACTCCGCGCTTAAGGTGCCACCCATACGTTTCCTGCGCCTTTTCCCTCCCTGTGACTGGAGCACTATGCTGCCACTTGAAAGACCAAGCTATCATCTGTCCTTTACGCGGCGCCTTGGAGTTCTCATTCCCAATGATGCGCAGGCGCTGCGCCTCCACCTCGCTGAGGAGATTGCTGAGGTCATCGTCAGTTAAATTGCGAGTTCTTTTAATGACGTGAATTGTGCTCATTCCAGCCATTTAACGTTGCTAATTAAATAAATTGAATGAAAAAAATGCTTTCAGGTCTTTTACAACTCTTTAAATTGCTTTAATTCTGTTTAAAACTACTTCAGATTCTTCAAAATAATGTAAAAGTATTTAAAAGTTTATAAAAGTTACCAAAAGATTCATAAAAATACAAAGAACCTATTTAAAATGCTGCTCTGCATGTAAAAATGCTTTGCAGCTTGTGAAAAAGATTGGGGGCGTGTCCTATGGTAATGAGACCTCACGGGGCGTGTCTCACTTACACTCCGCGCTGGACGCTTCGCACTGGCTGCACTCCTGGGCGGCGTGACGTCAGACGCTGCCCGGGAGTCATCATCTGAAAAAAGGAATTCCACGCGTCCTGGGAGCAGAACGGCCGGCGCGCCGGGTAAGTGCACATCGGGGGCTTGCACACGCGGCAAGCCCCCGAACCTAATTTCTGGGCCAATGTTTATGCTGAAATAATCTAATGGCTCTAACTAAATGAACTATGGAAACTGGACTATCTGAAATGCAACTTAGTTCAAAAAGCTCATGCTGGTGCCGTTAAAAGGTAACGCAACCAGAAACATGGCTTTGGAATTCAGCGTTTATTTGCAGAGTCGGCTGAAAACCGACAGTAGTACATTGAAATGGGGGAATGTCAGTGAGCAAATCCGGACAAAATAAAAATTCTGATTGTCAATGTGCTCATTGCTATAAAAATAAACACATCCTTGTTGTCGGTGCAGAAAATGATGACTACATAGCGAAATATGTTAATGTTCTTAGCAGCTGGAGAAGCAAGGACTACGCCTTTGAACTTTGTAGGTTATTAACACTGCAATGAAAAACGAGGTACTGGCAACTGTACACAATTCCCGAGTGCATACGCCGATAGTTGACAAAAGCAGACAATGGTGTGCATAAAATGTTAATCCTGTACATAAAGTTCCAAGAGCAGAACGATTGTCAGCCACAAGGCGGTGTTTGCAAGCATTATCCAGTTAAGTGCATGTAATGCTCAGAGCATTACAGATGCTATCAAGCAATTCAACATGGATCACAATCTGGATGTACAGAGAATGGTGATGCTGACTTCAGATGGCGCACCTGTCAGGTTAGATCGGGATAACGGTGAAGCATGCGGGCCGCACTTACTCGAACACTGTTGCCGATCGAGATGATTTGGGAATCGATGATGCTTGGAAAGGTGTACCATTAATGAAAGTGGAAACACTAGTACGAACTGTATATGCAATGTTTAGCAGATCATCTGTTAAGAAGCCCAAGTTTGAGGAGTTAACCAGCATTTTGGAAGTTGATGCATCATCATTCAGACCTTTGCACTAAGTGTGCAGGTTATCACGGAAATGCCCTCTGAGAAATTAAGTTATACTGGTAGGCTACTACAAGGTGGAAGTCAATGAAAATGAATCTACAGCGAAGTATTGGTCTCAAAAAGCTTACAAATCCGCAGTATTGCCTTGCTAGCTGATGTTTTGGGGGAATTGTCTGAACTGTGCCACAATTTTCAAAGAAGTCTCAGTGCCATTGAAGCCTATCGCTATGCAAAAACCAAAATTGAAATAATACACACCCAGTACCTCAAGAGAAAAACCTCACACGAGTGAGAAAGTGCAACAAGAAATGGCATCCCTCACCAACACTGTTGATACAACAGGTCTTCTCCGTTTCATTGTATGACTGAACATTTAGATGCTCAATTTCCAGAGAAGAAGCTGTGAGAGTTGTCTGCATCAGATATCAAAGTACTGTTTTCTGCCAAATTTGACAAGTACCTTTCAAGCCTCCAGTGCTGATTGCGAGCGTGGCTTCAGGTTAATGAATCAGATCAAAAACCAAGGTCTTGCAACAGACTAGAATATACCCATCTGGACCATCTTGAGAATAAAATCCTTCCTCACAGCAAACCTTGACCAGACAGGAGATTTCCAACATGATGTAACTGCAAGTCATGTTGAATAAATATCAGCCTTATTGACTTGCATTGTAGTATTATACAGTAATGCCATTTGCCAACTGTCGATTTAATCATGATGTGCGAGACATCCGCGGTTTCTCATGAAAACTCACCTCTTGCCAGGCCGAGAATGGAGGGTGAGGCGAGGCCGGGAGGATTCGAGAGCTGCCTACCTCTGGGAAAAATGCATTAGGCTGCTAGAAATGCTGCTCAATTGATCTGTAAAGTCGGATGTGGTAAGCAGTGCCAATCAATGATGTAGTGTGGATTTCCAAGATTTAACGAATCAGAAAGAAGACAAGAATTTGTATGTTGGCAAACTTGGCATTAAAGCTAACTGCTTATTGCTACTAATGAAGATTTAGACAATGCTACACTTCAGAGCTTCTATGCTGGAGTTTCTTACTCTGCAGCTGTCCAGAAACTACTGAAAAAATTACCAGTAACAGACAAAATTCTTCAGGCATTGGCCTGTTACATCCAGCTAAGAAAGTGGATGAAGGTATAGTTATTAATCTATCAAGATGATGATTTATTTCCATCTGTGACAAATTGAGGATAAAAAACAATCGCGAATGCATGGAACCACTGTGATAAAGAATGTGCAGCAGAGTTTTATCTGCTGTGATGGCCTGCCATGAACTGAAACCTTCAACAGCTATTATACTGGAAATTGCTAAACGTGCAGCACTCCAGCCGATATCATCCCAAGTCTAAGTAACCTTAAACTGAGATGCATGGCAGCGTGGTGTAAAGCATTTTCAGATGCAGTAATATAGTTTTTATAAGAGGCCCAGTGTCGGGAGCAGCCGGTGAGTATTTATACTCAGTTTCGCAGGTTTTTTCAAAGGCCCAGTGTCGGGAGCAGCCAGAGAGTATTTATACTATGGTATGTTGGCCTTCATAGCCAGAGGATTCGAGTACAGGGATGTCTTGCTGTAGTTGTACAGGGCCTTGGTGAGACCACACCTTGAGTATTGTGTGCAGTTTTGGTCGCCTTATCTGAGGAAGGATGTTCTTGCTATGGAGGGAGTGCAGTGAAGATTCACCAGACTGATACCTGGGATGGCAGGAATGACATATGAGGAGAGATTGGGTCGATTAGGCCTATACTCGCTAGAGTTTAGAAGAATGAGAGGAGATCTCATTGAAACTTATAAAATTCTAACAGGACTAGACAGACTAGATGCAGGAAGGATGTTCCCGATGGCGGCTGAGTCCAGAACCAGGGGTCACAGTCTAAGGATAAGGGGTAAGCCATTTAGGACTGAGATGAAGCTTCACCCAGAGAGTGGTGAACCTGTGGAATTCTCTACCACAGAAAGCACTTGAGGCCAAATCATTAAATATATTCAAGAAGGAGTTAGATATAGTTCTTACGGCTAAAGGGATCAAGGGATATGGGGAGAAAGCAGGGACAGGGTACTGAATTTGGATGATCAGCCATGATCTCATTGAATGGCAGAGCAGTGTTGAAGGGCCGAATGGCCTACTCCTGCTCCTATCTTCTATGTTTCTATAAGATCTGTGACCTGTTATAGATTAAATAAAGCCACTAATGATTATGATTTTTAAGAGTTTGTCTGATTGTCTCATGATTTGAGATGGTGGGGTGGCAATATGGCATTACTGTATATATGCTTTTATTTAAGTGGTTGCTGTCGTAAAATTTGCCCAAGGACAAAAAGGTCACGCTCGTGGCCCGATCAGTACAAAAAAAAATCAGAGGGGACCAGGCATCTGGTCCAGCCCACTGGTGTTGCAAATAAATGCAGCCCATATGGCAAAATAAAAACAGGCGCAATTTGAAGTCTCCTCAAATGTGCGCAACTGCCGGAAACTTGCCATGGTGCTGAATTCAATATGGGGGCGTAGGCATTTTGTGGGCAGGGCTGGCTTCCAGCACACATTTGGATACAACTTGAAATTCCGTGATCTTCTGCGCGAGTTTTGCCGATCTCGGGCGAATTGCGCTGAAAAAAAAGATTGGCACCCACCCATTGGTTTATTGACTGGCAAATCCTTACTAGCTTCCTGCTACAGTCGCACCACCCAAGATCCGGAGGCCATTGCGCTTCTTGTTCTTCATTCCCTATTTTAATGAGTGTTTCTTAAAGTGGTCATCTTGACCTTGGCCCCTTCATTCTGAATTAAATCATTTTTTATCACTTCCAGAAGGAAAAGGAAACAAATCTCCAAAGAAGTTACTAACCCACTAATTCGAGTCGAGCAGCGCGGCCTTCACTGTGGAGGTGAAGCTGTAAGGGGTTTTAGATCGCAGAGGTTTCTCTCTCTAGAGGCCTCTCTCTCTTGCACAGTAAAACCTTGAGTGGTTCGACCCACTCGCCCCTTAGATTCTGTACTCTGGACTTTGGGGCAGGAACTACAATGTAGAGAAAACTCTTATAGACCAAGTTTGATGAAACGAAATGAAATTTTATTGCATATGGTAACACAAATCAAATGCAAGCAAATAAGAGAGTACATGGGAGGGAAAAACACAAACAAATCATAACGACACAATACTAACTAAGGCAAATACAGGCATATTATACTCTACAAAAATCATCATGAAATGGGGAAAACACAGAACATCGAGGGATAACAACTCATGTTAATTATACCCTTAAATGTCCACCCCCTTAAACCTATCTAGCCAACTAGGAGGTGCAAAGTTTTGAAACAGGTCTGCGTTTGATCCTTTCGGGCGTCCCGTCTCCACGTGGATCGTGGAGCCCCAGCGAGCTGCGCCACACCTCTCTCCGGAGGTGGGGGTCGGGGACGGCTGGACACCGGCTGACCTGGATGTCGGCGGGGTCGGGGATCGTTGGCTCGACCCCGGTCAGAGGAGCCTTGGGCTGGCCCCCATCGTCTCCAAGGTTCTTTCTGTCGTTTGATTTTGTCTCTTCTCCCGAGCCTGGAGCGGGTCGATGGCCTCTCGTTTCGTCAACGGCCCGGGGTTGGTCGATGATCTCCCGATGTTTTACCCCGGGGCGGGACGCCGGCTCAAACGACCTTCTTGATGGTGGCTTGGTCTTCTTCTTCTTCCTCTCCGACGATGGAGAGGAGTCACGCTGATCTTCTCCCAAAGCAGCTCCTCTTTACCCAGCTCAAAAGCTGGACAGGCCTGCAAGCTGGAAAGCTGAATAACCCAATTCCTACCCGTGTGTTCTCTCAATTATACTTCTTTCCAGAAGTTCTTATCTCGCACCAAATCAGGTTAGTCTTTTGTTTTAACTTTTGGCGGGCTTGTTGCACAACGGGGTAGTTATTATATTTTAAACTGTTCTTGGATGGCCGGTAACGGGCCATCTCTGGTCTGGAATGACCTTCATTGTTTTTAATGTTCTGGTGATGTCTTTAACGGGTCCTTGATGCTCTTCTCATGAATATGAAACTGTTCCCTTTTGTCTGGGTCAACATTTAGATGGCCTTTATCTACAGGCCGATCTTGACTGGATCTGCATCCAATTTATATGTATATGTGGCTGTCTGGTTTCGTTCTCTCAGAACCGGCTTCCAGAACTTACTTTGGGCTGAATCCACAAAGCTGTCTGAAGATTTGCAGGAACCATTTTAAAGTGTCCCAATAAGTTGATCACGGGGTCTGGCGGCCATTTTGTATGCCCCTTTTCCTGGGCTTCTTTTAAAATAGTCTTGAAAATCATGGCCTCTTCTGCCATTCGACCCTTTATAATATAAAGTTCAATTTTGCGAATCCTACAAGCCCACAACGGCTGTAGTGGCGCTTCTTAGTTTCCAAACAGGCAGGCCACTGAGCTGTGGGGCCTTTAACAACGAGTAGACGCGTGTCGAAATAAAACGTTCCCAAACGTAGCTTTGTCTTTTAAACTGTTTACTTTAACACTTAACAAACAGAATTACAAAGCAAACACGTATAAACGAACACGGTCAAAAACTGTACTGCTCCAAACCTCACAGCTTCTGCCTCTTTCACCACGTGCAGTTTAAAACTGTAAGATGGCTGCACCCATGTGTGGCTTAGGGACTGTTCCATTGTGGCAAGAATGAAGGGGGTGTCGGACTATACTACTGGAGCAAGAAAATAGGGGGTTTCTTAATACAATAAGTCGTTCAGGTAAATTAACTGTATTATGCCATTTAGCCACTATTTTAAAGTATTTTCTTAAGCTTTTATGGCTCTTGCAACGGCTTTAAATTTCTATGGGACTGGCTTATTCCAGGCATGGACGAGGGACCTGTGCCGAGCCAGCCCAGGGGCAGTGAAGACCAACATTCGGCAGGAGACAAGGATTTTATTACATCATTCACTGAGCAATGGCAGAGGTCACATTGTCTTTAACTGAATTAGATCCATCGAGTTAGAAATGCGGGTTCCCCAGCCAATTAAATGGAGTGGGTCTGATGATGTCATCACTGACACGCCTTGAGCTGAGATCTTTAAAGGGGCCTTCCACACATCACAGGTCTTTGGGAGAAGTAAATTTGGTGAGACGTTGAAGACCTTCGCTGAGGCTTGAGGGATCCGTGGAATCCCAATGGCACAAGACAGCACCCAGATTCTGGGCTGTTTATAGTTTGGGATACAAAGTGCACACATGGGCTGGGGGCTAAAAGCGCAGCATTTGAGTAGCCCACCTGTACAGATAACTGTAGCTGTAGTAAAGACAGCTGCTTTACGGTAGCTGTAGTAAAGACAGCTGCTTGACGGCAGTCGTATAAATAGGAAGACATCTTGGCCATGCGGCAGTACTGCACGAGCTGGCACTGACTCAAGACCTAATAAAGAGTACTCAACGATATCTACTCGTAAGCCTCTTATTACTAAGATATAAGATAACATTACACCACCCCACCCCACATTCAATTCCCGTCTCTGGGTTAAGGAGTGGGGGATGGAATGGGTTGGGGCTGCTCACTGACAGAAAAATACACATCAGAATGACAATCCCCAACACACAAAAATACATACGTATCAGAATGACAATCCCCAACACAGTTAGTATCAAAATAAAATTATTTTATTTACTTTCACAACATAGAGGAGTTTAAAGAGAGAAAGTCAGATTTGCATTTATATTGCACCCTCAGGATGTCCCAAAGTGCTTTACAGCCAATGAAGCACTTTTGAAATGTAGTCAAATGTAGGGGTACGGTAGCAGAGTGGTTATGTCACTGAACTAGTAAGCCAGAGGCCTGGACTAATGATCTGGAGACAGAAGTTCAAATCCCACCACAGTAGCTGGGGAATTTAAATTCAATTAAATACATCTGGAATTAAAAAGCTAGTATCTTACTGGTTCACTAATGTCCTTTAGGGAAGGAAATGTGGCTCCAGACCCACAGCAATGTGGTTGATTCTTAACTGCCCTCTGGTTCAAGCTTCTGAAGAGCAATTCAGGATGGGCAATAAATGCTGGCCTTACCAGCGACGCCCACATCCTATTGACGAATACAAAACACTATTGTATTATAGGAACCGCGGCAACCAATTTGCTGACAGCAATGACCAGATAATATTTTCAAGTGATAAATATTGCTGAGGGATAAAGATTGAAATAGCAAGTGCGGTCGTTTACAGCTGCTCATATCCTAACTCGCACCAAGTCCCATTCACCCATCACTCCTCCAGCAATGCCTCGATTTTAAAATTCTCAGCCTTGTTTTCAAATCCCTCCATGGCCTGGCCCTTCCCAATCGCTGTAACCACCTTCAGCCTGTCAGATCTCTTTGCTCCTCCAATTCAGGCCTCTTGTGCATCCCCAATTTTAATCTCTCCACCATTGGCAGGCCTGCCTTCAGCTGCATAGGCCCCAAGCTCTGGAATTCCCTCCGCCTCTCTCCCCCCACCTCCTGTTAAGATGCTCCTTAAAACCTACCGCTTTGATCAAGCGTTTGGTTATCTGTCCCAATATCTCCTTATGTGGCTCGGTGTCAAAGTGGTCGCACAGAGTTATTATGAACGGAGTACACCATAAACAGTGTAAAAGCTGGAAATTTTATGAGATCTTCGTTAAGTAGTGGGTGAGCAGATTTAAAATTGAAATTTAGTTTAACACTTTAACTTGAAGCTTCTTTCTAAGTTAAGTTCAGTCAATTGTTAACAGAAACTTCCCATCAGTGGCAGTTAAGTGATTGCCTGAACAGGTGGTAATTACTGAGAGCAGGAAGCTGAGTGAGCACTTGTAACATGGCTCAAAAGGTGTATGTGCTGGATTCCATTGCTCTTGAGGAACTCCTCCATCTCCTGGGATGTGAACTGTGTTCCATTGTCAGTTACGATCTGCTCCGGCAGACCAAATCGCCCGAACATCTCTCTCAGAGTCTCGATGGCTTTCTCCGTAGTGGTAGTGGACATTACTGCAACCTCCGGCCATTATGGAATGGGAGTCCATCGCGACCAGGAATATCGCTCCTTCCACTGGTCCCGCGAAGTCCAGATGGATCCGTTGGCATGGTGTCACTGGCCATTCCCATGGATGCAGTGGCGCTGCTCTTGGCGTATCCCTGGTTGTCTCGCATGATGGGCATGATTTTGCTTCAACTTCAATTTCATGATCCAGACCGGGCCACCAGAAGTAGCTTCGTGCCAGCTCCTTCATCCGGACAACACCACAATGTCCTGAGTGCAGCTCGTTGAGGACATGTTTCCGCAGCTTTGGTGGTATGATCACTCGCATGCCCCAAAGGAGGCATCCTGACGTGACAGACAACTCCTTCCCTCTTGACAGGTAAGGTAGGAGCTCAGGTGGTGCATCTGACACCCGTGATCCATCTCCTCACATCACCCGATCCAGCACCTTGGATAGCGTAGGGTCCACTTTGGTCTCTTTCTTGACCTGCCGGGCCGTGACAGGGGCATTGCTCACCATGTCAAAGTAGAAAATCTTCTGCTCACAGCCTTCAGAGGGCACAGGCAGCGGAAGTTGTGACAATCCATCCGCATTGCCATGTGCTGCTGACCTCCAGTATTTGATGTTGTAATTGTGAGCGCTTAACGTCAGCGCCCAGCGCTGCATCCTGCACACTGCCAGGGAGGGTATTCCTGTGTGTGGACCAAAGATCGATGTCAGAGGACGATGATCCGTCAGCAAGGTGTATTTCCTTCCGAACAAGTAGTGATGGAACTTTTTGATTCCAAAGATGATGCCCAAAGCCTCTTTTTCGATCTGCGGGTATTTCACCTCCGCCTTGCTCAGGGACCTTGATGCGAATGCAATCGGCTTCTCTTCGTCTGAGGGACTGATGTGGGACACGACCGCGTCACAGGCCAGCTGAATCTGCAATGACGGGTCAAAGTGCGTCAACACTCTGGGGTCAGTCAAAGCTGCTTTGGCTTTCTTGAATGCAGCTTCGCACTCCTTTGTCCACGCCCAGGCCTTGCCCTGACACAGCAACTCATGTAATGGCTTCAACACTGATGCCAGCTGTGGAATAAACTTTCCGTAATAGTTCAGGAGACCTAAGAATGACCGCAGCTGGCCGACATTTGTAGGTGCAGGAGCGTCGGCAATGGCTTTCACTTTCGATGGTGCTGTGTGTAGGCCGTCCGCGTCGATGACATGGCCTAGGTACTCCACTGATGGCTTGAAAAATTCGCTTTTGTCCTTGCGTAAGCCATATTCTTCAAGTCTTCCCAGTGTCTTCGTCAGGTTCTGCAGATGCTCGTTGTCGTCCTTTCCTGTGACAAGGATATCGTCGAGATAACATTGTACCCCTGGAATGCCGCTTAAAATCTGGTCCATAGCCCGCTGAAACAATGCTGGTGCTGACGTTATACCAAAGGGTAGGCAGCAGTACCTGTAGAGGCCCTTGTGGGTGGTGATGGTGAGGTACTTCTGTGAGGCTTGGCATAGATCAATCTTGCTAAACTTCTGACCGCCTGCTAGACACGTGAAAAGATCTTCAATGATGGGGAGGGGGTACTGTTCAGCTCAGAGCACAGGATTCACTGTTACTTTGAAATCTCAACATAAGCGAACCGCGCCGTCACTCTTCATCACTGGTACCACGGGCGTGGCCCACTCACTGTGCGAAACCGGCACCAGGACCCCTATCTTGACCAGACGCTCCAGGTCAGCCTCCACCTTTGGTCTGAGGGCGTAGGGAACGTTCCTCGCCGGCTGTCAGGCTTCACCTCGAGTTTGACCGTAATCCCCTTCATACTCCCCAATTCTCCACTGCCGCTAGCCCTGCCTCTTCGACTGACACCGCATTCACTTTTTTCCAATCCAGATGAATTTTCTCCAACCATGGCCTGCCCATCAGGGATGGATAGTCACCCTTGACCACGTAAACAGGCAGCATCGTGGTTTGTCCATTAAGCTCCACCTTGACCTCCGTCTTACCCAGCATTGGGACTGTTTCCCCAGTGTAGGTCTTTAAGATGAGCTTGGCCAGCGTCAGTGATAGGTGGTTCAGTTTTTCTTTGAATAGCTTCTCTGAAATCAAGGAGACAGCGGCCCCCGTATCCAGCTCCATTTTGACCGGTATTCCCTCTAGTAGTGGAGTGATTCCGTAGTCTGATGAGCCTCCATTCACCATTAACACATGGAGATTCAGCTCCCCATCAGAGTCTGTGTCACTGTCTTCCTGTCCTTGTTTCACCGTGTGTAGGTTTTTCTTTTTAGAACGCCTGTTGGATGTGTTTCCTTGTTTGTTTTTGTGTGTCTCTGTGTAGGATTGTTTGCTTTGCCCTTTACACACACGTTCAATGTGTCCTTTTCACATTTCCGACAGGTCAGGTCTTTACACCAGCAGTCAGATGGCTGATGACCTGACCTTCCACATCTGTAACACTCTCTGGCGCCCCTTGCATGCTTATCCGGTGTAGCTGCTACCCTGTGCACTCTTGTTGCAGCCCCCAACAGCTGTGCATCTTTAGCTGCTAACTCCATAGACACAGCGAGCTCCACTGTTGATTTAAGCGTCAGTTTGTCAGTCGTGAGCAAGCGCTTCTGTGTTGCTTCACATCTTAATCCACACACAAACCTATCACGGACAGTGTCAGTTAGAGTTTCACCGAACTCACAATGCTCAGTTAGCTTCTTTAGCACTGCAACATATTCGGCTATGGACTCAACCTCCCCTTGGTTTCGTTTGTGAAACCTGAACCTCTCGGCAATCAGCAGCGGCTTGGGTGCGAAATGTGTTTCCAAAACTTCCACAATCTGATCATATGTCTTAGCGCCGGGCTTATCCGGGTGCATCAAACTCCGTAACAAGCCAAATGTTTTTGCTCCGATCACACGGAGGAACGTCGCCACTTTCATGTCATCTTTAATGCCATTTGCAGTCACAAAAAATCCGAAACGCTCTGTATAAGCACTCCATTGCTCTGCCGTTTCATCAAATGGTCCAAACGCTCCGGTTAGCATAGCCATCTTGTTATCTTTTTAAAAAATCTTTACAGTCCTTTTCCTCCACTTTTTAATTTATTTTTACAGTCCTTTTCCTCCACTTCGTTTCACTGTATCGTTACTCTCCCCCTTCTTATTTGTGTAACACACGAACAGCCACCTTTACGAGGCGATTGCATCAGCACTAAACTGCAGGCGCGCCATTAAGAAAAGACAGGAACTTCTTACTTTAAACATCGCCGATTCCAGTGCAAAGTGATGCTCAAGTCCGTCGTCCTCGTCGCCAGTTTTGTTGTGTCTCAAGGGGTCTTATACCCTTACCTATATAACAATTAAGAAGGACTCCGGGGTGGAGAGTTTAGTTAACGGCCATTTTATTTACAATGTGCTTCTTCACTCAATGCACTACATTTCCCATAGTGCATTGCAAATCACCACTACGGTATCCCATGTGGGACAATTCTAATACACATTCAAACTACACAACAGAAAGTGTGAGGTTATGCACTTTGGCAGAAAAAATCAAAGAGCAAGTTATTATCTAAATGGAGAGAAACTGCAAAGTGCTACAGTACAAAGGGATCTGGGGATCCTGGTGCATGAAACACAGAAGGTTAGTATGCAGGTACAGCAGGTGATCAGGAAGGCCAATGGAATCTTGGCTTTTATTGCAAGGGGGATGGAGTATAAAAGCAGGGAAGTCTTGCTTCAGTTATACAGGGTACTGGTGAGGCCACACCTGGAATACTGTGTGTAGTTTTGGTTTCCATATTTCAGAAAAGATATACTTGCTCTTGAGGCAGTTCAGAGAAGGTTCACTCGGTTGATTCCGGAGATGAGGGGGTTGACTTATGAGGAAAGGTTGAGTAGGTTGGGCCTCTACTCATTGGAATTCAGAAGAATGAGAGGCGATCTTATCGAAACATATAAGATTGTGAGGGGGCTTGATCGGGTGGAGACCAGCATCGGACCTAGGAGTGAGCAGCGAGGTCAGGAGGAGGAGCTATAACCGGCATAAAAGCCAGCGGCAGCGACCAGAGGCCCGAGACCAGCATCGGACCTAGGAGTGAGCAGCGAGGTCAGGAGGAGGAGCTATAACCGGCATAAAAGCCAGCGGCAGCGACCAGAGGCCCGAGACCAGCATCGGACCTAGGAGTGAGCAGCGAGGTCAGGAGGAGGAGCTATAACCGGCATAAAAGCCAGCGGCAGCGACCAGAGGCCCGAGACCAGCATCGGACCTAGGAGTGAGCAGCGAGGTCAGGAGGAGGAGCTGTAACCGGCATAAAAACCAGCGGCAGCGACCAGAGGCCCGAGACCAGCATCGGACCAAGGAGTGAGCAGCGAGGTCAGGAGGAGGAGCTATAACCGGCATAAAAGCCAGCGGCAGCGACCAGAGGCATACCAAATCAACAGCAGAGGAGAGAGTTAAAAAAATAATCCAAGAGTGACGTCACCAGGAAGCAGGTAGGTGATTGGTTGGATTGGTTGGTGAGTATTTCTTCTTTTTATTACAAGCTTAAATTCGGCGGTTTTTTTCTAGGGTCTGTGCTGTAAGGGAGACAGTTGGTTAACCATTAAACTGGTGTAATTTAGAGGGATTGATTTAATCTAATTAAATAAAAAAAAATTATAATTAATTACATAGAATGGAGCAGATGATGTGTTACTGTTGCGAGATGTGGGAGCCGGTAGACCCCATTGAGGCTAACGGTGATTACATCTGTGACAAGTGTCTGCTGCTACAGGATCTCCAGCTCCGTGTTGATGAGCTGGAGTCTGAGCTTCAGATACTGCGACACATCAGGGAGGGGGAGAAGTACCTGGACTCTGTGTTTCAGGAGGTGGTCACACCTATGAAGTTAATTAATTCAGATGTAGCCCATGGTCAGGGACTGGACGGTGTGACCACGAGTGAGGCAGGTACGGGGATCCAGAAGGTAGTGTTGGAGGAGCCGCAGCCGTTGCTCTTGTCCAACAGGTTCGAGCTTCTTACTCCCTGTGGAGACGGAGGCAGGGGCTGCAGGGAGGATGAGCAACCTGGCCACAGCACCGTGGAGAGGGGGGCCATTCAAGAGGGGGGAGTAAATAGAAATGTTGTAGTGGTAGGGGATAGTATTATTAGGGGGATAGATAGAGTTCTCTGCAGCCAAGAGCGAGAGTCCCGTAGGCTGTGTTGCCTACCCGGTGCCAGGGTTAAGGACATCTCCTCTGGGCTGGACAGAAACTTGGAGTGGGAGGGGGAGGATCCAGTTGTCGTGGTCCATGTTGGTACCAACGACATAGATAGGACAAGGAAGGAGGTTCTGCTGAGGGAGTTTGAGCAGCTAGGGGCCAAATTAAAAAGCAGAACCACAAGGGTAATAATCTCTGGATTATTACCTGAGCCACGAGCGAATTTGGCTAGGACAAATAAAATAAGAGAGTTAAATGCGTGGCTCAAAGACTGGTGTGGGAGAAATGGGTTTTGCTTCCTGGGACACTGGCACCAGTACTGGGACAGGAGGGAGCTGTTCCGTTGGGACGGGCTTCACTTGGCCAGTGCTGGGACTAGAGTCCTGGCGGATCATATAACTAGGGCTGTAGAGAGGGCTTTAAACTAACTAGTGGGGGGGAGGTTCCCAGAGAGCAAATAATACAAATGACAACAGAGAAGGTCATAGACTTAGGTAGCAGTGGGGAAATTAAAAACCAGAGCGTGTCAGGAAGGGGTAGAAGGTGTGGAGTAAAAGGTAAAGTAATAAAAAGGGCAATAGCAGGAACTAAGTGTCACAAAACATATTTGAAAGTTCTCTATCTGAATGCACGTAGCATTCGTAACAAAATAGACGAGTTAAAGGCACAAATAGCTACATATGGGTATGATCTTGTGGCCATTACAGAAACATGGCTGCAGGGTGACAATGCCTGGGAATTAAACATACCAGGTTATTTAACAATCAGGAAGGACAGGCAGGAAGGAAGGGGAGGTGGGGTGGCTATGTTAATAAAGGAAGGAATCACTGTAATACAGAGAAATGATATTGGGTCAAAGGATCAGGATAATGAAACAGTTTGGGTGGAGATAAGGAATAATAAGGGGAAAAAAACACTAGTGGGTGTAGTATATAGGCCTCCGAACAGTCGCAACTCGGTTGGACGGAGTATCAATCAGGAAATAGTTGAGGCTTGTAATAAGGGAACATCTATAATTATGGGGGATTTTAACTATCATATAAATTGGACGAATCAAATTGGGCAGGGCTGCCTTGAGGATGAGTTCATTGAGTGTATTAGGGATGGGTTTCTTGAGCAGTATGTAACTGAACCAACCAGGGGGCAAGCAACCTTAGATCTGGTCCTGTGTAACGAGACAGGATTAATTAAAAATGTCCTAGTAAAGGATCCCCTTGGAATGAGTGACCATAACATGGTTGAATTCCATATTCAGTTAGAGGGTGAGGAGGCTGTATCTCAAACAAGCGTGCTAAGCTTGAATAAAGGAGACTATGAAGGTATGAGAGCGGAATTGAGTAAAGTGGATTGGGAAAATAGGTTAAAGGATAAGACGATACATGATCAGTGGTGTACATTTAAGGAGTTATTTTACAAATTCCAAAAAAAGTATATTCCACTGAGAAAAAAAGGGTGTAAAAGAAAAGACAGCCATCCGTGGCTAAGTAAAGAAATTAAGGATAGTATTCGACTAAAAACAAGGGCATATAAGGTAGCCAAATCTAGTGGGAGGATAGAGGATTGGGAAAACGTTAAAAGACAGCAAAAAATAACAAAAAGATTGATTAAGAAAGGGAAGATACATTATGAAAGTAAATTAGCAAAAAATATAAAGACAGATAGTAAGAGTTTTTATAGTTATATAAAAAGAAAAAGGGTGGCTAAAGTAAATGTTGGTCCCTTAGAGGATGAGACCGGGAAATTAATGGTGGGAAATATGGAGATGGCAAAAACACTGAATGAATATTTTACATCAGTCTTTACAGTAGAGGACACCAAGAATATCCCAACACTTGACAAGCAGGGGGCTATAGGGGGGGAGGAGCTAAATACGATTAAAATCACTAAGGAAGTAGTACTTGGTAAAATAATGGGACTCAAGGCGGATAAATCACCTGGACCTGATGGCTTACATCCCAGGGTTTTGAGGGAAGTGGCGGTAGGGATTGTGGATGCATTGGTAATAATCTTCCAAAACTCCCTGGACTCAGCAAAGGTCCCGGCAGACTGGAAAACTGCTAATGTAACACCCTTATTTAAAAAGGGCAGTAGACAGAAGGCTGGAAACTATAGACCGGTTAGCCTAACATCTGTGGTAGGTAAAATTTTGGAGTCCATTATTAAAGGAGACAGTAACAGGACATTTGGATAATCATAATTTAATAAGACAAAGTCAGCATGGTTTTATGAAGGGGAAGTCATGTTTGACAAATTTGCTGGAGTTCTTTGAGGAAGTAACATATAGGGTGGATAAAGGTGAACCAGTGGACGTAGTGTATTTAGACTTCCAAAAGGCATTTGACAAGGTGCCACACAAAAGATTATTGCTTAAGATAAAAAATCACGGGATTGGGGGTAATATTCTGGCATGGATAGAGGATTGGCTATCTAACAGAAGGCAGAGAGTTGGGATAAATGGTTCATATTCAGACTGGCAATCAGTAACCAGTGGTGTTCCGCAGGGGTCAGTGCTGGGTCCCCAACTCTTTACAATCTATATTAACGATTTGGAGGAGGGGACCGAGTGTAACACGTCAAAGTTTGCAGATGATACTAAGATGGGAGGGAAAGTAGTGAGTGAGGAGGACATAAAAAACCTGCAAGGGGACATAGACAGGCTAAGTAAGTGGGCAGAGATTTGGCAGATGGAATACAATACTGGAAAGTGTGAGGTTATGCACTTTGGCAGGAAAAATCGTAGAGCAAGTTATTATCTTAATGGCAAGAAACTTGAAAGTACTGAAGTACAAAGGGATCTGGGGGTCCTGGTGCATGAAACTCAAAAGGTTAGTATGCAGGTGCAGCAAGTGATTAAGAAGGCCAATGGAATGTTGGCTTTCATTGCTAGGGGGATAGAATATAAAAATAGGGAGGTATTGCTTCAGTTGTACAAGGTATTGGTGAGACCGCACCTGGAATACTGCATACAGTTTTGGTGTCCATACTTAAGAAAGGACATACTTGCGCTCGAGTCAGTACAAAGAAGGTTCACTCGATTAATCCCGGGGATGAGGGGATGGACATATGAGGAGAGGTTGAGTCGATTGGGACTCTACTCATTGGAGTTCAGAAGAATGATAGGCGATCTTATTGAAACATAAAAGATTATGAAGGGGTTGGATCGGGTGGATGCAGGGAGGATGTTCCAGATGATGGGTGAAACTAGAACTAGGGGGCATAGTCTTAGAATAAGGGGCTGCTCTTTCAAAACTGAGATGAGGAGGAACTACTTCACTCAGAGGGTGGTAGGTCCATGGAATATGCTGCCCCAAAAAGCTGTCGAAGCTACATCATTACATAAATTTAAAACAGAAATAGACAGTTTCCTAGTAGAAAAGGGAATTAAGGGTTACGGGGAGCGGGCAGGAATTTGGACATGAGTCTAGGTTCGGATAGGTCATGGCCCTGTGGGTAGCGGAGCGGGCCCAGGGGCCGTGTAGCCTGATCCTGCTCCTGTTTTCGTGTGTCTAATGCTGTTAGATTCAGGAGATAGTCCTGTCATAGTGGATTGGCGGTTAGGATCAGATCAGCCATGATCTTATTGAATGGCGGAGCAGGCTCGAGGGGCCAATTGGCCTACTCCTGCTCCTATTTCTTATGTTCTTATGATGGGTGAGACTAGAACTAGGGGGCATAGTCTTAGAATAAGGGACTGCTCACTCAGAGGGTGGTGAATCTATGGAATTTGCTAGAGAGTAGTGGAAGCTGCAACATTAGATAAATTTAAAACGGAGATGGACAGTTTCCTAGCTGATAAGGGAATAAGGGGTTATGGGGAGAGGGCAGGGAAGTGGACGTGAGTCTAAGTTCAGATCAGCCATGATCCTATTGAATGGCGGAGCAGGCCCGAGGGGCCGTATGGCCTACTCCTGCTCCAGTTCTTATGTTCTTTTGTAGACACATACATTGCTGATGAGCTGAAAGCGGTCATCAACGATCTTGGATCACAAAAGGTCTTTGCAGTAGTTACTGACAATGCTGCGAATATGAAGGCTGCTTGGGCTCAAGTGGAGGAGGGCTACCCTCATATTACGTCTATTGGGTGCGCAGCTCATGGGCTCAACCTGCTCAAGGACATCATGGGTTTGAGAACCATGGAAACACTGTACAAGAGAGCCAAGCAAGTTGTTAAGTATGTCAGGGGAAAACAGGTAGTTGCAGCAACCTACAACTCCAAGCAAACGACAAAGAACAAGAACACCACAACTGAAGCTGCCCAGCAACACTAGATGGGGTGGCATTGTCATAATGTACAACAGCCTTCTGGAGGGTAAGAAGTCGTTACAAGAAATGGCAATATCCCAGTCTGGGGTTATGGAAACCACCATCAAGAAAATACTGCTGGATGATGTGTTTTGGGAGAGAGTGGTTAGCAGCCTTAAACTACTCACCAGTAGCATCTGCAATTGTTCAGGTTGAAGGAGATGACACTGTCTTGTCAGATGTTCTCAGGCTTTTTGCTGATTTAAAAGAACAAATCAGCAGAGGAGAAGGCAATTGTTCAATTCATACAGATGCATCAAGAATTTTGTGTTTTGGGAGACCAATACTTTCTGGAGAACAGGTCAACAGCACTTGCAGTGTGATTTCTACCCTCGCGCCACCTCAATCTAGACGTGGGCAAAGATCTGGGAAGTCTGGCAAAGTTCTCTACCAAGCAAGGTCTTTGGAATGGGGACGGGATATGGGAATCATACAAGCATATCAGTGCACATACCTGGTGGAATTGCATCGGTGATACTCCAAATCCCACCTTCATCAGCGGCCTCTGAACAAAACTGGTCACTTTTTGGGAATACGCATACAAAGGTGCGCAACAGGCTGACTAACAAGAGAGTGGAGAAACTGGTGGCTATCCGGGCGAACCTACAACTTATTAAGCCAGATACAGCAGTGTCCACCACACAGCTAGACAGTGACACAGAGGAGGAAATGGACACGTCAGAGCCAGAGAATCAGGAGGAGCAATGATGAGTAGAAGACTCAGAAGACTCATGAGTAGAAGACTCAAAGGGACAAAATAAGGGCAAATTACAGGCTAAATAAGCTGACGCTCTTTTTATTTTCTTTTAGATGGGTCTTTTTTGTGGGGGTTCAATAAAGTTCAAAATTATAACCTAAATAAAGTTTTGAAAGCCTGTTTTTATTTGTATGGAACAGTATGTCTATTTTGATGACAAAGATAATATAAGGGTCAGAGACAAAAACCATCAGTGTGCAAAAAAACTCTAAATTCCCATGGAAAGTTTCCTCTTTTAAAAATTCCTGGAATTTTGCAACCCTAGTGTCAGCACTCACGGGAGATGGGGAGGGAGAGGGTCCTGGTGTCAGAAGGCAGCTCACGTCCTATGAGGGACTGACAGGAAGCCAGGGCTTCGCACCAACGCTCTTCCCTGGGAGTGAACCAGACCTGCCAGCTACAGGAACGCGGCGACCCCTGGTGATGGAGCAGCGGATGAGGATGAGGACCCTGGGCTCCATCATGCACATAATGGACAACCAGCAGCTATAGTCCAGCAGCCCATTCAGCAGTGAATTCACCAGTTGACTGCTAACTTGTCAAGCGGAGAGTTCACCCTGTTCAGTTACTCCACCCCTGTGTACAGGCAGCACTCGAGTTGCGAGCTGTCGGAGAGCAGGTTGTGCGCTGTCGATGTTTCACCGAGGCGGCAATTGCCAACTGTTATGTATTATGTGTTCTCCTCCCACCTGCGGTGGCGCTGTCACAGCAGATGAATGGTTGGGTTTGTTCTCTTTTGTTCTGTACTTTCTCCGGAACTTTCCTTTTGAATAAAGAAGCAGCATGTTTGCAATCTCGGGATTCTGAGCACTAATTGTGTTTAAGTATAACGGCACAGGTACAGACACAACAAAGTGGCGACGAGGATCAGATGAATCTGCGTTGTGGGAACTTTCTTGTTTTCGACTACAAAACACTCGGAACAGAGATTGCAGCATTACATTAACATTACGGGTGCAGTCAGTAAACAGAAATTAAAATTTGAAACGTAAGATGGCTACTATATTCGGAAACATCGGTGATTTTGATAAAATGTTGAGCAATGGAGCGCTTATACGGAACGTTTTGACTATTTTATTTTGGCAAATGCGGTGGCAAACGATAAGGTCGTGCCTACCTTTTTGAGTATAATGGGCAGCCAGTTAAGCCAGGAACTATAAAACATATAAACAACTAGTGGAAATTCTTGGAGCACATTTTTCACCGAAACCTCTGGTTATTGCTGAGAGATTTAGGCCTAGAAATTCAGTATAGCCACGTTCGGGGCGCTACAGTCGGGCGGCCACTAAAGTTTGCGCCCGGCGCAAGTTCGCGCCACCTTCGCCGATATTCAGTCGCATCGCCCCAAGAGGTTGCTGCTGCGCTAAAACAGGCGATGCACGACTATCATGAGGAGCTAAGCCGGCGGCCCGTGGCGATACCCCCGAGGGCGGGCGCAGCGCAGGTGCGGCGAGTTGCTGATTGATGGCAGACACTCTGGCGCCGGTCAGCTCTTAAAGGGGGAGGGTGGATTTGTTTGCCTGCCACGCCCTGCACACTGCAGCCCTGAAGCTAGGCCTGACCACTTCTGCTTCATCTGTGCAACGCCCAGGGCTATGGAGAAGGCCAGGGAGAGAGCGCAGCGCTTCAGCGACGGCGACCTGAGGGTGCTGGTTGGCGGAGTGGAGCGCAGGCGCCCTGTTCTGTTCCCTGAAGGTGGCAGGAGGCCGCTGCCCAGCGCCTACCGGAAAGCCTGGAGGGAGGTGTCAAACAGGATGACCTCCAACAGCGTGGTTGCCAGGACTCCTGTGCAATGCCAGGAAAAGTTCAACGACCTCACTCGGGTTGTCAGGGTGAGTACCCTTTCCAGTGTCCTCCTCATCCCTGCATGTGCACCTCAGTTTATGGGCAAAGGGACCTGAAAGCCCTCATGGCCAGCCCTCATCCAGCAGCTATGGGACTGTCATGAAAATCACTTGCACATTCAGCACTTTACACACTGTACAAGCTATTCGACCATGGGAGGCAGTACAGCCAAGATCAGGGCTTCACACTGTCAGGGCTAGTCCACCATGGGAGGCAGTGCAGACAAGATCAGGGCTTCACACTGTCAGGGCTTGACGTCTCCTTCTGAAAAGGGCATTGGTCACCTGGCGGATGCAGCAATGCACGGCGAACTGGGAGATGTTGGAAATGTCCCCAGTAGCGGATTGGAAGGAGCCGGTGGCATAGAAGTAGAGAGCCACCGTCACCTTCACTGCCACCGACAGAGACGTCCTGCTCCGCAGATGTGGCTGCAGATCACCGCCAAGCAGGTGGCAGATCTCAGTGACCACCGGCCCTCGGAATCGCAGCCTCCGAACACACTGCTCGTCAGACATGTTCAGATAGGAGAACTGCTGGCGGTATACCCTGGGTGGGTAAGGCCTCCTTTGCCGACGCCTGTTGCCCCCTCTCCATCTGGCCATGACTGCCACTCTCTCACGGCGTCTGTTAGCCCTTTGAATGCAATGGAGAAGGCCAACGTTTGCACCCATTGCAGCCCCCATTATATGTTTGCAATCAATGATATGACACTGAAGGTAAAGACAAGTGGAAAGCTGTGGCCTGAAGCCACAAGTACCTGTGCGAGTGTTGAGCCAAAGCAGAAAGCTCTCTACCTTTGTCTCTCTGCAAAGATCCATCTCTCAAAAAGGAATGCTGCGAAATGGCTGCCTTTTCTACTGCAGGAGGAGTGCCCTTTAATTTGCGCACCCCGCGCCCCGCATCGACTGAGAACCGTTCCCCTCTACCAGTCGCTAGGGGCGCCAGGCGCACAATAGGGCGGCGCCACTGAATTTCCGGTTTGGGGCGAGCAAAGGGCGTTGCACGATGAAATGACGTCAGGGTCTGCGCGCGCAGCTGAGCGCGCGCAAAGGCTTTGCGCCGCCGCTAAATCTTTAGTGAAGTTGGGGAGAGGCGCAGATCGCGCTGCGCCCGGCCGCTAGCCGCCTAGCGCCCAACATCTCCTCCTCCTAAGGCGCTGCCTGTAGTGTATGTACCCGTCTATCTTTAAGGGAACTATTGAATGTAACCGTTCACCTTTAAGGGAACTACTTTAGGTGTGGCACTATTTGTTTGGCTTCTGTATACTGTAATACCGATAGTGACCACACCAGTATATAAGTGTTGTAGCAGGATTGCTGGGGCAGATTCGCCCGGACCTTCGAATAGTAAAGACCTGTTTGTTTGTCACTTCTGAAGTCTGTGTATTTATTAACTGCACAACCCACAGACTTTACACTGCCGGCTGGCACAAACAACTGAATTTCTAGGCCTTAGATTTCACAAACGGAATCAAGAGGAGGGGGAAACAGTGACTATGTTTATTGCTGCTTTGAAAAGGTTGTCAGAACACTGCGAGTTCAAGGAGGTGCTGAATGATACCATTAGAGACAGACTTGTGTGTGGTCTGCAAGTGCAGCCACACAGAAGCGCCTTCTTACTGAGGAAAACCTTACTCTTGAAAAGGCCATTGAAGTTAGTGTCTCCATGGAGATGGCGGAAAAGGAGGCTCACCAGTTTAGTTCAGCAGGGAGAGTTCACAAGGTGTCGTCTGAGCCTAAAGGTGCGCGGAACGGCACATGTTACCATTGTGGAAAAACGGGCCATCACGCTAATGACTGCTGGTGTACGGAGCTGGATTGCCGAAACTGTGGCAAAAAGGGTCACATTGAACGTGCCTGTAGAGGTAAAAAAAGAACAGACAGAGCTGGGAAGCATGAAAACAAAATGTCTGTATTTGGACAACAGAAGGAAAAGAGTGTTCATTCAGTGCAGCATGACGGAACAAGCAAAAGAGGGGAGCGACACCTCTTGAGGAGGAAGAGGTGCACATACTGACGGTTGCAGGTGGTCCAAATGGCTACTGGGTGTCACCACTGGTGGAGGGACAATCAGTGCGGATGGAGGTGGACACAGGCGTAGCCGTGTCCCTTGTTTCAGACACTGTCTGCAACAAAATGCTAAAAGCACCTTACCCTTCAGCCAACAAACATTGTGCTAAAGACGTATACCGGCGAACCTGTGGCCTTGAGAGGCGCCATTGAGGTGACAGTTAAATTGAACGGACAGACTGCGAAACTGCCACTATATGTGGTAAAGGGAAATTACCCATCTCTACTGGGATGTGCGAGGCTAGAGAAAATCACACTGGACTGACCTGCAGTTCGCATGATGTCAAAAGGGGAGTCAGGTCTGACTGCAGTTTTAAACAAACAAGCAGAACTCTTCAATGGTGAACTTGGGAGCATGAAAAAGATCAGCGTGAGACTGGACATTAAACCTGACGGCAAGCCGAAGTTTCACAAAGCCCGACCTGTACCCTATGCAATTAGGCCAAAAGTTGAGGCTAACTTGGAGGCCTTAGTCGAGAATGGAGTCCTGGAGCCTGTGAGCGTGAACAAATGGGTTACACCCATAGAAGATAGGAGCAGGAGTAGGCCATTCGGCCCTTCGAGCCTGCTCTGCCATTCAATGAGATCATGGCTGATCATCGAAATTCAGTACCCTGTCCCTGCCTTCTCCCCATATCCCTTGATCCCTTTAGCCTTAAGAAATATATCCAACTCTTTTCTGAACATATTTAATGAACTGGCCTCCACCGCCCTCTGTGGCAGAGAATTCCACAGGTTCACCACTCGCTGGGTGAAGAAATTCCTCCTCATTTCAGTCCTAAATGGCTTACCCCTTATCCTTAGACTGTGACCCCTGGTTCTGGACTCCCCGGCCATCATAAACATCCTTCCTGCATCTAGTCTGTCCAGGCCTGACAGAATTTTATAGGTTTCAATGAGATCCCCTCTCAATCTTCTAATCGACACAATCTCTCCTCATACGTCATTCCTGCCATCCCAGCTATCAGCCTGGTGAATCTTCGCTGCACTCCTTCCATGGCAAGAACGTCCTTCCTCAGGTAAGGCGACCAAAACTGCACACAATACTCAAGGTGCGGTCTCACCAAGGCCCTGTACAACTGTAGCAAGACATCCTTGTTCCTGTACTCGAACCCTCTTGCTACGCTGGCCAACATACCATTTGCCTTCTTAACCGCCTGCTGCACCTGCATGCTTACCTTCAGCGACTGGTGCACAAGAACACCCAGGTCTCTTTGCACTTCCCCTTCTCCCAATCTATTGCCATTCAAATAATAATCTGCCTTCCTGTTTTTGCCACCAAAGTGGATAACCTCACATTTATCCACATTATAGTGCATTTGCCATGTTTCTGCCCAATCACCCAACCTGTCCAAATTGTACTGGAGTTTCACGACATCCTCCTCACAGCTTACCCTCCCACCCAGCTTTGTGTCGTCTGCAAATTTGGAGATATTACATCCAATTCCCTCATCCAGATCATTAATATATATTGTGAACAGCTGGGGTCCTAGGACCGATCCTTGCGGTACCCCACTAGTCACTGCCTGCCACTCGGAAAACGACCTGTTTATTCCAACTCTTTGCTTTCTGTCCGCCAACCAGTTCTCTATCCAAGTCAATACCTTGCCCCCAATCCCATGTGCCTTAATTTTGCACGCTAATCTCTTATGTGGGACCTTATCGAAAGCCTTCTGAAAGTCCAAATACACCACATCCACTGGTTCTCCCTTATCTATTTTACTAGTTACATCCTCAAAAAATTCCAGTAGATTAGTCAAGCATGATTTACCTTTTGTAAATCCATGTTGACTTTGTCCGATCCTGTCACGGCTTACCAAGTGCTCTGCTATTACATCTTTTGTAATAGATTCTAGCATTTTCCCCACTACCGATGTCAGGCTTACCGGTCTATAATTCCCCGCTTTTTCTCTGCCACCTTTTTTGAATAGTGGGGTAACATTACCTACCCTCCAATCCATGGGTACTGTTCCAGAGTCTATTGAGTTCTGGAAGATGACCAGCAAT
Source organism: Somniosus microcephalus (assembly GCF_052327205.1). NCBI lineage: Eukaryota > Metazoa > Chordata > Chondrichthyes > Squaliformes > Somniosidae > Somniosus > Somniosus microcephalus. The sequence goes on from NC_140997.1 coordinate 138,044,571, forward strand.
GCATCTACTATTTCTAGGGCCACTTCCTTAAGTACCCTGGGATGTAGATTATCAGGCCCTGGGGATTTATCGGCCTTCAGTCCCATCAATTTTCCTAACACAATTTCCCTACAAATACTGATTTCTTTCAGTTCCACCCTTTCATCAGACCCTATGTTCCCCGGCATCTCTGGGAGGTTATTTGTGTCCTCCTTTGTGAAGACAGAACCAAAGTATGAATTTAGTTGGTCCGCCATTTCTTTGTTTCCCATTATAAATTCCCCTGATTCTGACTGCAAGGGACCTACGCTTGACTTCACCAATCTTTTTCTCTTCACATATCTTTCAAAGCTTTTACAGTCAGTTTTTATGTTCCCTGCAAGCTTACTCTCATGTTCTATTTTCCCTTTCTCAATTAATCCCTTTGTCCTCCTTTGTTGAATCCTAAACTGCTCCCAATCCTCAGGATTATTGCTTTTTCTGGCCAATTTATATGTCTATCCCTAATTTCCCTTGTTAGCCACGGTTGAGTCACCTTTTTTGTTTTATTTTTATGCCAAACTGGGATGAACAAATTCTGTAGCTCATCCATTCGGTCTTTGAATGTTTGCCATTGCCTATCCACCGTCAACCCTTTGAGTGCCATTCCCCAATCAATCCTACCCAACTCGCTCCTCAGACCATCGTAGTTTCCTTTATTTAAATTGAGGACCCTAGTCTCTGAGTCAACTACTTCATTCTCCATCTTAATGAAGAATTCGATCATATTATGATCGCTCCGACCCAAGGGGCCTCGTACAACAAGATTGCTAATTAATCCTTTCTCGTTACATAATACCCAGTCTAAGATGGCCTGATCTCTGGTTGGTTCCTCGACATATTGGTCCAGGAAACCATCCCGTAAACACTCCAGGAATTCCTCCTCCACAGTATTGTTACTAATTTGGTTGGCCCAATCTATATGTAGATTAAAGTCACCCATGATGACTGCTGTGCCCTTATTGCACGCTTCTTTAATTTCCCTTTTCATGCCATCCCCAACCTCCGCCTTACTGTTGGGAGGTCTATATACCACTCCCACTAATGTTTTTTTCCCCTTAGTATTTCTCAATTCTACCCATACAGATTCCACATCATCAGAGCTAATATCCTTCATTACAATTGTATTAATCCCTTCTTTAACCAGTAATGCTACCCCACGTCCCTTTCCTTTTTGCCTATCTTTCCTGAATATCGAATACCCCTGGATGTTGAGTTCCCAGTCTTGGCCATCCTTGAGCCACGTTTCCGTAATCCCAACCAAATCATATTCGTTTACCTCTATTTGCGCAGCCAATTCGTCCACCTTATTACAAATGCTCCTCGCATTAAGACACAAAGCATTCAGGCTCGTTTTTTTAACGCTCTTAGACCTATTAGAATTATTATTTACTGTGGCCACGTTTGATTTAAACCGTTGATTTCTCTGACTGCCACTTTTGTTTTTCTCCTTCCTATCTTTTCCTGTTTCCCTTTCCTCTGTCTCCCTGCTCAGGTTCCCAACCCCTGCCATTTTAGTTTAAACCCCCCCGAACAGTGCTAGCAAACCTCCCCGCAAGGATATTTGTCCCGCTCTGGTTCAGGTGCAACCCGTCCGACTTGTACAAGTCCCACCATCCCCCATTGTTCCTGTCCTGAAAAAGGATGGATCTATTCGAATCTGCGGGGATTTTAAAATGACTATTAATCCGGTGCTGTCTGCGGAACAGTACCCTCTTCGATCTCTTTACGGGCCTGGCCGGAGGGCGAAAGTTCAGCAAAATTGACTTATGCCAGGCTTATCTACAAATGCATGTCGATGACAAATCAAAGGAGCTGCTGACAATTGTGACACACAAGCGGCTATACAGGTACTGCCACCTTCCATTTGGAATTACGTCGGCCCCTGCTCTATTCCAAAGGGCAATAGATCAGATTTTGAGTGGACTGCCAGGAGTCCAGTGCTACCTGGACGACATCCTTGTCACTGGGACAAATGAGGAGGATCATCTTCTGAACTTGGATGCGACACTACAGCGACTGAAAAAGTACGGACTCAGTTCGTAAGGACAAATGTGAATTCTTTCAGTCTTCAGTTGAGTACCTGGGGCATGTGATTGACGCTACCGGCCTGCACAAGGCGCCGTCAAAGGTCAAGGCGATCGTGGAGGCCCCAGCACCCCAGAATGTGAGCCAGTTACGTTCATTCCTGGGGCTACTTAACTACTATGGAAAGTTTATTCCAGACTTAGCAACATTGCTGAAGCCGCTACATCAGTTGCTATGTCAAGGCAAAACATGGAAATGGACTGAACTGTGCAACGAAGCTTTCGCCCAAGCAAAGAAAGCATTGCTGAAGTCGGAGGTCCTGACACACTTCGACCCAAAGCTACCCATGCAGCTAGCATGTGATGCATCACCATATGGTGTGGGAGCAGTCATATCCCACATCATGCCTTCTGGTGAAGAGAAACCTATCGCCTTCGCATCACGCACCTTGAACAAGGCCGAGAGTAACTATGCACAGATTGAGCGCGAGGCCTTGGGAATCGTTTTTGGAATTTGAAAATTTCATCAGTATCTGTTTGGGAGAAGGTTCACACTCCTGATGGAGCACCGTCCATTGACTTCAATCTTCGGGCCCCACACCGGAATTCCGTCTCTTGCTGCAAGCAGGATGCAAAGGTGGGCTTTACTGTTGTCGGGACACACATATGACATCAAATATCGCAAATCAGACTTGCACGGCCATTGCTTGTTACTCCCCCAGAGTCTAGTCAGATAGACATCTTCTACTTCAGACAAGTGGAGGGAGCACCTGTCACTGCAGCTCAGGTGCGAAGGCACACCCGCAACGATCCAGTCCTGTCCGAGGTAATGGACGATGTCATTCGAGGGAGAGCTACAGGAGATTCTCCTAGTTTGAAACCTTACGTTTCAAAAAGAAATGAGCTCTCCGTCCAGGCAGGTTGTCTTCTCTGGGGACGCCGTGTCATCATTCCGCCACCTCTGAGGGAACCTGTACTGCAACAACTTCATACAGGCCACAGTGGGATGGTTCGGATGAAGGAAATGGCAAAAAGCTACTTTTGGTGGCCAGGTCTCGATGGAAATATTGAGAAAGCCAAAACATGTTCTTGTCAAAGGGTCCGGAATGTTCCACAGCTGGCAACCCTACACCCCTGGGATTGGCCTGAAGAAGTGTGGCAGCGCGTACATGTGGACTTCGCCGGTCCTTTCGAAGAGAAGATGTTTCTGGTGGTTGTGGACGCTCGTAGCAAGCGGCCGGAGGTCACTGTGATGAGGTCTACCACGGCAGAGAAAACAATTGAGAAACTTGGCGAGATGTTCAGCCGTTATGGCTCACCGGAACAACTCGTGACAACGGTCCACAATTTGTGTCACAGGAGTTTGCAACCTTCCTGCAAGTGAATGGTGTCCAACACATCAGGTCTGCACCCTACCATCCCTCTACTAACGGCCTGGCAGAAAGGTTCGTGCAAACTTTGAAGCACGCCTTGAAGGCATCGCAAGGTCAGGGCTCAATTCACCAACATCTGAACAGCTTCCTGTTGTCCTACAGGAACGAGCCGCATGCCACAACCAAAACTTCCCCCGCTTCGCTCATGATGAAGAGGCAGTTGCGGACAAGTTTTGACTTACTTAAACCTCCAAGGGCACAGCAGGTTGTCCAATGTCAACAACAAGCTCAAATTGAAAGAAGAGAGAAAAGAGCCAAGGAGAGACGGTTTCATCCTGGAGAGCATGTCCTAGCTCGAAACTACAACACTGGACCGAAATGGGTTCCTGCTACGGTGATTGTGCAGACGGGCCCTGTGTCTTACACGGTTGAGACTGCTGAGGACGTCGTCTGGAGAAGACACGCTGATCAACTGTTGCTAGGAGCAGAGACAGCCACAGAGGCTCCAACGGCTGGTTGGCCTGAACTGTTTCCGGATGATACCGCAAACCAGCATCCTTCGCCACAGTGCTCTTCTCCAACACAGGAAGTCAAAGAGACTGCTCCACCTGTGCAAACTCCTAATTTTCGACGGCACCTTCTCCATCCAGGCCTGTGTCAATGCCTACTGCTGTGGAAGCCAGCGATGACCGCCGGTATTCTGTCAAAGAGCGGCTTGGATCTGTAGGCTTAGCGACTTACCCACAAGACTGGGGCAGAATAAACCCCAGGGTAAAGTCAGGGTTTGAGGCAGTCTACCTCTACCCTTGATTAGTTGAGTGCATTGAAAGTAACTTACCTGTTGAGGAATAATGTGGGCATTTCATTTAAGAGGGGAGGAATATGTTATGTATTATGTGTTCTCACACCTGCGGTGGCGCTGTCACAGCAGATGAATGGTTGGGTTTCACAGAATCACAGAAACCCCACAGTGCAGACAGAGGCCATTTCAGCCCATCGAGCCTGCACCGACACATATCCCACCCGATCCCCGTAACCCCTACACCAACACATATCCCACTCTATCCCCGTAACCCCACGTATTTAATCCCCCTAACACTAAGGGTCAATTTATCATAGCCAATCAACCTAACCCGCACATCTTTGGACTGTGGGAGGAAACCGGAGCACCCGGAGAAAACCCACGCAAACATGGGGAGAATGTGCAAACTCCACACAGACAGTCACCCGAGACCAGATTCGAACCCGGGTCCCTGGCGCTGTGAGGCAACAGTGCTAACCACTATGCCACCGTGCTGCCCTTGTTCTGTACTTTCTCCGGAACTTTCCTTTTGAATTAAGAAGCAGCATGTTTGCAATCTCGGGGTTCTGAGCACTAACTGTGTTTAAGTATAACGGCACAGGTACAGCAACCTCTGATTTACTGAGGGAGGATCAGCGGCCTCGACCGTCAACCAGCACAGGTATCACCGTAGAGATGAAGGTGACAACAACTTTGAATTTTTACCATGGGACCCGTGCTAGAGCAGCCCTGCGGCGGTGCAATCAAGCATCCAGCAGGTGACAGACGCCCAGTTCTGCAGCGTGAATGACTATTACATTTGATTTAACACTGCAATAGAAAATTCAAGAGCATCTACCAACCGGTGAGTACAGCTGTGTCGGCTGGAGGAGGCTCTACCGGCTCCCAAGAAGCCGTTGTGGAAGAACAGTTGCCCAGTTTCTCACGCATGTGCGGTTGTTTCAATTGTAAAGCTGTTGCGCGGCCTGCGCGAGACCTCCATCACTGCGGCGGCCACGCAGCTTAATGGGAACATTGATCGGAACCCGTCATGAATGCTCCCACCACTGCTATAGAAGCTCTGGGGCCCAAAATCCAAGAAACCTTCAATTCGCAGAAGGTGCAAGCAACATTCTAGGAAGCAGAGGGCTCACAAAGCCCACTGCGCTACGTTCAGACACCCTCCAGAGGTGGAATGCTTCACTGTCTGTCAGCAGTGATGGCGGCGCGCTGAACCGCCAGCCTTCCTGCACAAAGGTCTTTACGGCTGCATCTCCACAATGTGCGTTTATAGGGATTCCATTTACGTACAGAATCCCCATAACCATAATAGAAATCACGAGGCAGGCTTGGTGGTTGGTGTTTGCCTTTTACACCGTGGCTATGGAGGTCGAGGCTCGGACAGGAGGAGTGGTGCAGCGTGGACCAGCAGCAGGGTCGGTAGGATCACACTGCATCCTATGAAACCCAGGCAGAGAGGACCTGCGGGAAGGAGAACAGTAGGAGTATGTTTGTGTGTGTGCGCGCTAGGCCGATGTAGCAGAGTCTGGTCTCCAATTGTCTTGGATCCCCTTGCCATTGAACCAGGACCTTGCTCTGTCAAGCCCGTGTGGTAGCTGGTGTGCAACAGCCATCCCACGTTAAAAGAATTCACGCACAGGCATCTTCCACCCTTTAAAATGAAGTTCGGGACCTGGAACGTCAGGACCCTCATGGACAACCCTAACAGCGACAGACCGGAACGCCGTACTGCTATCGTTGCCCGGGAGCTCAGACGTTTCAACAGCAGCGGCTGCAGAACGGACCTAGGAGGAGCGGCAGCGGCGCCAACTCAGCACCGACAGAATTTTCAAAGAGTGATGTCAGAAGTCAAAAGTGATGTCGGCACAAGGGGAGGGAGCTGATTGACCAGTCATTCATGGAAGAAAGATGTTAGCCAGAGCAGCTTATGCCAAGAAAGAAATAGAAATAAAAGTGGAACGGGCCCGTCTCCAAGCCACATTAGATGCCCTGCAGGAAGAAAAAGAGAAAGATGCTGCATTAGCTGAGGCACAAATATTGGAGGCAGTTTTAATGGAAGCTGATCCTGAGTCAGCTAACAAAGTTTCAATTCCCGTTCGACGTCAGAGTCGACTACAGCGCACCACAGACCAAGCTGACACGCACACCATATAACATGCCCCATGTCACCAACCAAGTTCAAAATGGACTCTGTAAGGGGTGGCGTGTGCCCAGTCAGCTCTGCCCCTGACTGTCTGAGCGGTTCGAATCGCTCCCACACCCCTGGGTTCTAGACACCGGACTTAGGTACAGGCGGCGATACAGAAATAGAGTAGACAACCGCAATTTTTATTGAAGGCACAATAAAATCACAATGCTGAGAATATAAAATTACTTATTTGGGAATGGGGAACACACGGCTCATCGAGGGAAACAAACATTAAAATCCCCCTACCCTTGTCCCACCCCCAATACCGAACTAGATTAAGCTACGAGGGGCCAGGGATTCATGCTCACCAATGGGGTTCCTTTTACGGTTCGAAACCTGTCAATTAAGCCGATTGTGGTTTTGGGGTTCGCTCCTGTTGTCCTTTGGGGCCTGCCATCGTCACGTGGTCCCAGGGCGCGGCGGTGGAATCGTCTGTGTAAAGTACCCTCCTTTTCCTCCATTAAATAGGGAGTAAAGTCTTTGTTGGGTACTTTACCTTGCAGAAATGGTTGTTCTTCTGGTGGTGGTTTGGTCGCCGATGGTTTTGTTGCGGTTGGGGTTCGGTTGGCGGTTTATATTGTTAGCTTGATTTTTATTGTGCCCGCTTGTCCCCAACGCTTCTTTTCGCTGCCCTTCTCTGCTTATCGGTTTTTGCCGTTAGTCTCGTCTCGCCTGCCTGTTTGCAGCCCCGTGTGTCCTGTGCGCGTTCGAGTCGGGTCCCGGTCTCCTTCCCGCGTTTGGCCCCCGGTGTTGTAATGGGCGTCCCCGGTGTCGAGAGAGGCAAGAGCAAGAGGCAAGAGCGAGACCTTGGCTTCCGGTGGGCCTACAATTATACCCGGTTCTTCACCCCTTATCTGCATGCCAAATCAGGTCAGTTCTTTGTTTATCCACTTTAACTGTTTTTGGGGCGGTTGTCTCCTAGTTTAATGGCTTCAATATCCTAGCTGTTTGTTATTTATGAAATTTAATCGTCTTTTCCTGGCTTGGTAGCTACCTTGAGCTGTCACCGATTATTTATGCAAAAGGTTAATGGCCTCAAGATTAGGTCCATCCTGAGTCGATCTGTTCCAAGGTGAAGAATGCATATTCTGTGTTTACCTAGCTGTCTGGCTTTAGAAAAGGACAAAGTCTTTCACAGATCCATGCATGTTAGGTTTCGTTTCAGGATTTGAATGGGCCTGCCTTCTGCAGGGCCTTGCTTTTAAAATCCTGCAGGCCTTGGTCACGAGGTTTCAGAAGCCATTTTGGGTACCCTTTTTATAATAACTGGTCTATACAGGGTCCCTTTATCCGTAACTTTTGGGGAATGTGGGAATTTTGAGAACAAACTGCATGCCCCAAGTCACAGGATCCTCCCCCACAAAATAGAGGGCACCGAGCAGAGGAATGGAGCGCTGAAGAGAGAAAGTCAGCAACAAACCCTCTCTCGTTTCCTTGAGACCCCCAGCAGAGCCCCTACTCAAGGCGACCATGGCATAGGCCCCACCACCTACGACCTTGTCAAATACCTTGCACGCAGCCAGCTGGTGACTACAGGGTTAACCACGTTTGATGATAAACCAGAGAATTATTGGGCCTGGAAGTCCTCCTTCCACAGTGCCATATCGGGCCTAGACCTGTCGGCAGAAGAGCTCGTCCTCCTTACCAAATGGCTCGGCCCAGAGTCCGCCGAACAGGCACGCAGGATAAAAGCAGTCAATGTGAGACATCCACCAGCTGGGTTGATGATGGCTTGGGCGAGGCTGGAAGAAAGCTACGACTCGCCTGAAGCAATTGAAAGGGCTCTCTTTGCCAGGTTGGAGAACTTTCCGAAGTTGACAAATAAGGAACCCCAGAAGCCATCAGTGCCCTTGGGCGAGCTCAGGAACTGCTTGGCTACACAAAATAGCCTCTAACAGACCAGCAGTGATGGAGGCATTCCCCCCTGAAGATCGTGCTAAGGATGTCAAGGATCTAGACCTCTTCACTGACAACCTACCCCCTCACAGCAGTCTATGGAAGCTGCATCCCATCGTCGACACCGATGGATTTCTCAGAGTTGGGGGATGCATATCGCAGTCTCAACTAGGAACAAATGAAACCAACCCCATCCTCATTCCAGGTCGTCATCACCTGGCTACTCTGCTTGTGCGTCATCATCATGAGACTGTGAAGCACCAGGGCAGACATTTCACTGAAGGTGCCATCAGAGCAGACGGACTCTGGTTGGTTGGAGCTAAGAGATGTATCAGCGGCACGCTTTTCAAATGTGTCACCTGCAAGAAACTCCGTGGGAAGGCAGAGCACCAACAGATGGCAGATCTGCCAGCCGAGCGGCTACAAGTAGCACCACCTTTCATCTACGTAGGTGTGGATGTCTTCGGGCCATGGGACGTGGTCTCACGCCGCACCAGAGGAGGACACGCCAATAGCAAAAGGTGGGCGGTGATGTTCTCATGTATGTCCACAAGAGCTGTACACATTGAAGTTATTGAAAGAATGAGCGCCTCCAGCTTCATAAACGCTCCGAGAGGTTTTTCTCAATCAGAGGCCCGGCAAAGCAGATACGCTCGGATTGCGGCAAAAACTTTTCTCGCCGCTTGCCGAGAGCTGATGATGGATGGATCAAGTTCCAGCTCAGAGAGTGTGGAGAAGTATCTCCAAGAGCAGAAATGTACCTGGGTATTCAACCCACCTCACTCATCCCACATGGGAGCGCATGATCGGCATTGCCCGCCGCATCCTCAACTGCATACTTCTCCAATGTAGATCGTCGTGCCTCATACATGAAGTCTTGACCACACTGATAAGTTACCCTCCGCCCCGGTAGGGGGCGACGGAGAGTAAACAGAGAAAGGAAATGAATAAAGAAGCCTCGTGTTGATGGCTGAAGGAATACATCCTGTGTCCGTGTGTTGAGCACATTACATGGTGACATTAGTGGCAAGTACCCGAAATACCCATGTTAAAGACTGTCCGCGTCAATGGAACTAACTTTCCTGGTGAAACCAGTCAGCTCCCGGTGAGTGAAAGTTTACGATACGGGTGTTGCATAGTAGCTAGTTAAGCCAGGACGGAGATAAACAAGAGAGACTGAGAAAAAAAAGTGTACTTACCCCACGTTGCTTACTATCATGGCCACTCAAAGTCCTGCATTCTTTCAGATTTCTCCCCCCTTCGAATTTGATTTTACACAGCCGGAAGAGTGGCCGTTGTGGCTCAGCAGATTTGAACGCTTACAGTCACAGGAAAAACAGGTCAACACGCTATTATATTCCATGGGAGCGGAGGCTGAAGCGATCGTCCGGTGCAGGAATATAACGGCTGACCAACTGAAAAGCTATGACACAGTTAAAACAGAGTTGTCTAATCATTTCATCCCGCGGAGGAATTTGATATTCGAACGCGCAAGATTCCATAGGCGCATGCAGGAGAGAGGGGAATCGGGTGATAGCTTCATCAAAGCGCTATATGAGCTCATAGAACACTGTGAACATGGAACTATGTGGGACGAACTCATTCGTGACAAACTGGTTGGTAGACTAAGGGATCTTAAACTCTCTGAAAAATTACAGATGAATCCAGACCTCACAGTTGACAAAGCAAAAACACAGGTTTTCCAAAGTGAAGCAATAAAGAAACAGCAATCAATGCTTCAGAAAGATAGTAATGAGGAGGAGGAGTCCATTGAAACCATAAGTGCCCCCTGACAATCAGCCCCCCAAAAACATTTTCTACCAAATCAAGACAAACTGACTCACATGAATATGTACAGAGGCCTCGCACTGGAACTCAAACTGGAACACATTTCCAACCACAAAAGCGGAGTTGCAGATGGTGTGGCCGGAGAACACACAATAGACTAATCTGTCCAGCCAAAGATGTTAGCTGCAGGAATTGCCAGAAAAAGGGACATTTTGCTGCAGTTTGCCGATCCACACCTGCAGTTGCTGAAATATCAGAGGACGACGACAATGAGATAGCGTTCCTGGGGTCAATTGGAGATGGGCAGGACCAGCCGTGGACCATCACCCTAAGCCTGTGTGGTCACATGACTGAATTCAAAATTGATACAGGGGCTGATGTCACTGTCATCCCGGAGCACCTCTACAACGACCTAGGTCAAGAGGCTCTTCAGAGCACCACTAAGATTCTTCAGGGGCCTGGTCAAGTCCCGTTGAATGTCAGAGGAAAATTTTCAGCTACCCTGACCCGTGGTCCACGGTCTACAGAACAGGGCGTGTCATGTGGTACGCGGTCTACGAACAGCGCTCCTCGGTCGCCCCGCCATCATTTCCCTGCGTCTGGTGTGGCAGGTTGGACCCACAAGTAGCAGAGACAGTATCTATGGACCTCGAACTGGAGGTCAGACAGCGGTTCCCCAGACTGTTTCAAAGCATTGAGCGACTGCAAGAGGAGTATCACATTCGCCTCAAGCCGGATGCTAAACCTTTTGCTCTCTCTACACCCCGACGTGTCTCGCTCCCCCTTATGTCCAAAGTTAAGGAGGAACTCACCCACATGGAGCAACTGGGGTTAATTGCAAGAGTTGAGGAAACCACAGCCTGGTGCTCCAGAATGGTTGTAGTCCCAAAACCCAACGAAAAAATCTGAATCTGCGTAGACCTAACAAAACTCAATGAAAGTGTCTGTAGAGAGCGGCATCTCTTACCCTGCGTAGAGCACACTCTGGGGCAGCTGAAAGATGCAAAGGTTTTTACAAAGCTTGATGCTCAATCTGGTTTCTGGCAAATACCCTTGTCAGAGGAGTCAAAACGTCTCACCACGTTCATCACGCCATTCGGACGTTACTGTTTCCACAGACTGCCCTTTGGAATATCCTCCGCCCCTGAGCATTTCCAGCGCCGCATGTCCCGCCTCCTTGAGGGACTTGATGGTGTCTTATGCCAAATGGATGATGTGTTGGTGTTTGGCGCAACCCAAGAACAGCATGATCAGCGACTTTTTGCAATTCTCAGTAAACTACAGCAAGCTGGACTTACTCTTAACTCCAAATGTGAATTCGCCAAAACGCAGGTGAAATTTCTCGGCCAGGTCATCAATGGGACCGGTGTCAGAGCAGACCCTGACAAAGTCAAGGCCCTCGCACACATGGCCGCGCCAAGGAATGTATCTGAAATACGCCGCTTCATGGGCCTGCCCATCTAGCCGATGAAACCAAGCCACTCCGGGATCTCCTCAACAGGCAAACCTCATGGTATTGGGGACCCCAGCAGTCCCAAGCTTTCACTGAGATAAAGACGGAGCTAACCACCCCGCCAGGCCTTGCACTGTATGACCCCAATGCACTCACTAAAGTGTCAGCTGATGCCTCATCGTTTGGCTTGGGTGCAGTCCTTTTACAAAAGAGACCTGACACTGACTGGCGCCCTGTAGCCTATGCTTCACGAGCCCTTTCAAAAACAGAGCAGCGCTATGCGCAGATTGAAAGAGAGGCCCTGGCCATTACATGGGCGTGTGAGCGCTATAGAGACTTCCTAATAGGCATGACATTCCAGGTCGAAACAGATCACAAGCCCCTCCTTACACTATTGGGATCTAAAAACCTGGACGAGTTGTCCCCCCGCATTCAGCGCTTTCGGATGTGACTCATGCACTTTCACTTCACTATATCACATGTGCCAGGGAAGAGCCTAGCAACTGCCGACATCCTCTCCAGGGCTCCCTACCAGCCGCCGGTGGATGATTCCCCTGAGGTGCAGTGCATAGAGAATTATGTACACTCAATACTCACTGCACTGCCCATTACCGAGAAACGCCTGGCTGCACTTCGTCAAGAACAGGAAACGGATGAACTACTTCGTCAGGTCTTCGCATACTGCCGTGAGGGCTGGCCAGATCATGCGAAACTTGACAACGCTCTTAGACCTTACGCGGCCATTTCAGGTGACCTCACTATTGCACAAGGATTGCTGCTACAAGGGTGCCGGTTGGTCATTCCAGCATCAATGCAGAAAGACATTCTGGACAAACTGCATGATGGCCATCAAGGGATCACAAAATGCAGAGCACGAGCCAGGTGTTCTGTCTGGTGGCCTGGATTAAGTGGTCAACTACAACGTAAAGTACAACAATGCCCAAGCTGCGCCCAAATGAGACAACAACCACCAGAGCCATTGATTCCAGATGACACCCCTGAGGGCCCATGGCAGAAGGTTGGGGCTGATCTATTTCATTTGGATAACTCAACTTACCTGGTAATGTTTGACTACTTCTCTAAGTTCATTAAAGTTATCAAGCTCCTCTCCACCACCTCACATGCAGTCGTTGAATGTATGAAATCCTGCTTTGCCCGCCTAGGGGTCCCCCTGCTAGTCCGAACAGATAATGGCCCCCAATTTGCCTCGGACACCTTTCGCTCATTTGCCGACAGCTGGGACTTCACCCATGTCACATCCAGTCCTCTGTATCTTCAAAGCAATGGGGCTGCCGAGCGCGCTGTTCAGACAGCCAAACAGCTTTTTAAAAAGTCACCTGACCCATACCGGGCACTTCTTGCATACCGCTCCACACCTCTTTCTAGCGGATTCAGCCCTGCTGAGTTGCTACAAGGCAGAAAACTTTGTACAACCGTGCCAACTATGCCATCACTCCTGACCCCAGGCTGGCCTGACCTCCAGAATTTTACAGACAAGGACAAACAATCTAAACTAAGACAACAGGCCAACTTTTCCACTCCTTCCAGGTGACTATGTGTGGATACGTGACTTCCACAAAAGAGGCATTGTGCAAGGACAGGCCAACAACCCAAGATCGTATCTGGTTGATATCCAGGGCCAGATTGTTCGCAGGAACCGCAGACACCTTGCACTTACCCAGCAGCCCCCAGACGCTGCTGATGAGCCTTCCATTCCCGATGACTACAATGGGGATGCGGGTCCTGGAACTCCTCCACCCACAGGGGATACCCCACCTCCATCAGGTTCCAGACGATACCCTGAAAGGGTCCGCAATCCTCCTTCATACCTCCAGGACTTTGCAACATGAATAGCTTAAGAACCAAGACACCTCATTGGGTCAGAATAATACCCGAGGTACTTGGTGGAGGGTTCAGGCAGTCACTGCATTATTCGTGTTTCTCTAAAAAAAAAAGAGATACATTGTGCATTAGAGATGTTGGGCTGGATTTTCCTAAGCCCCTGGAGTCGGGTTGGAGGCGTGCGGGCGATAAAAATCGGAGATCCGGGGGTCCCGACCCCATCCCGCCTCCATGTCAATTTCATAGGAGTCGGGTTGCCGACAAGTGCTGGAACCCGACTCCCAGAGGCGGGAAGGGATTAAAGGCAATTAAACTGCCTGTTAACAGGTAGTTTTTTGCCTATTCGCGATTTTTATTGCTGGTTTGTGGGCTTCCCGACAGCTCCAAACCACGAAAAGTTTGAGAGGCGGGACGTGGGTCTGAGGTCTTGGAGGGGTCGAGATGCCCAGTGTTCAGGTGAGTGAGGGGTGCAGGAGTGCAAAGGTAAGTGTTTAAAGTGTTTAAATAAGTTTAACTTACTTTTACTTACCTTTACAGGAGTCCTGCATTCCGGTGTCGGGAGTCGGCTGCAAGAACCACAGAAGCTCCGATTTTTAAAAAAAAATCAGCTTCTTGGCTTCTGCAGCAAAATGATTTTAAAGTTATCCTGAGAAAGGACTGAGGCTGAATTAGCAGTTTTTCAGTGCTTGACAGCTTCAAACAGCTGTTAAACACTGATATTTCATCTGCCAAAAGCTTTTGACAGATGAAATGTCAATCTCTGACGTCACCTGTTGCCGGGTGGCCCTTAATTGGCCTGCTGAGCCCACAGGGCGGGCTCAACAAGGTCAATCAGAGGAAAATCCAGTGGGTTGGCCACATCTCCATGGAGGCAGGACAACAAGCCCGAATGTGGGTTTCCCACCTCCAACCCGCCCCCGTAGCAAAATCCAGCCCGTTATGTTTGTTAGAGTTTGTTATTTCTTAAGCACAGTAAAAAAGTAATGATTTGAAAGAAGGTCATTTGAAATGTTAATAGTAAAGGAATAGTATTCAAAGTCTGTTTAGAAAGGGAGATGTGGTGATAGTTACCCTCCGCCCCAGGAGGGGGCGACGGAGAGTAAACAGAGAAAGGAAATGAATAAAGAAGCCTCGTGTTGATGGCTGAAGGAATACATCCCGTGTCCGTGTGTTGAGCACATTACAGAAACTATTACAGCTGTGAGGAGGGATCATCAAACGAGGCCATATGGGTTGAATTGAGAAACAAAAAAGGGGCGATCACACTGCTGGGAGTGTACTACAGACCCCCAAGAAGTGAGGGAGATAGAAGAGCAAATATGTAGACAAATTTGAGGAGTGCAAAAACAATTACCCCAATATTAACTGGGATAAAATTAATGTGAAGGGTATAGAAGGTGTGGAATTCCTAAAATGCATCCAGGAGAACTTTTTTAGCCAGTATGTAGCAAGCCCAACAAGGGAGAGGGCGGTTCTGGACATAGTTTTATGGAATGAAGCTAGGCAGGTAGAAGGTGCATCAGTGGGGGAGCATTTTGGTGCTAGTGACCATAATTCTGTTAGATTTAAGGTATTTATGGAAAAGGACAAGGATAGACCAGGAATAAAAATTTTAAATTGGGGAAAAGCAAATTTTGCCAAGCTCAGAGGGGATTTAGCCATAGTGGACTGGGAACAGCTACTTGAAGGTATGTCAGTGTCAGAGCAGTGGGAGGCATTCAAAGAGGAGATTCAGAGGGTTCAGACCAAATTATGTGCCCTTATAAAGAAAAAAGGTGGGACTAACAAATCTAGAGCCCCCTGGATATCTAGGGACATACAGGGTGGGATAAAGAAAAAAAGGGAGAAGTATGACAGATACCGAGGGCTAAATACTCCAGAATCTTTAGAGGAGTACCGAAAGTGCAAGAGTGCAATTAAAAAGGATATTAGGAAAGCAAAGAGAGAGCATGAAAAATTCTTGGCAAGTATAATCAAGGAAAACCCAAAGATATTTTATAAATATATTAAGAGTAAGAGGATAACTAAAGAAAGGGTAGGGCCTATTAGAGATCATGAGGGTAATCTGTGTGTGGAGGCGGGAGACGTCGGTAGGGTTCTGAATGAATACTTTGCATCTGTTTTCACAAAGGAGAGGGGCGAAGCAGACATTGCTATCAGGGAGGAGGAGGAGTGTGAAATATAAGATGAAATGAGCAGTGAGAGAGGAAGTATTAAGGGTAAAAGCAGCTTTAAAAGTGGATAAATCCCCAGGCCCAAATGAAATGTATCCCAGGCTATTAAGCGAAGCAAGAGGAAATAGCAGAGGCCCTGACCATCATTTTTCAATGCTCTCTGCTTCAGGTGAGGTGCCGGAGGACTGCTAATGTGGTACCCTTGTTTAAAAAGGGAGAAAAGGATAGACCGAGTAAGTACAGGCCAGTCAGCCTAATCTCAGTGGTGGGAAAATTATTGGAAAGAATTCTGAAGGACAGGATAACAGATTAATCAAGGATAATCAGCACAGATTTGTTAAGGGAAGGTCGTGTCTGACAAACTTGATTGAATTCTTTTGAGGAAGTAACAAGGAGGGTAGATGAGGGTAGTGCATTTGATGTAGTGTATATGGACTTTAGCAAGGCTTTTGATAAGGTTCCACATGGCAGACTGGTCATGAAGTTAAAAGCCCATGGGATCCAGGGCAAAGTGTCAAATTGGATTCAAAACTTCGATACCCACATCCCATAAACAGGTTTTTAAAAAGCATCAGGGCACCACAGGATGCAATGGACCCAGTTCCTTTACATGACTGAAGAGAAGAGTTTAAAGCCCTTGGTGTCCCACACAATGCACCATTGGCCAACTCCAACTCTACTTTAATAAGTATCAGCAGGACTGTCAACATAGCAGCCGTGTCAGGACTGTCAACATAGCAGCCGTGTTAGCAGGAGAAGAACGGATATGAATTAGCATGAACGACATGGGCCGAGAAATTCCGTTCGGAGGCTTCCCGCGGGCGGAAGCCCCCGACCTGCACAAACGAACCACGCCGACCGTAATGCTCTGGTCCGGCGTAGAATTCCATTTTCATCCAGAGGACTCCCGGGCAGCGTCTGAGGTTCCTCCGCCCAGGAGCG
Source organism: Somniosus microcephalus (assembly GCF_052327205.1). Lineage (NCBI taxonomy): Eukaryota > Metazoa > Chordata > Chondrichthyes > Squaliformes > Somniosidae > Somniosus > Somniosus microcephalus. Next base: position 138,061,074 of record NC_140997.1, read on the forward strand.
CAGCGTCCGAGGTCCCGCCACCCGGGAGCGCAGCGTCCGAGGTCACTCTGCCCGGGAGCGCAGCGTCCGAAGTCAGGCCGCCCAGGAGCGCAGCGTCCGAGGTCACTCCGCCCAGGAGCGCAGCGTCCGAGGTCAGGCCGCCCAGGAGCGCAGCGTCCGAGGTCAGGCCACCCAGGAGCGCAGCGTCTGAGGTCACTCTGCCCAGGAGCGCAGCGTCCGAGGTCAGGCCACCCAGGAGCGCAGCGTCCGAGGAGATCCGCCCTAGGAAGTTGTATTTGCATAGGCCACGCCCCCAATTTTTTTCAGCTGATCCGAAGCTTTGGAAATCAGAATTAGATGCAGAACTGAATGTTAAGCAGCTTCTTTGTTGGTCAGAAGTTGCCCAGGCTGTCAGCACGAACTCCACCATTCCACGGACAGAGCGGAACAATGCCGCAAGAAATTTAATGATTTATTGCGATCTGTCAAAGGTTTGTAGTTATTAGAAAAGTCAACTGTAATATTTCTTTAAATTTAACTGAACTAGTTTTAAAAAGCTATTCAATGCATGTGTGAAGTCAAATGACTTATTATCCAGACACCTGAGCTTGCCATAAAATTTTATGGCTTTGGGGCCAGCTCAGGATCATCCATTGTGCTTTTATCTTGATTCCACAGGTTTGGGTTGTAAAATTTCAATTAGTGAGTGAAAAAAAACCCTGTCTGCAAAGCAGGCTGTGTCCATGTTTCAAATGCAGGTGGGTGGACTCTGCAGAAAAAGCTGATGTTTCATATTTTCTGTTTCCGTACATGAGGAAAAGGTCGAGCAGCTGTTTGGATTTAGTAGCGGTTGCACCTTGGCTGCTGCAGAATCAGACATTGGTATACGGAAACGCGAGTTGGTCTGGCCAGCTATATGTTTAAAAATGTTAGGTGTGTGTTGAATATCAGCTTCTGTGATGTGGCAGATCATGCTTTACCTTTACAAATGTTTACTGTTTCCTTTCCACAGGTGGACAGCATACTTTTCACACACGGGATGAACAGTGCGTTGAGTCTGCGGCCGCAGAGGGCATTGGGGTTGCAGATGCAGCGGGAGCAGTAAGTGAGGTGGTGGAGGAGCAGGAGGAATTTGCGCTGTCAGCAAATGGAAGAGGAGGGTATGGACCCTGGGTGGCTGCACAGTACCTCTCCATCTCCTGGCCCCTCTGAATCTGTGCGAGGCACAAATGACTGTCGTTCCACAGACAAGACACCAGCCTGATACTGCAGAGCAGGTGGGAGAAGCAGAAAGACATTCAACAGTATGGAATGGCATAGAAGCTCAGGTGCAACAGATTGAAGGGTTGAGGCAATCGATGTGTACTCTTACTGAGAAGAAAGTTGACTCTCTTGCCGCCATCAGGCAGGGAATTGATCTTGGTAAAGATGTTAACATGTCACTTAATCAGATAGTATTGCAGTTGCAAAAACAAGATCATGTTACAATGGCGCTTAATCAAATAAATTAGTCTCTCATTCGAGTCTTGCAGTAGCTTGAACCACTTTCTGCTGCCATTACTTTGACTCCCGCAGAACTGCCTTTACCTGCTCCCAGCGCAGAAACAGTGCAGGCCCACGAGACAGCAGCTCCGCCAGTCGTGATGCAAGCAAACGTTGCCTTTCAGCAGCAGCAACCTGTCAGGAGGCAATTGCTGAAGGGCAAGAGATGGCACTCAGGGGCCTTTCAATTGGCAGCAGAGGGCTCCGGTCACAGAGAGGGGGAAAGCGCAGGAGACAGATGTGAGGGGGCAAATCGTTCAATTCTTTAATATTTCATTTTATTTAAATGTTGTTGTTGCTTTTTTTATTGAAATATATATTTGTGACTTAGTGTATGTAACCTTTTCGTTTCTAGTCACTTTGAAAAAAAATTCAACTTTATTTGCAAAAATATTTAAAATTAAAATAGCTAGTTTCCATCTTGAATGTCTTTATTGCACTGAGAAACCAAAAAAGTCACTTTAAACTGTTTACAAATTTTATTCTAAACAATTATGTTTGCGAATGTTTGAAAAATAGAAAATAGCTAGTTAACATTTAAAAGTTATCAACTATGTACATCAAAACTGAACCTCAAAAGTCTTAAATTGTGTCTGTTCCTTTCTTTGCCTTGCTGGGGGAGGGGGAGGTACAAGGCGACACTATCATCACCTCCCGAGCAGCCTTACTTTCGGCAGCACTTGGCTCCACCCCATCAGGCCTGGACAGAGGCACATTGGCATCGTCCATGTCCTCCACTTCAGCAGGGAGCTCCGCTGCAGGGTTAAGGGTCAGTCCTTCCTGTAGGACAAAGTTATGCAAAGCACAACAGGCCACCACAATCCTTGCCACTTTCAGAGGAGAGTACTGCAAGGTCCCCCCTGACTTGTCCAGGCACCGGAAGCGTGATTTCAGAACCCCGATTGTCGTGTGGACACGTGTGCCTGGTTGTATCTCTCCTGAGCCTCATTATTGGTCTTGGCGGGTAGCTCGTCACCCAATATCCATGCGGATCCTGGAGGCAATGTGCTGAGGGTGCCATATATGTTCGCGTTACGGAGGACGAAGGAGTCATGACCACTTCCCCGGTGATCTGCATTCACGTTCAGGATGCTGAGGTGCGCATCACAGACTATCATAACATTCAATGAATGAAACCCCTTCCTGTTGATGTATGTCACAGGTGTATCCAGTGGTGCCTTCAATGCAGCATGGGTTCCATCAACAGCCAGCATTCTCAAAGGGCATGTTTCTCCCTCACAGGCTTCCTCTTTAAACAGATTAAGTACTTGTAAGGAAAAAATGGAAAGAGTTGTAAAAGTAATTTTAATAAAGTGAGTGGCTAGAAAATCACGTCAGGCTATGGTGGGAAACGTGCGGTATCAGATTGGGAACACGTCATACCCGCCTGATGAATATCATGGCCAGAGATGATTTTCTAATAACTAACATTTTCAGAAAGTCATTACATACATAAAGGAATATAATTGATACAAAAGTTTTAAAAAATTATGCCAGAAAGTAAATGTTAAATCATTCATTTTTAAAGTCATTTTCACATTTAAGAAAAAAATCTAATTCAATTAGGCCTTGCACACAGCAAGAGTTGCTCCTTATAACTACACTACTCAAAACATGGTCCAAAACCGTTTTTAACAAATGAAATACAATACTAATGAGGAAATTCTGTATCAAATACAAAATAGGAAAATCTTGAGTATACAATCATTACTTCTGTTGAATTGTCGGTGCTTCCTTCCAATATAATTCTAGAGTCTCTGTCAGTTGTAGTTGGATGAAAATATGCCACATAAGAAAAGTTGGAAGGATTGCACTGCCCGTATTAATTCAATGCAGCCATTAAATATGCGATTCATGTTAAGGCTGTAAATTACTTTTGCAACAAACTTTCTTCGTTGATAAAAACTTACCTCAGGCTTTCTGCAAAGAACTTTGCTCACTTTCACAAGCTCCACTGCTGAAAGAGAGTTCTTCTTCCTGATGTCCAGGAGCTGCCGGCTGTACGCCTGCTTTTCGAGGCGCAGCTGCTTCCGACTTAGCTGGACTGAAGCAACCGTGAAAAAAAAAACTGAAGTTTCAAGAACGAGTGATTAAATTGGAAGAGAGATGAGTTAGCAAAGCCCTTACTGAAACTATCCCCTGGAGCAGGGAACCCACCCCTTACTGTTAAAGAACATGGGGGGGGGGGGGGGGGGAATTGGGTTTCGCCCATTTTGGGGTGCTAATATGGGCCGGGCGCAAAGTTTAGCGCCCAGCACTAATTATCACCTCCGACTGCAAAATGCGCCTCTATCGCCCCTGGAGGTGATTTGAGCACTAAATCAAGCGCTACACACCTCTCTTAAGGCACCAACGTCTGGGAGCGAGGCGCTACCTCAAACATTACTGTCGTGTATTGATTGCGAGTTTGACACCAGTCAATACGGTAATGTAATGTGCGAGTTTAACACCAGTTAATACGGTAATGTAATGTGCATTGCATTATGGGAATTACCCGGGAACAACGGCAGTCAGCCATTTTACTGAGCCTGGCTGCCTGATTCTATGCTTTAATGCGTTCATACAACAACTACCGAAGCTCAGGTGATGTCAGTTATCAATGGAACACTAAGAACAGTCCGGTGCCAGTCTAAGGGGAGGGTCCATCTTGCTAGCCATCCACATCCTTCTCATGCAGCAGAGGCGCAGAGAGAGTGGCAAAGGTGGCCAGAGGGAGGAGGACCAACAGGCCTCTGCACAGGAAACCTTACGTATTCCAGGAGCAATTCTCCTATATTCATTTGTCTGAGGAGCAGTGTTTCTGAAGGCTGCATTTCAGCAAGGAGGTAGTCATTGAGATCTGCAGCCTCAGCTCAGGACCAGGATGTGTGTCAGTGACAGTGGCTCTGAATTTCTATGCCAGCGGCTCCTTTCAGGCTTCTACTGGGGACAGAGTGAATGTTCATTGCTGTATCCAGGAGGTGACATCTCTTTCCCCATGACCCAGGACAAACAGCGCGAACGCGCATGAGGCTTTGCGAGGCTAGCAGGCTTCCCCATGGTGCAGGGTGCCATTGACTGCATGCATGTGGCATTGCGGGCACCGCATGAGAGTGCAGAGGTGTTCCGAAGCCGCAAAGGCTTCCACTCTCTGAATGTACAGTTGGTGTGTGACCACAGACAGCGCATCCTCACCGCAGCCACGATGCTTTTATCCTGCGCCAGACTGCTGTCGCAGACCTGTTCCACCCACTACATCAACCTCGTGGCTGGCTCCTCGGGAACAAGGGTGATCCACTCCGCACCTGGCTGCTGACACATTGTCCGCATGCCCGATACAAGACTCCCAAAACAAGCGCTCTACTCGGAGCTCCAGCACGACAAGAGAGCCCCAGGTGGGCAGAGGAAACGCTTCAAGGACACTCTGAAAGCCTCCTTGAAAAAGTGTAACATCCCCATCGACACCTGGGAATCCCTGGCCCAAGACCGCACAAAGTAGAGGAGAAGCATCCGGGAAGGCGCCGAACACCGAGTCTCTTCGCCGGGAGCAAGCGGAAGCCAAGCGCAAGGCAGCGCACGTCAACCGAAGTACCCCATCCAAATCAAATCAAAATCAAATCAACTTTTATTGTCATTGTTAGTGCACAAGTGCAGTACAACGAAATGTAGGCTTGCGGCTCCCGAGAGTGTACAATTTGGATTAGGACACTTAACATTCAACAACATACATCCACCTGCCCCACCTGTGACAGACACTGTAGGTCCCGCATTGGACTCATCAGTCAACTGCGAACTCACTTTTAATGTGGAAGCAAGTCCTCCTCGGTTCAGAGGGACTGCCTAAGATGACACTGCTCCGTAACCCCAGCACTCCTGCTGAGCTGCAATACAATGAAAGCCATAGTGCCACCAGGAACATCATTAAACAGACGATGGGCATCTTGAAACAATGGTTCAGGTGTCTGGACCACTCAGGAGGAGCCCTGTAGTACTCTCCCGAGCGAGTCTCGCTTTTCATTGTTGTGTGCTGAGAGTGCGGTGGCGTTGAATGGAGCGAGAGTTTGGTAAGTGGGAGAAAAGTCATTTAAGTGTATTTAGTGAATTTAAGTGAGGGAAAAGTTAATTATTTAAAGTAAGTTTAATTTTTTAGAGTAATAAGTAAAGCTGTTGGGGAGTTTAAACCGGAAGTAGAATCCAGGTATAAAAAGGGGCGGGCCTCGTGCGGCAGCGCGAGTGCGGTGGCGTTGAGTGGAGCGAGAGTTCGGGCAAGTGGGAGGTGAGGGGGTGTTTTTGCTCTGTTTTGTTCCCTACTCCCAGGCTTAGACAGCACTGCGGAAGCAGAGCAGCGAGACGAATCAACCTAACAGGCACCACAGACAGCATTCAAAAGGGAGGTTGGTGATCAGCTGGTTGGTAGGTTCTCTTCCTTCTCTTTTATTTATACCTTTATTTAAGTTGGTAAGTCCTATTAAATAGTGGTGTTATCGGAATTCGGGTTGACCTCAGCAGATATTGGACGAATGCCTACTAAATAATTGAGTTCGACTTCAGGAGAACAATCTAGAAGTTGTTTATTCACAAGAACAGATGAAATACAGCAGGTAAGGCGGCTGGATACAGGAGCACTGTGAAGTAGGTCTTTCCCCAGCGGGGACGCCACGAGGACTGAGTCCGCAGTCCTCTGGATAGCGTGATGACGTCATCACGTGTTTTCCCGCGCTTGGGGCGTCACGTGACCGTGTCGTGAGCGCGTTCGCCTGCGCTTGTCATGTGACCCGCGCTGATATGTCAACGCGTCTACCCGGCGCTGAGGCTGGCCGTTGTGGCCGAAGTCGTGGGAGCGGGAGAGGCACCCGGCAGTGTGGCTGGCCGTTGTGACCGTCGAGGGAGCGGACGGCCGAACTAGGCCGGCGGCCGACGCGTTTAGGTGCATCACGTGATACGTGACGTCAGCGCGCCTTAAAGGGGCAACGGCCCAAACAGGTAAGTAATATACATACAGTTAGGTTAAAGTGAATTATGTACATTATATATGTAAGGGACACCCGGTGGAACCGCCACAGTGTGATATTATCATCTGTGTCCAGGCAGAGGGTCTTCATAACTAATAATAAGAAATTTAATTAATTACATAGAATGGAGCAGGTGATGTGTTACTGTTGCGAAATGTGGGAGCCGGTGGACCCCATTGAGGCTCACGGTGATTACATTTGCGACAAGTGTTTGCTGCTAGAGGAACTCCGGCTCCGTATTGAGGTGCTTGAGACCGAGCTTCAGACACTGCGACACATCAGGGAGGGGGAGAAGTACCTGGACTCTATGTTTCTGGAGGTAGTCACACCTATGAAATTAATTAGTTCAGATGTAGTCCGTGGTCAGGGACAGGACGGTGTTAGTATGAGTGAGGCAGGTACAGGGATCCAGGAGGTAGTGTTGAAGGAGCCGCAGCCCTTGCTCTTGCCAAACAGGTTCGAGGTTCTTACTCCCTGTCAGGGCGGGAGCGGGGACTGCAGGGAGGATGAGCAACCTGGCCACAGCACCGTGGAACAGGGGGCCATTCAAGTGGGTGGAGTAAAAAGAAATGTTGTAGTGGTAGGGGATAGTATCATTAGGGGGATAGATGGGGTTCTCTGCAGTCGAGCGCGGGAGTCCCGAAGGCTGTGTTGCCTGCCCGGTGCTAGGGTTAAGGACATCTCTTCTGGGCTGGAAAGAAACTTGGAGTGGGAGGGGGAGGATCCAGTTGTCGTGGTCCATGTTGGTACAAACGACAGATAGGGCAAGGAAGAAGGTTCTGTTAAAGGAGTATGAGCAGCTAGGGGTCAAATTAAAAAACAGAACCTCAAGGGTAATAATCTCTGGATTATTACCTGAGCCACGAGCGAATTTGGCTAGGATAAATAAAATTAGAGAGTTAAATGTGTGGCTCAAAGACTGGCGTGGGAAAAATGGGTTTTGCTTCTTGGGACACTGGCACCAGTACTGGGACAGGAGGGAGCTGTTCCGTTGGGACGGACTTCACTTGGCCAGTGCTGGGACTAGAGTCCTGGCGAATCATATAACTAGGGCTGTAGAGAGGGCTTTAAACTAATTAGTGGGGGGGAGGTTTCTAGAGAACAAATAATAAAAATGACAACGGAGAAGGTCATAGACTTAGGTAGCAGTGGGGGAATTAAAAACCAGAGCGTGTCAGGAAGGGACAGAAGGTATGGAGTAAAAGGTAAAGTAGTAAAAGGGGAAAAAGCAGGAACTAAGTGTCACAAAACATATTTGAAAGTTCTTTATCTGAATGCACGTAGCATTCGTAACAAAATGGACGAGTTAACGGCACAAATGATCTTGTGGCCATTACAGAAACATGGCTGCAGGGTGACCATGACTGGGAATTAAACATACCAGGTTATTTAACAATCAGGAAGGGGAGGTGGAGTGGCTATGTTAATAAAGGAAGGAATCACTGTAATACAGAGAAATTATATTGGGTCAAAGGATCAGGATAGTGAAACAGTTTGGGTGGAGATAAGGAATAATGAGGGGGAAAAAAACACTCATGGGCGTAGTCTATAGGCCTCCGAACAGTTGCAACTCTGTTGGACGGAGTATTAATCAGGAAATAGTTGAGGCTTGTAATAAGGGAACAGCTATAATTATGGGGAATTTTAACTATCATATTAACTGGACAAATCAAATTGGGCAGGGCAGCCTTAAGGATGAGTTCATTGAGTGTATTAGGGATGGGTTTCTTGAGCAGTATGTAACTGAACCGACCAGGGGGCAAGCAACCTTAGATTTGGTCCTGTGTAATGAGACATGACGCCTTGAGTCAAATGTGCATGTGTGTGCCCAGAAAGGGCCATGGGTGCTTGCTGACACATGGCCATTGGGGCATCGCGCACCCTGTAGCCATGAAGTTAGGTGCAGATGGAGGGAATCAGAAGTTTGCATAAACACCACTCACCCTCATGACCCGAGTGAGGTCGTTGAATTTCTTCCTGCACTGAACAGGGCTCCTGGTCGCCATGCTGCTGGAGTTGACCCTCTGACAAACATCCCTCCAAGCTCGGCGGTAGTCCTTTTGATTCGGCCTCCTGCCATTGTCAGGATAGAGAACATCTCGACTGCGCTCCACTGCGGCCACCAAGTGCTCCAGAGCCTCAGTGCTGAAGCGCTCTGCTCTCTGTCTCACCTTCTCCATCTTGGCCAAGTTTTTTGCGCCAGAGAAGGGCGTGCGCCGACTCTGAGGCTACAGGGCGATGAGTGTAGAAGCTGAGGCTGACTGACCCACCCCTTTAAGAGCTGGCCGGCGCCTGGAAGTCTCGTGGTTATCGGTAATTGAGATCACCTGCGTTGCGCCCGTCCGCGCCGATATTGGGTAGCGCCGGAAGTTTTGCGCCTTAGAAGGCCCGTGCAACGTCTGAATTCGCGCCTCAATCACCTTTGGGGGTGATGCAACCCAATATCGCGCCAGGCGGCGATAAGTCTCGTCTGGCTATAAACTTTGCGCAGCGCCAGTTCTAACACCTCAAGCGGGGCTATACCCAATTTCTAGGCCAAGAAGTGGGAATGGACTAACAAGTGCCAGGAGGCGTTCATGACAGCAAAGGACACACTCCTGAAGTCAGAGGCTTTGACGCATTTTAATCCTTCATTACCAATATGTGGTAAACCACTGTTATACCTGTCTGTATGTGTATGTGTATTCCACTAGGTACAGGTCTGGACATGCCTCGGCTGACTCCTCCCACTATTCCAAGTATATAAGTGACTACCTCCCAGTCCCTTAGTATTCTGGACGGGTTCATTCTTTAGTTAATAAAAGCCTGGTTGTTACTCGCTTAACCTCAGTCTTTTGAGTAATTGATGGCGCATCAATTTTATTAACTAAATTTTTTATAATGGAGAAGATCCTCACACCAGCATGCCTGGACCTGGACAGTCGGGAAGCGGACGCTTCCACCAAGTTTGCTCACTGGCTCATGTGCTTCGAGGCATTCCTGACTGCCTCCACCGCGGTCGTAACGGATGCGAACAAACTGTCTGTCCTGATCTCCAAGGTGAACCACCGAGTGTACTCAGTCATCCGGGACGCGACCTCGTACACAGCCGCCCTCCAGCTCCTCAAGACCCAGTACACGCGCCCCGTGAACGAAGTTTACGCCAGGCACCTCCTGGGGAGTCGCAAGCAACAACCTGGGGAATCGACTGAGGAATACCTCCAAGCACTGTCCGTGCTTGGCCGGGCCTGTGGGTGTAAGGCGGTAACGCCCACTAAGTACACGGAGGAACTGATCCGGGATGCCTTCGTAGCGGGCCACAGGTCCAACTACACCCGACAGCGACTGCTGGAGCAGAGTGACCTCACCCTCGACAAAGCCTCCGCAATCGCACTAACGCTGGACGCAGCCTCCCGGGGCATGGATGCCTACTCCTCTGCACCGTGGACGCCGCGGGGAACGACAACCTGGGACACGGTAGGACAGCCCCATAGCACCGTGCCACCCCAGCCACAGCCCAACAACGGCCCAACCACCGCAGCAGTGTCCCAAAGCCAGACAGCAGTATCCCAAGGCCAGAAATGCTACTTCTGTGGCCAGGCCAAACACCCCAGAGCGCGCTGCCCGGCGAAGAATGCGACCTGCTCGGGCTGCGGGAAAAAGGGACACTACGCTAGCGTCTGCAAGGCCAAAGCCACCCCGAACGCCAGCAGCGCCGCGTGTGGGCCGTGCGAGCCGCCATCTTGGGCCCCCAACAGCACCGCGTGTGGGCCGTGCGGGCCGCCATCTTGGGCCTCCCCAGCCATGTGCGAACCACCGCAGCAGCAGCCATCTTGGACACCAGCCGGGACACAGCAGGCCGCCAGCCGCCCCCCCCCATCTGATACCCGCAGCGACACACCGACCCCTACGCTGGCCTCTGTTACGCTGGACCAAACGAGACCGCACCAACTAGCTCGGTCCAAAATGGACGTTAAGGTAAACGGCCATGCAATAAACTGCCTTTTTGACTCCGGGAGCACAGAGAGCTTCATCCACCCCGACACGGTGCGGCGTTGCTCTCTCCCAGTCCTGCCTGCGCACCAGCGGATTTCTATGGCCGCCGAGTCCCAGTCAGCGGACATTGGCGGCTACTGCGTGGTGACACTAGTAGTAGACGGGACTGTGTTCAATAATTTTAAACTCCTGGTCCTGCCCCAACTTTGCGCTGCCGTTCTACTGGGGTTGGATTTCCAGTGCCACCTCAAAAGCGTTACGATGGCCCCCTCCCCCCACTCACAGTCCGCAGCCAGCAGCCTCCAAATTGCCCGCCGCGCACCAGATGCAACCTCTCCACACTCAGAGTCCCACGCCCCCCACTGTTTGCTAATCTCACCCCTGACTGTAAGCCCATCGCCACAAAGAGCAGGCGATACAGTGCCGGGGACAGGGTTTTCATCAAAACCGAAGTGGAGCGGCTCCTGAAGGAGGGGATTATTGAGGGCAGCTCCAGCCCCTGGCGAGCCCAGGTTGTGGTCGTTAAGACCGGCGAGAAACAACGCCTGGTCATCGACTACAGCCAAACAATAAACCGCTACACCCTGCTGGACGCCTACCCACTCCCCCGCATAGCTGACATGGTCAACCAGATCGCGCAGTACCGCGTCTTTTCAACCGTTGACCTGAAATCAGCGTACCACCAGCTCCCCATCCGCCCCGAAGACCGCCAGTATACTGCTTTTGAGGCAAACGGCCGCCTCTATCACTTCCTTAGGGTTCCCTTTGGCGTTACCAACGGGGTCTCCGTCTTCCAAAGGGAGATGGACCGGATGGTCGATCAAAACGCGCTGCAGGCCACTTTCCCTTACCTAGACAATGTGACCATCTGCGGCCATGACTTGCAGGACCATGACGCAAACCTCGAGAAATTCCTCCGCACCGCCCAACTCCTGAACCTGACATATAACAAGGAGAAGTGCATATTCCGCACAGACCGCCTCGCCATCCTTGGCTGTGTTGTGGAACACGGGGTCATCGGTCCCGACCCGGACCGGATGCGTCCCCTTATGGAACTCCCACTGCCCCACTGCCTAAAAGCTCTGAAGAGGTGCCTAGGGTTTTTTTCCTACTACGCCCAGTGGGTCCCCTACTATGCAGACAAAGCCCGTCCGCTGATCAAATCCACCTCTTTTCCCCTGATGGCAGAGGCCCGCTCGGCCTTCCACCGTATCAAGGAGGACATTGCCAAAGCCACCATGCACGCAGTGGACGAATCCATCCCCTTCCAGGTGGAAAGCGATGCGTCCGACTTCGCTCTGGCCGCCACCCTTAATCAGGCGGGGAGACCTGTGGCATTCTTCTCATGAACCCTCCAGGGCCCAGAGACCAGACACTCCACGGTCGAGAAGGAGGCCCAGGCTATTGTAGAGGCTGTGCGTCATTGGAGGCACTACCTGGCCAGAAAACGATTTACCCTGCTCACTGACCAGCGTTCAGTTGCTTTTATGTTCAACAACAAGCAGAGGGGCAAAATCAAAAATGACAAGATCTTGAGGTGGAGAATCGAACTTTCCACCTACAATTACGAGATCTTGTACCGGCCTGGGAAGCTCAATGAACCCCCAGATGCCCTATCGCGTGGCACCTGCGCCAGCGCGCAGATCGATAGGCTGAGGGCCCTCCACAATGACCTCTGCCACCCGGGGGTCACCAGGTTCTTCCACTTCATCAAGGCCCGCAACCTGCCTTACTCCATTGAGGAGGTCAGGACCATGACCAAGAACTGCCAAGTCTGCGCTGAGTGCAAACCGCACTTTTATAGACCAGACAGAGCCCACCTGATAAAAGCCACTTGCCCTTTCGAACGCCTGAGCGTCGATTTTAAAGGGCCTCTCCCCTCCTCCGACCGCAATGTGTACTTCCTCAACATCATTGACGAGTACTCCCGTTTCCCGTTCGCTATCCCCTGCCCGGACATGACCAGTGCCACGGTCATTAAATGTCTGAACAGCCTCGTCACCCTGTTCGGTTTCCCCAGCTATATCCATAGCGACCGGGGCTCATCGTTTATGAGCGACGAACTCCGCCAGTACCTGCTCACTAGGGGTATAGCCACAAGCAGGACCACCAGTTACAACCCCCGGGGGAACGGACAGGTGGAAAGAGAGAATGCTACAGTTTGGAAGGCCACCCTACTAGCCTTAAAGTCTAGGGGCCTTCCGACCTCCCGCTGGCAGGAGGTGCTCCCCGATGCGCTCCACTCGATTCGGTCACTGCTCTGCACTGCCACCAATGCCACCCCTCACGAGAAAATGTTTGTCTTCCCAAGGAAGTCCACATCGGGGACAGCATTACCGCCATGGCTGACGTCCCCAGGGCCGGTACTACTGAGAAGACACGTGAGGACCAATAAAACGGACCCCCTGGTCGAGGGGGTCAACCTCCTCCACGCCAACCCCCAGTACGCTTACATTGCGTACCCGGACGGGCGGGAGGACACAGTCTCCATACGAGACCTCGCACCCTCGGGGACCGCTGTAACCCACTACCCATTACCACCCCCCCCCCCCCCCACGACCCGATATCCAACCCCAGCAGCCGGCTCGCCTTGGACCGTCACCCACGAGGACTACACTCCAGTGCCCCAGCCTACACGGGACGCGACGCCGGAAGCTGCACCACCCCTGCCGTCGCCACGTCGATCACAGCGGCAGACAAGACCTCCGGAGAGACTCCAATACACGAACTTTTAAATACACTTCACCCCGCCGGACTCATTTTTAAACAAGGGGTGAATGTGGTAAACCACTGTTATACCTGTCTGTATGTGTATGTGTATTCCACTAGGTACAGGTCTGGACATGCCTCGGCTGACTCCTCCCACTATTCCAGGTATATAAGTGACTACCTCCCAGTCCCTTAGTATTCTGGACGGGTCGACCACTCGAGACTAGACCTTCATTCTTTAGTTAATAAAAGCCTGGTTGTTACTCGCTTAACCTCAGTCTTTTGAGTAATTGATGGCGCATCACAATACAGTTAGCTTGCGATGCATCATCATATGGTGTGGGAGCGGTCGTTTCTCATAAGAGAAGCCGATAGCATTCGCATCTAGGACTTTGAACAGAGCTGAAACTAACTACGCCCAAATAGAACGAGAAGCACTGAGCATCATTTTTGGTGTTCGCAAGTTTCACCAATATTTGTACGGGAGACAGTTCACCCTACTAACATCACCACTAATGTAAGAGGGGAAATGTGTATTTTGAATGTTGTATTTGAATTGTCCCACATAGCTTACCGTAGTTGTGATGTGCAATGCACTATGGGAAATAGAGTGCATGGAGTCGAGAAGATTCTCTGGAAAGTGATGGCTGTTAACTGAACTGTCTCCTGCGTACTCTTTTCAATTGTTATACAAGCAAGGTTATTAAACTCTTGAGATTTAACACACAGTAAATGTGAATTGTACAGAGTATTTACTACACGCTTTATACCTCCCCTTTCTCCCGGCTCTACAGGGTGTGAACGGCTGTACGCACGGGCATGCTTTGGAGAGGGCGCTAAGAGGAGCGGCGACGTCCAAAAATGGCCGAGTGTGCGTCAATTTGGCCTTGCGACTGACGTCACGCTCCTGCTAATTAACAAATTACAGGCTAAATAAACTGACGCTGTTATTTTATTTCAGATGCGTCTTTTTTGTGGGGGTTCAATAAAGTTCAAAATTGTAACCTAAATAAAGTTTTGAAAGCCTGTTTTTATTTGTATGGAACAGTATGTCTATTTTGATGACAAAGATAATAAGGGTCAGAGACAAAAACCATCAGTATGGGAATTGAGTTTTTTTGCACAAATTCCCGAAAATTCCCATAGAAAGTTTCCTCTTTTAAAAATTCCTGGAATTTTGCAACCCTACTGCTGAGAGAAGGCAACTTAGTCCCTTTTCCTGGTGTAGAGAGCCTCAGTGACCTCCCGGATGCAGCAATGGACGGCGAACATTCAGATGTTAGTTATGTCTCCTGCTGAAGACTAGAAGGACCCGTTGGCAAAGAAATTGAGGGCCACTATGATTTCGACTGCTCTTGGGAGAGCCGTGATCGCCTGCAGGTCTGGTGGCAGAATTCTGGGACCACCTTCTGGGTGAAGCATAGCTTCCTAAGAGGAGCAGTTTAAGATAAGTGCACTCGGAAGACCTGTCGAGAACCCTCCTTCTCCTTCTGCGCCCATCTTTCTCCCCTTCTTCGCTGCCTCCACTCCCTCGGCCGAAGATCCTCGAGCGCAATGGGGACTGCCAGTAATGCTCCCATGACTGGGAGCAAGTGTTGTGAGCAAAAGCCTTGAAATAAGAATGAAGAAGACATTCTCCACTTGCAACACTCCCTGTTACCTTAGAACCTTGAAAGAAGTTAATAAAGCTGGTGGAATTGCAGAAAGTAGAACAGAGCCAGTCAAAACTGCAGAAACAAGTCACGTGCAAGGTGATTGCTGATGATCCCTTTAAATACCGCTGCTGGAGCCTCCTTCCTGCTTCTCAATGCTTGCTCAGCTCGCCGTAGCTAAGGCATGCTGATAAGTGGAGCGACACAGTCCAATGTAGCAGAAAACCGTCAAGTTAGCATTACACTCACTGATGCCACGATCTGTTTCATTTCAATGATTTCCGCGATCGCTGCTATTGGCAGGGCTGCCAGTCACGCCAAAAATGGCGGCGGCCGCCATTTCCCCCCCACCTTATTATGGTTAACGGATGGTGATAAACCACCCAATTTCTAGGCCTTCTACAATTATATAGGGACTTGGTGAGACCACACCTGGCGTATTGGTGTACAGTTTTGGTCTCCGGAGTGCATCAAAGGTTCATTAGACTGATTCCTGGAATGAGGGGCCTATAAGCAAAGATTGAACAGGCTCAAAGGGCCAAATGGCCTACTGCAGCTCTATGTTCTTATGTGGGAATTTTAAATGGCGGCAAGACAGACTCCTTGTGTCTCTTCAGACCAGCCCCAACTTTTTCTGGCAATTAGCCCAAGTTCACACCATTACGTTGATCTCTGTGCCGATTCCATCAGCGAAGACTGCAACAGCGCCCCTTGTGGAGAAGCAGGGTATCAGTGACAGCAACTTTTGGATTTCCGCGTTTAACTACACATGTGCTAACGCCGGAACCTGCTATCAGTCTTACCCCCGGGATCTCCCATCTTCCTTCCCCCACCCACCCCCGGTCCAGTCCCAACAGCTCGCCAATGGTCTCTCGTTTCTTATCTCCCCCCCAAATGATCCTCCGATGATGATTTAGTCTAGTCTCCCTTGCCCCAGCCGATGATTACCCGCCCGTCCCACAATCCCTCCCTCCGCTTCGTGCCAGGCTATGCTGTTCCTGACCGCTTCAAAGACAACCCCCCCACCCCCCAGGCCAGGGCTCCCATCTAAAATTCAGGCCAGTGTGTGTATCTGGACTTGATCTCGTACAATAAACAATAGCAGCTGCATCCATATTTAGAATCTGGAATCTAACCTGTTACAGGTCCATGTCTCCACTAAGCAGCTCATGGAGAGCCAATGCAGTGTTGCTAAGCCACTTCAGGTGCTTACACAGATCTGGGGGTGTACTGCACCAAACAAACTAAAATAAGTGACATCATAGTCAGTATAGAGAGAGGAGCGGCGGGAGCCGAGGAATCAGTTTAGTTTAACGTAGTATCCTTTAGATAAACAATAGACCCAAGACCAGCAGGGGTAAGTTACAAGTAAATATTTAATTTAATTTATGCATAACTTAAACTAGATCAAGTACCTAAGTGTATAAAGTGGGGAGAGCGAGAGCAGCCTGAAAGCTTCAGAGGTAAACAACACCCAAGTCACGTCAGTACAAGGGAAGGAGCTGATTGGTGAGTTTTTTTGTCCAGATCAGGGACAAGTCTTATTAAGTAGTCTAATAAAGGTATGGCACGGCACCTCAGTCCCATCGAATGCACATCCTGTGCCATATGGGACCAGGACTGTATGCAGGAAGTATAGTCAACTGGAGGAGCTCGAAATCAGAGTTTCGGAGCTTAAGCAGCAGCTGGTGTCTACGTGGATAGCACGTTTCAGGTGGTGTTCACCCCGCAGCTTTTGAGTGTACAGGCAGAGAGGGAATGGGTGACCGCCAGAGAAGACGACGACCAGGCAGTAGTCCCGAGTGCATCATGCTCTCTAACCATTATTGAATACTGGTGAGGGTGATGGCTCTGGCTATACTCACCAGAGGAACCAAGTCCACGGCACCATGGGTGGCTCAGCTGTACTTGGGGTGGGGTTGGGGGAGAAGAAGAGACAGAAAGGGGGAAGGTCAGGAAAGCAATAGTGATAGAGGATTCAATCGTTAGGGGAACAGTCAGTCAGTCATTCATTCAGTAATGCCAATTCATGAAACTCACCTCCACTTGCAATTGCACGCTGAAAAATCATGTATTTTTTCTTGTTCGGCACCACCTCCTCCAATT
This sequence comes from Somniosus microcephalus, assembly GCF_052327205.1. Classification (NCBI taxonomy): domain Eukaryota; kingdom Metazoa; phylum Chordata; class Chondrichthyes; order Squaliformes; family Somniosidae; genus Somniosus; species Somniosus microcephalus. Next base: position 138,078,028 of record NC_140997.1, read on the forward strand.
GGCTGCTGGGGACACATGGGGTTGTGTCAGCGATTCTCGAGATGATTGTTACATAGTTATGTTGGGACTACATTGTACAAGTGTACTAACACTCAAATCAAGTGTAGCAGCACTACGATGCTGGGAAAGTAGTGCACAGGCGCCGCACAGCACTTGGAAATATCACCCCGCACCATGCGGCAGGCAGCCATTACAACACAAATAAAACAGCAGTTATAATTACAAACTACCGAGTCCGGAGTCGTCTTTACAAAGCGCTACGAGCGCTAGAAGACATAACATGGTGGCAGCGGTATAAGTGAGTAAAACTTACGCAAATAAAAACGATATCAGATTGAAGAAAGAAATTTAAAAGTAAACTCTGCAGCGTTGTAACCGCGAATTGTATGGGCAGCTAAAATGGCGCCGTCCAATGCACTGACCGCGAATATGCTCCCCATGATGAACTGGGAAGCCGACGATATCGTGGAAGCTTTCCGGAAATGTAAGCAAAAATGCGAGCTTACATTTAAAAGTTTCCTGAAAGGCTCCTCCGACGAGGAAAAAGTCAGCTACATTCTACTGTGGGCGGGAGAAAAAGGCTTAGATCTCTGTAACAGCTGGAGTTTATCCGAAGAGGATAAAACTAACCCTACGGAGATTTATGAAAAGTTCAGTAACCATCTCGAGCCTAAATCAAACCACCGCATACACAGGTATAAATTCCAAAGCTTAAGACAGGAACCTGGTGAAACGGCTGACAATTTCCTGACGAGATTAAAAAACGAAGCCAGCAAATGCAAGTTTACGGAACTAGAAGAAAGGCTGGTAGACCAATTAATATGGGGATCAGCACATACAGAAGTGCAAAAAGAACTAATAGGAAAAGAAAAGCTCGGAATATTAGAAGCCATAGATACAGCAAGGGCTCACGAAGCCACAAAACAACAGATGAAAACGCTGAATATTCATACGGCTGACGTGCGGACAACTCCCGAACCGGATCACAGAGTAGATGCAGTGCGCGAAAAGCACAGCACACAAAAACAAGTATATGACAGCGGGAAGAATACGTGTAGAAACTGCGGTAGACAACACGACTACACAGTCAGAAGAAAATGCCCAGCGTATGGAACAAGCTGCAACACGTGTGGTAAAGCAAACCACTGGCAAAAGATGTGCAGAGCTAAAAGAGAGGGGCTACACAGCAAAAGCAGAGGTGGGCAGCAGAACCAACAAAAGAAAAACAAAATCCATACCATGGGTGAGCAAGATGACAAAGACTGCGGGTATGACAAAGCTCTGAACATTGAAACCATAAAGGTTCTCTTACACGAAACGTCCAGAGCGGAAAGCACCCCAAAGAAAGAATTGCACACTATCATCCAGATTAAAAAGAGGATCGAAGGACAGCCCACAACCGTCAATCTAAAAGTAAAGTTGGATACAGGAGCTCAGAGCAACATCCTTCCACTGAGGCTGTACCAGAGGATCTTCCACGAAAACTTGGGTGAAGATAGATACCCGAAAAGAGGATGTTTAAAAGCAAACAACGTCACGCTGACAGCGTATGGGGGGAGCGAGATCAGACAACTCGGAACAACCTATATAAAAGGAACACACACAAGCAGAAACATCAACTGCATGTTCTATGTGACCGACTCAGAGGGACCGGCGATCCTGGGATTAAACAGCTGCGAGAAGCTGGGGTTAATCTCGGTAAACCACGAACTAACAAAAACATCACTGAAAGTCAACAGTAACACCCCACTGGAGATTCGTCCACAAATCATGGACACGAAACATTTGATGGACATGTATCCAGAATGTTTTGATGACACTGTAGGATGCTTCGGGGAGTTCAAGTACCATGTAACAATAGATCCAGAGGTAAAACCCGTCATCCACGCTCCAAGAAAAATACCTATCGAGCTAAAAGAAAAATTATACACCGAACTAAAAGAAATGGAAGAGAAAGAAATAATCGCAAAGGTCACTGAACCCACAGACTGGGTAAACTCAATTGTGGTACGGGAAAAGCCGAACGGGCGGCTCAGAATCTGTCTGGATCCCAAAGACTTAAACCAGGCAATAAAGCGGGACCACTACCCCACACCAACATTATAAGAAATCACACCAGCACTGGCAGAAGCCAAAGTCTTCTCCAAACTGGATGCCAGAAACGGCTACTGGAACGTAAAACTGGACGAAGAATCAACTAACCTGACGACTTTTATACACCATTGGGGCGTTATAAATTCCTGCGGCTGCCATTCGGGTTGAAAGTCAGCCAAGACATCTTCCAACAAAAGATCGATGAAACATACAAAGGCTGTGAAGGAGCCATTGGAATCGCTGATGACATCCAAGTTTACGGATCAAATGAAAGAGACCACGACATGCACTTGCACGAGGCCATGGAGCGCACCAGAACGGCTGGCATCAAGCTGAACGCCGAGAAGTGCATCGTTAAAAGTACAAAATGCCTAATCCCAAAAAGGTCGAGGCGATAGCAGAGATGAAACCTCCAAACGACAAGAAGGAGCTGACAAGCTACCTCGGCTTGGTCCACTATATGAGCTCTTTCATCCCGAACATGTCAGACTACACAGCGAACCTAAGAGAATTACTAAAAGACACCGAATACCAATGGTCAGAATCCCATGAGAGGAACTTCAAACACCTAAAGGAATTATTATGTAAAGAAACCAGCCTGTCTTATTACGATGGAAAAAAACCTGTCACTCTACAGGTAGATGCCTCTACCAGGGGGCATGGGGCAGCCCTCGTGCAGGAAGGGAAACCAATAGCTTTCGCATCGAAGGCATTGACATCAGCAGAGACAAGATATGCAAACATCAAAAGAGAGCTATTGGCAGTAGTATACGGATGCGAAAAGTTCCACACCTACTTATACGGAAGAAAATTCGAGGTAGAGAGTGACCATCATCCACTCGAACAAATTTACAAGAAAAACCTAAGCAAGGCCCCAGCAAGACTGCAAAGGTTACTGTTAAGACTCCAAAGTTACGACTTCGAATTAAAATACCGGCCAGGGAAAGAAATGGCACTGGCAGATGCATTGTCTCGATTGTCACCACACGAGATGAAGGGCCTGACAGTAAAAATACACCACCTCGTAAATGTTACTCCCACAAAGCTTAGCCAAATTCAAGAGGAGACTGGTAAAGAAGAGGAGTTGCTACTACTCATGCAACAGATAATACAGGGGTGGCCGGAGAAGACCCAGCAGGTCCCCGACAGTACTGGACAACCAGAGACGACATCTCGGTGGAGGACGGTGTTCTCCTTGCTGGCTCAAGAATCATAATATCAAAAACGATGCAAATGGAACTTCTCCGCTTAATACACCAAGGCCATATGGGGATGGAGAAATGTAAACTAAGAGCCGTACTGGATAGGCATGTACAAAAGCATAGAACAAATGGTTGCCACATGCTGCATATGCCAGAAATACCGAAACACACAGCAGAAGGAGGAGATGATTCAAATGGAAGTACCCCCGAGACCATGGCACACGGTCGGAACAGATCTGTTCCTGTGCAACCAGGAGTGGTACATCATAGTAGCAGACTACTACTCAAAATTTCCTTTTGTCAGAAGGATAAATGACATGAGAGCCACAACAATCACAAAAATTGCAAAAAACTTATTCGCAGAACAGGGCATCCCAGAGAAGGTCATCTGCGACAATGGGACACAATTCACCTCCAGCGAATTCAGAGCACTGGCTGGAAAATACGGATTTAAAATAATTACCTCATCCCCACATTACCCATGGGGACACGGATTTATTGAAAGACAGATCCAAACAGTCAAAAGAGCTCTCATCAAAAGCAAGGTGATGGGAGAAGACCTCGCCCTTTTGGCAATCAGATCAACACCTTTGAGAGCAGACTCGAAATCACCAGCAGAACTACTAAACGGTAGAAAATACAAAACAACTCTACCAGCAAAGGTATATCCTCCCCAGGGCCAAGAGGACATTCGGCAGAAGCTGATGGAAACACAAGCTACGGGGAGCACGCACTATAACAAGCATGCAAAACCACTACCGGAGCTGCTAAATGGGCAATCAGTGCATATACAAGATCCGTTGTTGAGAACGTGGAGTCCAGCCAAGGTTATTGGAAAAGCTGATACTCCAAGATCTTACTTGGTAGAGACAGAACCTGGAAACCAATACAGGCGATATCAGACCCTCACCTGAAGCTGTCAAACAGCGGACAACATTAACAGCAGTTAGGGTACCAGACACGGAAAACAATATAATGCCAGAAACAAACACCTCAAATACAACAACTGCAAACATGCACTCTCCAGAGCCAAACACGACAGCACCGGCAACAAGAAAAGAACACGCCAAAACACCGCAGAAAGGATGGAGGAGTAACATACAACCACCTGAGCGGTATCGCGAATAATTATAAAGACAATTATAATTCGCACAGAACAGTAAAACAACATGGACAAATATCTGTATATAAATTGAGCAAAGAAAGCTCACGTTCTGTAAGGGGTTTTGTCCTCGAGAGGTTTCCCTGAGGCCTCTCTCTCTTGCACAGTAAACCTTGAGTGGTTCGACCCACTCGCCCCTTAAGATTCTGTACTCTGGACTTAGGCGCAGGAACTACAATGTAGAGAAAACTCTTGTAGACCAAGTTTGGTGAAACAAAATGAAATTTTATTGCATAAGGAAAATGATCAAATCAAATGCAACACAGATAAGAGAGTACATGGGAGGGAAAAACAAACACAAACAAATCATAATGACATTATACTAACTAAGGCAAATACAGGCATCTTATACTCTACAAAGATCATCATGAAATAAGGAAACACACGGAACATCGAGGGACAACTCATGTTAATTGTAAACTTAAATCCACCCCCTTATTAAACCTATCTAGATCTGATTGTGAAGGGCCAGAAACATGCTCACCAATCCCACTAGGAAGTGCAAGGTTTTGAAATCGAGTCTGTGTTTGGTCCTTTCAGGCGTCTCCACATGGATCGTGGGGCTCCTGCGAACTGCGCCACACCTCTCTCCTGAGGTGGGGGTCGGGGGCGGCTGGACATCGGCGGGCCTGGATGTCGGCGGGGTCGAGGATCGTCGGCTCGACCCTGGTCAGCTGCTGTTGTGTCCGTGTGTTAATAGAGACACTGAAGACAGGAGTTGGTTTCACAAGTGTTTACTGAACAAAGTCTGGAGGGGAACTAACTGATACAACACAATATACAGGCTTATATAGCCCGAGTGGCCATTACCGGCATTACAGTACACATGGGGCTCTTAAAGGCACATACACTACAATTCCTCCCCTTTTAGCCAACCAGTACATAATATTTTAAGTAATCATTAATTACATGTTACAAGAAAAATAATCTACACATGCTACAGTTAATTAATTATAAGTCAGTCTCTCTGGAGGCTTCCTGACTCGGTCCGGATAACGCCTCGGTGGTGTAGTCGTTTCTGGTGGTGTAGTAGGTTCTTTTGGCAAGGCTGATTCGGCTTGAATGCCAGTGTCGGGTTCATCGGGTTCCAGTATCACCGGATCGGAGGTAGATATGGGTATCTCTACTTCATCATTAGGCGTATAGAGTTGTGGTGTAGGTTGTCCCTTTTCGGATGGCTCTATGATTTGGTCAGCATGGCGCCTTATTATGCTTTCTCCGATGTCCACCGTATACATCAGCGGTCCTAGTCGTGTGCAGATAGTTCCAGGCTGCCATTTCTCGGTACGGTAGTCCCGGGCCAAAACTTGTTGACCTATCTGGAAGGTTCTAGTTGGCCTTTCATTCATGCCTTGAAATTGCCGGTTCTCCACGTCCCTTCTGATGTTTGGCTTGATCAAATCCAGCCGGCATCTTAGGCTTCTATTGAAGAACATCATGGCGGGAGTTTGGTTTGTAACCATATGTGTTGCATTCCTGTATGCGAACAAGAAGTTATCCACCTTGTGCTGAAGTTTTATGTCTTCATTACCCATGGCCTTTATGGCCTTCTTGAAGGTCTGGACAAACCTTTTAGCCAATCCATTGGTGGCGGGATGGTATGGGGCGGACGTGTAGTGCTTAACCCCATTGTTTTTTGAGAACTTCCTGAATTCTTTGGACACAAATTGCGGTCCATTATCAGAACAGATCTGTTCAGGCAGCCCATTCCTGGCAAATATGGTCCTTAATACTGTGATGGTTTTTTCCGTGGTGGTGGAGGACATCTTTATTACCTCCGGCCACTTGGAGTGTGCATCAACCGCGATTAAGAACATTGAGTCCATAAGTCGATGTGTACCCTTTGCCAGGGAGATGAGGGCCACTCCCATGGATGTAGAGGGGCTTGTGGTGGAGCGTTTTGGACCTTCTGGCATCCTAGGCAGCTCTTGGTCATTTCTTCGATGTCTCCATCGATACCTGGCCACCATACAAACGCCCTGGCTAGGTTCTTCATTTTCACTCCACCCAGATGCCCCTCGTGAAGCTCCTTTAGCACTTTATCCTGGAGTTTGGGTGGAATCACCACTCTGGATCCACACATCAAGGTTCCTCGGCACACTGACAGCTGTTCTCTTCTTTGTGAGAATGCTGGCAACAGTGGTTCGCCATGTGCTGGCCATCCCTTCACTGTTAAATCGTAGACTCGTGAGAGAGTCGGGTCATTTCTCGTTTCCCTTTCAATGGCAGAATTTGGTACTGGTAGACATTCTACTATGGTAGAGTGGAACATCTCCACTGGGTCTACTGTAGGTGCCTCTTCTACCGTTGGCAACGGTAGGCGCGATAAACCGTCAGCATTCCCATGCTGTTTTGATCCTTTGTATTCTATGTTGTATTGGTGTGCCCCTAGAAAGAGGGACCACCTCTGTAGCCTTTGCGCGGTCATAATGGGAACACCCTTTTTAGGGTTGAATATGGAGATGAGGGGTTGATGGTCAGTCAACAAGGTAAATTTTTGTCCGTGTAGGTAATGGTTGAATTTCTCCACTCCCCATACCAGGCTGAGTGCTTCCCTGTCGATTTGGGCATAGTTACGCTCAGCTGAGTTCAATGAGCGTGACGCAAAAGCTATCGGCCGTTCCGAGCCATCAGGGAATTTATGCGATAATACTGCTCCTACGCCGTAAGGGGATGCATCGCACGCCAGTCTGATTGGCAGTGATGGGTTGTAATGAGCCAAAACTTCTTAGGACGTGATTAAGTCTTTGCATTTATGGAAGGCACGTTTACAGTCTTCGCTCCATTTCCAAATTACTCCTGTTTGTAGCAGTTCATTAAGAGGGTGTAGAAGAGTTGATAAGTTCGGTAAAAATTTATGATAGTAATTTATTAATCCCAGGAACGACCTTAATTGTGAAACATTTTCAGGTGCTGGGGCTTTTATGACCGCTTCAATTTTTTCAGGTGACTTATGCAACCCTTCCTTATTAATTATGTGGCCACAATATGATATTTGATTCTGGGAAAATTCGCACTTGGGGCGATTTGCTCGTAGGCCCCGTTCTCTCAGTCTAGTGAGCACCTGCTCCAAATTGGCAAGGTGCTCGTTGTCGTTGGATGTCGTCTAGGTAGCATTGAGTCCCCGGAATCCCTTGGAGGACTTGCTCCATAGCTCTTTGCCAGATAGCTGGAGCGGATGCTACTCCGAAAACCAGTCGATTGTACTGGTACAGACCTTTGTGTGTATTTATCGTGAGATACTTTTTAGAGGCCTCTTCAACCTCCATCTGTAGATATGCCTGTGCCAAGTCAATTTTGGTGAAACGTTTCCCTCCGGATAGTGAGGCGAAAATATCTTATATCCTCGGAAGAGGATACTGTACCGTGTGAAGGACCGGGTTTAGAGTCACCTTGAAGTCTCCACAGATGCGAATTTTTCTCTGTTCTTCAGGTTTATCATTATTCAATGCTTTCTTCATGACTGGGACGATGGGTGTTGCCCACTCGCTCCAATCTATTTTGGATAATACGCCTGCCTTTTCCAAATTCTCCAGCTCTGCCTCGACTGCTCGACGAATTGCGTATGGCACCGGTCTTGCCTTAAAAAACTTGGGAATTGCTGCATCTTCCACTTTTATTGAGGCGGTGATGCCTTTCAAGGTTCCTAGTTTCTTTTGAAACACTTCTTTGGCGTTGGCCAAGATGTCTTTTAATCGTTCAGGTAGGACGTCATCATCGTTTTTTTCCTTACTGGTCACCGTCAGTGCCTGAATGGAGTGCCAGTCTAAACGTATTTTCCTGATCCATTCACGTCCCAACAGCGGTGGACCACCATCTTGTAGAACGTATAAATACAACTTTTGTATTTCCTTGCCGTTGTATACAACAGGCACCCTTATTTTTCCTTTGGGGTATACTTTCTGCCCCGTATATGTTTTCAAGATAATGGATGTGTCTTTTAAAGGTATATGCGGAAATAGCCGCTCGTAATCCCGTCGGTTTATGACGGTCAGAGCTGATCCTGTATCTAGCTCCATTTTAACTGGGGACCCTGCTATCGTGAGGGTAACCCAAATGGTCTGGTAATCTTCTTTGGCAATTACATTATGTAATTTGAGACAGCTTAGTCTCTTGTTTTCGGAGTCGCTATCGCTCTTCTGGTCTTCGGAGCTACTGTCCGTCATCATTTGTACCTTTCTGTACTTTTCTTTATTGATTTTTTTTTTCCTGTCCGTGGATTTTTTTTGTCCAGATCGGCATACCCGTGCAATGTGTCCAATCTTTCTGCATTGCCTGCATGCTTTGTCCTTGAACCAGCAGTCCCTCTGGTCATGGGTGGATCTGCCGCAGCGATAACATCTCTCGAAACCCTGTGTCATTTCATGGGTGCCGAAGTCCTGTGTCTTTTGTTGTATCTCTGCAGCTCCTCTTGCAGCTGCTTCGTATGATACAGCCATACTGAAAGCCTTGTCCAGTGTTAAATCTTTTTCAGAAAGCAGCCTTTTCTGTGTTCCTTCACTTAGGAGACCGCAGATGAATTTGTCTCGAAGATAATCTGCTAGTCCTGCCCCGAATTGGCAGTGCTTTGATAGCTTTCTTAATTCGGTGAGGTAATCAGCGTTACTTTCATTCTTGTATTGATTCCTCTTGAAGAATTTGAATCGTTCCACTATCAGCAGCGGTGTTGGGTTTAAGTGCTCCTGTAGGGTATCAACAATTTCTTTAAAATTCTTGTCCTTTGGTTTGGCTGGAGTGATTAAGTTTCGTAACAGCCCGTATGTCTTTGCGCCCATTAGATTTAGCAGTACTGACGCTTTTTTTTCATTTTCTATTCCATTTGCGGTGCAATATACCTCCACTCTTTCCACATATGTGGTCCAATCCTCTATCTCGTTATCAAAAGCATCAATATTGCCAGACTTAGGCATCCTAGAAAAAAAATGGCGCTTCCCGCACTTTTCTTTCTTTTCTACAGAAAAGATATGGCGCTTCCCGCGCTTCCCCGCCGCTGCTGCCGATGACAACGCTGTTTCCCGCTCTTTTTATTTATTTATTTACAGTTGGAGACTCGTTCCCGCCGGACTCTCTCTCTAGGTCTGAACGCCGACCTGCTTGCAGCGCCGGCCATCTCCCGAGTGCTCCCACCCCGTCTGTTACTGCTTGCCTCCGCCTTCGCTGCTTGGCCTAGCTGCAGAGCCAGCCGCTGGAGCCCCAGCCCGACGCCCAGGAAGGATTATTGCAGTACCTGCCACCAGCTTGGCTAGCTGGTGAAACCACAGCTTTTCCTTTTTCTTGATTTTCTTCAACTTTGGACGCCAGAGGAATCGATGTCCTTGAGGTGCTGCCGAATTGCAGGTAAGTCCGTTTCCAATTCGTCGCCACTGTTGTGTCCGTGTGTTAATAGAGACACTGAAGACAGGAGTTGGTTTCACAGGTGTTTACTGAACAAAGTCTGGAGGGGAACTAACTGATACAACACAATATACAGGCTTATATAGCCCGAGTGGCCATTACCGGCATTACAGTACACATGGGGCTCTTAAAGGCACATACACTACAGCTACGGCCCGGGGATGGTCGATGATCTCCCGATGGTTTTCCCCGGGGCGGGACGCTGGTTTTGAGCAACTTTCTTTATACAGTCGTAATTATCTTTCTCCTCCGACGGTGGAGAGGAATCCGCTGATCTTTCACCAAGCAAGCTCCTCTTTGTCCAGCTCAAAAGCTGGACTGGCTGCTGGGGCTGCAACGACTGTCCGACTGTAAACTGTCTTTTAGCTCGACTCTCCTTGTGACTGTTCAAGCTTGCATTGCCTGAAGCTCACCTCGTGTCTTCTCGTCCCTTCGTGTCCAGAAGCTACTGCCGTCTCCTCCAAGCTCGTTGAGTGCTTGCGTGTAGCTCCGACCTACTGCCGTTATCAACTGCCGAAAGGTCTCGCCAGATATACCTTTCTTCCAGAGGCTTCACTTCCCGCCCAAAATCAGGTTAGTCTTTGTTTTAATTTTGGCGGGCTGCGAGCACAGTGGGGTAGTTATTATATTTAAAATGTCTTAAACGGCTGGTAACAGGCCCATCTCTGGTTTGGAATTACCTCCATTGTTTTGAATGTCCTGCTGATCTCGTTATCTAGTCCTGGGTGCTGTCCTCATGAATATGAAGGATCTGCATCTAATCCATATGCATGCCTGTGGGTCTGGTTTCATTCTCTCAGGAACGGCTTCCAGAACTTACTACAAAACTGTCTAGAGGTTGCGCAGGAACCATTTTAAAGTGTACCAATAAGTTGGTCACATGGTATCGCGGCCATTTCGTATGCCCCTTTTTCTGGGCTTCTTTTAAAACAGTCTTTAAAATCATGGCCTCTTCTGCCATTTGACCCATATTGCGGATCCTACAGTTCTGTATTTTGTTAACGTTATTCAACTGGAAACATTGTAAAATAGAAAATTGATGTAATTAGTTTTGTTGGGAAAGAGGGATGTTACATAGTTATGTTGGGACTACATCGTACAAGTGTACACTACGATGCTGGGAAAGTAGTGCGCAGGCGCCACACAGCACTTGGAAATATCACCCCGCACCATGCGGCAGGCAGCCATTACAACACAAATAAAACAGTAGTTATAATTACAAATTACCGAGTCCGGAGTCGTCTTTACAAAGCGCTACGAGCGCTAGAAGACATAACAATGATTTCAGGGGTTTATCCCTGCTTCTGTGTGCTTGGCATCATCCGAGATACAAAAGACATTGCAACGTGGTCGAGCGAGTGGATTTCAACTGCAGCGTTTGAGTCATTGGCTTCTTCGTGCTTTATCTGATCTCGGCAAGTGACTGGTCTCCTGAGCATTGGTCCGCTTATGTTTTCTGAATTTGGGACTTTTTGTATAGCGAACCCATGCATTGAGTGACTCTCTACCATTGTTTTCTGAAATTGCAATCCCTGCAGTTGCCAATCTGTTCCAACCAATAAGGTGGTTTTGCGATTTTACTGTAGATTGCAGAGTGTGAGGCAAAGACAGGATTTCATCTCCAGCATGGTTGACACAGGCCATGACTACGATGGGTGTGTCCATGGAAAGGGTGGCCACTTGCATGGAGCATCTAACGCAGCATTCAAAGCAGTGCACGCTTTCTCTAACAGCTTGCACACTCAATGCCACCTTAACAAGGATGGCTAGAAACCTAGGGCTAGATTTTCAGTATAGACAGTTTTGGGGCGCTAACCTTAGCGCCCGCCCGAAGTTAGTGCCCGCCCCAAAGTAGCGCCCCGTTGCCGGAAATTCAGTGGCTTCGCCCTAAGAGAGTGGTGGAGCGTTAAAAGAGGCGTTCCACTCCTACCTTTAGGCGCTAAGCCGGCGGTCCAGAGGGATAGCGCCCAGGCGGGGCGCAGCACGGGTGCGGTCATTTTTGCACTGACAGCAGACCCCGTGGTGCCGACCAGCTCTTAAAGGGGGAAGGGACGAATTGGTCTGCTGCCACGCCCTGCACACTGCAGCCTTGCAAAGAGGCCTCAACACTGCTGCTCAGCCCCAGGGAGTCATGGCAACGCCAGAGAAGGCCCGTCAGCGTGCCCTGCGCTTCTCAGAGGGTGATCTGGACATAATGGTCACAGCTCTGGAGGTGAGGCGCAAGATCTTGTTTCCAGAGAGTGGGAGGAATCCAACCCACCATGACTACACCAAAGCCTGGAAGCAGATCGCCCAGAGGGTGACGTTCACCGGCGAGGCCCCCAGGACCCACAAACAATGCCGTAAGAAATACAACGATCTGACCAGGATTGTGAAGGTGAGTAGCCTTTCCAGTCTCCTCCTCATTCTTGCATGTACACCTGACATGATGGGCAAAGGGACCTGAAAGTCCTATTGGCCAGCCCTCAGCCAGCAGCATTGGGACAGTCATGAGCATCAAATGGCCATTCGGCACTCTACACTTTGGCCAAGCTATTCCACCATGGGAGGCAGTGCACAGTACATCAGGGCTTCACTCTGTCCAAGCTATTCCACCATGGGAGGCAGTGGACACTACATCAGGGCTTCACTCTGTCCAAGCTATTCCACCATGGGAGGCAGTGCACACTACATCAGGGCTTCACTGCGCACTTACAGGCCGTCCTTTCTCTTGCAGGCTAAAGTAGCGTTTAATCGCCAGGCCCGTGCCAGGGGTGGCCGCGCCAAGCTGCAGAAGCTCACTCGGCTGGAGGAGCGCGTGTGTGTGCTCATGGGAGCCCGTGTGATTGTCCCCACAGCGTGCGGTGTATCCGACCCTCCACTGCCCGGCAATGGTAAGGACCTCGCCTTTTGGCCCTCTCGCGTCGCACTGGCCCATCCGAGCTACCTCCTTTGCCACTGTCCCACCAATGCGCTGAATCCCACCAGTCCTAACTCCCTCGCTGACGCCGTCTCCTCACTCTGAAGCTACTCTTGTGCATTCCTGCTTTCAGCTGGTGACGACCATGACCCTGAAGCTGCCAGTGACAGCACCTCCGACCAGGAGGAGGAGGAGGAGCAAGCCGGACCTTCGGGGGAACAGTCACGTCCCGCAGGAGAGGAGGAAATGCTTGACACCTCCTCACTGGACGAGTGCCTGGAGGAACTGTCGCAGGGCAATGCAGCTTCTGGGACCAGTGGCGTCCAGCCACCCAGCAGCCGTGCGCGTGGCCCGCGGCCTTCCCCCCCAAAGGGGGGAAGGATCAGAGGGGAGTGCTGCTGCTCGGCACACTCGCCGTCACCAACGCGGCAAGGGTCCCCTAGTTCGGCCCCCTCCTCCCCAGCGGGAGAGTCGCGACTCCAGTCCGGACACCTTCACTTCGGAGGAGGTGCGGAAGCTGGATAAGATGGCCGACGACTCGGACCGGCGCCACACGGAGCTCATGAGCGTGGTGGGGCGCATGCCTGAGGCCATCGAGTCGCTGGCGACCAGTGTGCGCGAGTTCGGGGCAGCAACTGCCGCGAGTGGCCGCATGCTGACTGATGCCGTCAAGACCCTGGCGGATGTGATGCGCGCGCACACCAGGACCACAGGGCCACTCACTGCTGCCACACGCGCTGTCTCAGGCAGGCATCGCCAGGGCAGGCGCCGCGCTGGACCATCCCAGCAAGCCGCCCGTCGGCTGATTGCTGCGGATCCTGCAGTGCGGGCCCAGCCGAGTGCCACCGCGCCACAGCACCAGCCAGCGCATCCCAGACGCCAGCTGGCCCACATTGCGCCATCCGTCGCCGCCATTCCCCCTCTGGGGCGTCAACGGCAAGCGGCTGCAGCTGATGGTGGCCAGGCTCAGGTGCGCCACTCAGCAGACGGCCCCTCGAGGCCCAAACGCCGTGTAGGCCACCCCCCAGCGGCATCTGGCGGAAGGGCATCTGAGCCTCAGGCGCCTTCCCCCAGCCTCGCAGCAGCCACTGGGCAGAGCTTGCGAAGGAGCAGCAGGCCGGGCAGGGGAGGCAAAATGCTGGCCAAGGTCTCGCCCTCACGGGCCACTCAGTAGAGGGTGTGGGCAGCTTTCCTTTAATATGGCGGTGGCCATCTTTATTTTGCCCATGGTTGTGCTTTTGGAGGGCTTATTTTTTGCGTTAGGCCGACGTTGAGGCCCGGTTTGAATAAAGGTGGAGTGGCTCCTCCCCAGTTTGTGGGAGTGAGTCGTTTGTTGGGCTTTTTGTGGGGCCCGTTTATTGTTTTTGGGGATTCATGTGGGAAGGGCTTTTCATTTTTGTGCAATAAAAAATTATCTTTAATCATGCAGTCTCCATGGTTGTTCTTCTTAGTGTTTGTTGGCTTCGCCGGCTGAGGGCTTGCGGAGCGGCTGCATTCATCTTCCCTCATGGCCCCTGGCCATTCCCTGACAGGGGGCTTAGAAGTACCGTGTAATAAGGTGGCGTCGTGCGGCCCTTGGCCCTGGTCGCTCCCTCCTGGGAACGTACTCCTGCTCCTCCTCCTCCTCCTCATGCTCCTCCTCCTGAGGTGCTGGTCCAACGTCAGGTGGCAGTGCCTGAGTCCTGCGGATAGCCAGGTTGTGTAGCATGCAGCAAACCACCACAAATTGGGAGACCCGGTCCGGCGAATACTGGAGAGCTCCTCCGGAGCGATCAAGGCAGCGGAACCGCTGCTTGAGGACCCCAATAGTTAGCTCGATGATGTTGCGGGTGGTTTGATGGCTCTCGTTGTAGGCCTCTTCAGCAGCGGTCCTGGGCGCGCGGAGCGGGGTCATGAGCCAGGTGCACAAAGGATAGCCTTTGTCCCCGATGAGCCATCCTCTTGGGGGAGGCTGTGCCTGGAACATGTCATGCACAGTACTCTGCCGCAGGATAAAGGCATCGTGGCTGCTGCCTGGGAAGCTGGCATTGACTGCCATGATGCGCTGCTTGTGGTCACATACCAGCTGCACATTCAGAGAATGGTAGCCCTTCCTGTTGCGATACTGCTCGCCATGCTCCAGAGGGGCCCGCAAAGCCACATGCGTACAGTCAATGGCGCCCTGCACCAAGGGGAATTCCCCGAGTCTGGCAAATCCCAATGCGCGCTGATGCTGGCTCTCGAGGGCCATGGGGAAGGAGATGAATTGGCTTCTCCTTCTGAACAGTGCTTCGGTCACGTGGCGGATGCAGCGATGCGCGCCATACTGGGAGATGTTTGCTATGTCCCCAGCAGCGTATTGGAAGGAGCCGGTGGCATAGAAGTTCAATGCCACCGTCACCTTCACTTCCACCGACAGAGACGTCCTGCACCTGAGCTTTGGCCGCAGATCTCGGCGAAGCAGGTGGCAGATCTCTGCAATCACCTCCTTTCGGAATCGGAGCCTTCTAACACATCGCGCGGCACTCATGTTTAGGTAGGAGCGCTGCTGGTGGTATAGCCTGACTGGGTAAGGCCTACGTGGCCGATGCCTGTAGCCCCCTCTGCCTCTAGCCAGGGCTGCCCCTCTCACAATGCGTCTGCGAGCCCTACGGACATGGCGCTGCAGCTGCGCGTTGGCACCCCATGCAGCCCCCATCAAATCCTGGCAAACAGTCTAATTTCCAAATGGCCACTTGCAGCGCTATTGCCTGAGAACAAAAATACCTGGCTCTTGCTGCTTGAAACCAGTTAGCTATCCTCCTTGTTGTGTCTCCAGAAATGCGTTGCACAAGACTGTTTTCTGAAAAAAGGATGGCCTTTATACTGGAGAGGACGTTCCCTTTAATTAGCGCCCCCCGGGGCCCGCGCTGGTTGTGTTGCGTTCCTTTTTCCAAACGCTCCTGCCGCCCGCCGCACAATGGGGCGGTCCGACTGAAGTTTGCAATCGGGGCGGCCAAAGGGCGTTGCACGAGGATGTGACGTCATTTTCTGCGCGCGCATCCGGGCGGGCGCTAAACTTTGCGCCGGCGCTAACGGGCAACTTAATTTGGGGCGGGGCGCAAACTGCGCTGCGCCCGGGCGCTACACGCATAGCGCCCGGAAATCACTTCTCTTAAGGCGCTAACTGCTGGCGCAAGCGACTGAAAATCTAGCCCCTAGACTTGGCCGTTCATCACCCTGCAAAGTGTGGGTGCG
Organism: Somniosus microcephalus; assembly: GCF_052327205.1. NCBI lineage: Eukaryota > Metazoa > Chordata > Chondrichthyes > Squaliformes > Somniosidae > Somniosus > Somniosus microcephalus. The sequence goes on from NC_140997.1 coordinate 138,093,995, forward strand.
CCGTGAGAGGGATGATGGTGAAAGGGGGCACAAAATGAAGAGACTTGCATTTCTATAGCGCCTATCACAACCTCAGGACGTCCCAAAGCACTTTACAGCCAATGAAGTACTTTTGAAGTTATAATGTAGTCGCTGTTGTAATGTAGGAAATGCAGCAGCCAATTTGCGCACAGCAAGGTCCCACGAACAGCAATGTGATAACCTGATAATCTGTTTGTGATATTGATTGAGGGATAAATATTGGCCAGGACACTGGGAATAACTCCCCTGCTCTTTTTCAATTAAGTGCCATGAGATCTTTTACATCCATCTGAAAGACGGCACCTCCGACAACACAGCACTCCCTCAATATTGCACTGGAGGGTCAGCCTAGGTTTGAGCGCTCAGGTCGCTGGAGTGGGTCTTGAACCCACAACCTTCTGACTCAGAAGAGTGTGTGCTACCCAGAGCCACGGCCGACAACATAGAAGTGGGGACTCTCCTCAAAGCCCTCCCACTTCTTCCCCCATTGCCCTCCCTTCAGTCAGAGCTCCACATATGGGCTCATCACCCAAGTCTGTCCCTGCACAGGTGCAGGAGGACGGGCTCCAATGCCCAGAGGACTTCGGCCAAAAGTGTCTAAGCAATCAGTGCAAGGAAGTGAGCAGCCTGCTTCTACCTCTGCTGAAGCCACAGGGGCTGCTCAACGTAGAAGTTGTAGGAAGATGAAGATGAAAATTCTAGGATGCACAAGGGTAAGCACATGGGTGTGTTAGGCAATGTTGCACTGTTAGGATTATGTTATTTGGAGGCACATAAAATTATTTCTTTGCACCACTTTCCCGTCTTGCCCATTTTTGCCACTTATAATGAATGGCACGGCATGACTTAACCATGAGCAAAGGGTGTCTGACAGGAATGGTTTGGTCATTTTCAGACTACTTTGAGTTGGGTGTTTGGGCAGGGGGGGGGGGCGGTGTTGTTCAGCATCTGGGTGCACTGGTACAACCTAACTAAATCGCACCATTATGAGGCCATGCCGCTGGTGCCATGTCCACATTAAGTTCTTCCCCCTCCTTTTAAGCCAGCTTGTCAGGGGGATGAGAACCTTAGCCTAGACCGAGAAGGGGAAAGAGTCAAAACTGGAAATTTATGCAGAAAATTAGTAAGAGTGTTTGGAAGGCAGAGGAAACAAAGGTTAGAAAATAGACAACAAAGGAGTTTGACAGTGATTAATAGTATTTACTTAAATGCTAAGAGTATAATGAAGGCGGCAGATGAGCTGAAGTCACAGATAGACACGTGAAACGCGTCAGCGCTATGCGCAGTGCGCCCCGGAAGAAACCATTAAACTGCTAGAAATGCTGCTCAATCGATTTGTGAAGTGGGATGTGGTAAGCAGTGCCAATCAATGATGTAGTAACCATGGTGGATTTCCAAGATTTAACGAATCAGAAAGACGACAAGAAGTTGTGTGCTGGCATTAAAGCTAATCTGATTATTGCTGCTAATGGTGATTTAGACAATGCTACACTTCAGAGCTTCTTGGGCGCAAATCCGCTAGCACCTGGGTGCAGCGGCGCCGATGCCTCCCGCAAAATTAACTGGGAGGTTAGCAGTAGCGGTAGCGCCCCGACGACTTCATCGCCATGCGCAGCAACCCAGCTGCGGCTGCTGACTATATCGCCGGATGATTTGTCAAGGCAGTGTCAGGGTGGCGTTGAAAGTTAAGGGCAGGTGTTGGGCGGCTCTTTTCTTTTTTGGTCGATTGCAAGCACCTGCCCCCTTCCCCGTTCAGCCTGGCACTCCGAGTGGTGGGCATCAGGGCCCTGGGCGGTGCAGCGCTAGGCCAATCAGGGGAGGGAGGCTTGCAATGACCCGGCGCTACATGCCGACATGCGTGACGCTGTTACCCGTAGCGCCGTGGATATTCCAGTTGTAGCGCTCCAAGGAGGTGGAGATCTTCCAGTAGCGCTCCACCTCATTGCTTGGGACGCTACAACTGAATTTCAGGTGGAGGGGTGCTCATTTTTCCCAGGCGCCAAAGTTAGAGCCGCGGCGACGTTGGTGCCCCAAAAGGGGCATCACCGAATTTTCCACCCAGAAAGTTATTCTGCAGCTGACCAGAAACGACTGGTAACTAGCACAATACAAAATTCTTCAGGCATTGGGACTGTGACATGCAGCTAAGAAACTGGATGAAGATACAGTGGCCTGGAAATTGCGGTGCTCATTTGTTTTGTCGACCTCCGAAACAAATGCACACCTACCTTTTCAGTCGGGCCCCGGACGGAGAGTTCCTCTTGCACGCTGTAGAGTTCCGCGCAGCATATGATGTCACGCAGGCTAGCAGTGCAGCGTACAGCCTCCTGCGGAAGGGGAAACCCGCCCACAAGACCTGTCAAAACTCTTATTTGCGTAGGCCATGCCCCCAAAGCTTCTCTAATTCCGCAGAGGATTCAACATTGAAATTACCTGTATTTCTTCAAGTGCTTTTTAATAGAAAACTTGAGAGTTAAGAGTTTTAAAGGCTTTTAAAAATCTTGAAATAAATGAAACCAGCAACAAAGTTGCAATGATGAAGAGGGTTCAGAACTTTAAATCTGTCATGAACACACTCCTCAATGAGATGGAGGCCAAGCGTCTATGGCTCATTGGGACTGCGAAGTCTAGAGCCACATGCAAAAGGACAACTGTTAGCTTGGACAGATGTTGTGCAGGCTGTTAGCGCTAACTCCTGTCCCAAGGACAGCAGAACAATGTCAGAAAAAACTTAATGATGTAATGCGATCTGCCACGGTTTGTAGTGTTACTAGAAATGTAAAATTGCTGTTGTGATGGGACTTGATTTTTCATTTTCTGTTTAGAGTAAAATGGCGCATAATGCCAGAGAGCGTGCCATGACAGGCGGTGGTGTTGCCAGAGCAAGAGGAAAAGGGTCATGCACTTGCTGGGAATTAGTGGTGGCAGTTCAGTGTGTGGTGCCCAATCACACACTGGAGTAAGGAGGTGATTTGCTGTCCACTTGTATATATGAAACTGTAAGTTGTGCACAGACTATGTGCCAGATCATTGTAAATGTTGACTGTTTCCTTCCCACAGGTGGACAGCTGTCTTCACACACACGGGATGAAGAGTGCGGAGTGACTGCGGCTGCAGAGGATGTCCACAAGAGACCTGGACAGGGCGTTGGGGAAGGGGTTACAGTTCAAGTGCGAATGGTAAGTGTAATGTATACAACATTGAAGGGACTACTTTGTTTTACGGATGTACATCCTTAATTGCGAGCGCATATAACAGACACGTATCGATTTGTATAGTCAGTGCCAAAGTTCCAGTTAACCAGTAAAGATCACTTGAAGTTACTCTCAGTCTCTGCTGCTTTATTATTTTATGTAGTTGTGGATAGCGGTACAAACACAACAAACTGGCGACGAGAATTATGAACCTACGTCTTCCTATTCTGGCATCACATCCAGACGACACCGAAATTTGGAAGAAAGGAGCAAGAAGGTAGAGAAAACGGAGCACGCTTGCTAAGCTAGGCAGGGGATACGTAAGTCAAGTGAAAAGTGCACAGTGACTTGCATGACGCTAGCTAACTAGTAAAGAAAGAAAAACGGGTTTGGGAAAAAAAAATGGCGATGATTGGCACTATTGCAGCATTTGATAGCAGCATTGAAGACTGGGCAACTTACATTGAAAGAGTGGAGTGAGGCTAACAGAGTGGAGGTAGAAAAGAAAGCCACCGTTTTGCTGAGTGTTATGGGCGCAAAGACATATGGGCTGCTACGTAGTTTATTAACCCCTGAAAAGCCAGCAAACAAAACATTCAAATAGTGGACACACTCCAAGACCATTTAAGCCCCAAACCACTGCTCATAGCTGAAAGATTTAATTAAATTCCATAAACGGAACCAGAGCAAAAATGAAAGCATTTCTGAATATTTGGCGAAGTTGCGCAAATTATCAGAACATGGCCAATTTGGGGTGAGCTTATCAGACGCATTGAGGGACAGATGTGTGTGTGGCATACAAAATTAAAGCACACAAAAGAAGCTCCTGTCTGAAAAAGACCTCACATTGGAGAAGGCTCTGAGTATCGCAGTATCAATGGAAGCAGCAGCACGTGGCGCTTTAGAAATTCAACAAAAATCCCTGGAATATTCAACTAATAAAATGTCACTGAAACAAGAAGTGTTATCACTGTGGCAAAATGTCACATGACCACAATGACTGTTGGTTTAAAAACAAAGACTGCAGACAATGTGGCAGATAAGGGCACATTGAAAGAGTCTGCAAAGCAAATAAGAAGCAGAAAACAGATACAATACAGAGTAACAAGAAGGTACATCAAGTGACTGAAAACAAGAAACCTTTCAAAGAAAGATACAAGAAGGTACACCACGTGACTGGAAACAGTTCAGATAAAAAAAAAGTGACACAGACTCAGAGGAAGAAGATTTGGCTTGTCTGAAACTACACAGTGTGAAAGAGACAGAGGATCACAAAATAATATGGATTACTCCAGGAGTTAGGCTGAAAATGGAGTTGGACACAGGCTCAGCTTTAACAGTGATCTCTGTACATGACTACAAACGACTGTTTTCACACATACCGCTAAGGCCAACTAAAGTACTGTTAAAGACATACACAGGACAAAGGGTGTGCCCCAAAGGTAAAATAAAAGTGACAGTGACATACAAAGAAAAAAACATACCACAATTGAACCTCTATGTACTGAAAAATGGAGGACCACCATTGCTGGGACGCAAATGGCTCAGGAAAATACAGTTGGATTGGCACACCATCCAAGCACTGTTTGTGTCAGCAAAGGAGGACAGCAACGCCACTCCTGAGAGACTGTCACAAATACTCTCTGACTCTCAGGAAGTGTTCAAGAAGGGAATAGGAACACTTAAGGGCGAGAAAGCAAAAATTAAGATTGAGGAGAACGCAAATCCAAAGTTCCACAAGGCCAGACCAGTGCCTTATGCAATTCGCCCTTCAGTAGAAGCAGAGCTGGAGAACTTGGAGCAGTTAGGGGTCCTGTCCAAGGTGGATTGGAGTGAATGGGTCACACCTATAGTTCCAGTGATGAAGAAAACCTCCAGCACAAAACCAGGAAAACCAAGGAAAGTGCGCATCTGCGGAGACTTTAAAGTGACTGTTAACCCAGTCCTCCACACAGTACAGTACCCATTGCCTCGCATTGAGGACATCTTTGTTTCCCTGTCAAGAGGGGAACGCTTCACAAAGATTGACTTGGCCCAGGCCTATCTCCAAATGGAAATTGATGATGCATCAAAGAAGTACCTGACAATAAATACGCACAAAGGCCTTTACCAGTACAATCGGCTGGTATTCGGAATAGCTTCAGCTCCTGCAATCTGGCAAAGAGCAATTGACCAAGTCCTGCAAGGGATCCCAGGTACTCGGTGTTATCTTGATGACATCATCATTACTGGCAAGAATGACAACGACCACCTTTCCAACATTGAACAGGTGCTCATCAGGTTACGGGAGTATGGGCTCCGAGCGAACCGAGACAAGTTTGAGTTTTTCAAAAAGGAAATCTCATACTGTGGACATGTGATTGACAAGGACGGTTTACACAAGTCTCCAGACAAGATTGAAGCTGTGATTAATGCACCAACACCTGAAAATGTGTCTCAGTTGAGATCATATCTTGGACTGGTGAACTACTATCACAAGTTCTTGCCCAACCTATCCACAGTGTTACATCAGTGTGTCGGGGAACACTGATGTGCGGCTCACGAGTTGTGATTCCTCTCAAGCTTCGTAACCGAGTGCTAGATGAACTGCATGAAGGCCACTTAGGTACGGTAAAGATGAAAAGCTTTGCCCGTGGATACGTGTGGTGGCCGGGAGTTGACAAACAGATCGAGGACCTGACAAAGAGCTGCTCAGGATGTCAAACAGTCCAGAACGCATCACCACAAGCCCCTCTCCATCCATGGGAATGGCCCTCATCACCATGGCAACGTGTGCACATCGACTTTGCTGGACCGTTCATGGACTCCATGTTCTTGATTGCATTGATGCACATTCCAAATGGCCCGAGGTCATTAAAATGAAATTAACCACATCGAAAAGACCATTTCAGTTCTGAGGACCATGTTCGCTAGAAATGGCCTACCAGAACAAATCTGCACAGACAATGGACAACAATTTGTCTCTGACGAATTCCAAGGTTTCATGAGGAAAAATGGAATCAAGCACTACACATCTGCCCCGTACCATCCAGCTACAAATGGCTTGGCAGAAAGATTCGTACAGACTTTCAAGAAGGCCATCAAAGCAATGTACAGCGAGAATCTACCACTGCAACACAAGATAGACAATTTCCTTTTTGCTTATCGGAACGCAGTACACGCAGCCACTAATCAGACTCCAGCGATCATGTTTCTGAACAGGAACTTGAGATCTCGCATGGACCTTCTTAAACCGAATGTACGTCGTGATGTAGAGAACAAACAGTTCAAACATTTGAATGCTAAGCCAACAAGAAGCTTCAGTGTGGGACAGTAAGTGGCAACCAGGGACAATATCCACAAGGACCACTGATGTATACTGTGGATGTGGGAGAGAACGTTTTGAGACGTCATGTGGACCAAATTCTGTGTGTTCAGGTGGAAAACACCCCTATACCTCGCCCAGACTCACCTGACATGGAAACAGACACTCCTGATTCATCAGCATCAGCACCAGCCTCATCCACAGCTGAGAGCTCTACCTGTGCTGATAGCTTAGCTGATGCACCTGTACCTGTACAGTCTCATTCCCCAAAGCACTACCCAGAGAGGCAGAGGAGGCCTCCCCAGAGACTTGACTTGTAAAAGGGCTGTTGACAAAATAAAATGTTATGTTGCAATTTGAATTTTGTTACTTTTAAGAAAACAAAAAGGTTACTGTAAAGACAGGCTCTGTATGTTAATTATAGAAATTTTGCATTAATATATTAAACTAAAGGGGCAGGAAGTGTAATGCATACAACATTGAAGGGACTACTTTGTTTTACGGATGTACATCCTTAGTTGCGAGCGTATATAACAGACGCGTATCGATTTGTATAGTCAGTGCCGAAGTTCCAGTTAACCAGTAAAGATCACTTGAAGTTACTCTCAGTCTCTGCTGCTTTATTATTTTATGTAGTTGTGTATAGCGGTACAAACACAACAGTAAGTGAGGCAGAGGAGGAGGAATAATGTGGAGTGCATCACCCAGTGGAAGGTGAGGGTGTGGACCCTGGGTGGGCGGCCAAGCGAAGTGTGAACGTTGACCACGATTAAAACGCACACCGCCTTCTCCATCTCCTGGCCCCTGTGGAAGGCACAGATGACTGTCGTTCCAAAGCCAGCCGCCAACCCGATACTGCAGAGCAGGTGGGCGAAGCAACACCTTTAACACAGCAGGCTGATTTTGACACTCATGTGCAACAAATTGAAGGCTTGAGGCGAGAAATGCTCACTCAGCTGAAGAAATTTAACTCTCTTGCCTCTTATCAGGCAAGAGCTAGAGGCTCGCTGGAGCAATCCGTCATCATTTGCCAATAACTACACAAGACGATTGGTACTCAGCTCGCCTTGGGTTCACAGAGCATTCTGAATGCGTTGACCCAGACGCATCAAGCAACTAATCAGGTTAACGAGTCACTCATTCAACTATTGCAGTTGCAGACAGCAGGTTTGGCCATCGGGTCACTCATTTGAGCCCCGTAGAATCCTCCTTGCCTGCTCCCAGCACAGGTACAGTGCAGGCCCATGAGCCAGCAGCTCTGGTCAATTATGCTGGAACCAAATGCTGCCTTTCAGCAGCAGCAACCCTGTCATGAGCCAACTGCTTAAGGGCAAGAGATAACACACAAGGGTCTTTCCTTTGGCATGAGGGCTCCAGTCACAGGAAAAGGCAAGGTGCAGGAGACAGTAGGGTACCACATTTTGCAGAATCCACCTCCTTCGACACTCAGGCACTGATGCGAGGGGATTTAGTTAAATGTTGTTGTGTAATTACCCTGTGTTTCAGATGTATAGGCCTAGAAATTCAGTTGGCTGCGCCAGCCGTTAGCGCCTTAGGAGGAGTAGATCTCGAGCGCTAGGCACTTAGCGCCCGGGCGCAGCGCGATCTGCGCCTCGCCCCAACTTCAGTAGACATTTAGCGACGGCGCAAAGTCGCTGCGCGCGCAGATCATGACGTCATTTCCTCGTGCAACGCCCTTTGTGCGCCCCAAGCCGGAACTTCAGTCGCGCCGCCCCATTGTGCGCCTGGCGGCCCTAACGACTGTGGAGTGGAACGGTGCACAGCCGATGCGGGCCGCGGGGAGCGCAAATTAAAGGGCAGCCATTTTGCAGCACTCACTCTTGTGAGACGGATTTTTGGAGAGAGGCCAAGGTAGAGAGCTTACTGCTTTGGCCCAACACTAGGACAGGTATTTCTGGCTTCAGGCCACAGCTTTGCAATTCTCTTTGCCTTCATTGATATCTCATTGTTTGCCAGCATATTATGGGGGCTGTCAACGCTGGCTTTCAGCCTTACGTAGGAAGGGCTCACAGACGCCGTGAGAGAGTGGCAGCCCTGGCTAGACGCAGAGGGGGCAACAGGCGTCGGCAAGGGAGGCCTTACCCACTCAGGGTATACCGCCAGCAGTCCTCCTATGTCAACATGTCTGACGAGCAGTGTGTTAGGAGGCTGCGATTCAGAAGGGAGGTGGTCACAGAGATCTGCCAGCTGCTTCAGAGAGATCTGCAGCCACAGCTGAGGTGCAGGACGTCTCTTGTCGGTGGCAGTGAAGGTGACGGTGGCTCCTTCCAATCCGCTGCTGGGGACATTGCTAACATCTCCCAGTTCGCCGTGCATTGCTGCATCCGCCAGGTGACCAATGCCCTTTTCAGAAGGAGACGTCAATTCATCTCCTTCCCCATGACCCTGGAGAAGCAGCAGCAGTGTGCAATGGGATTTGCAAGAATAGCGGCCTTCCCCATGGTGCAGGGCGCCATTGACTGCACGCATGTGGCTTTGCGGGCACCTCTGGAGAATGCCGAGGATTACCGCAACCGGAAGGGCTACCATTCCCTCAAAGGCAGCGCATCCTAGCTGTCAATGCCTGCTTTCCAGGCAGCAGCCACGATGCCTTTATCCTGCGACAGACAACTGTGGCTGACATGTTCCAGGCACAGCCTCACCCAAGAGGATGGCTTATCGGGGACAAAGGCTATCCTTTGTGTACCTGGCTCATGACCCCGCTCCGCGCGCCCAGGACCCCTGCTGAAGAGGCATACAACGAGAGCCATCAAGCGACCAGGAACATCATCGAACAAACAATTGGCGTCCTGAAGCAACGGTTCCGCTGCCTGGATCGTTCCGGCGGAGCCCTGCAGTATTTGCCGGAGCGAGTCTCCCATTTCGTGGTCGTTTGCTGCATGCTGCACAACCTGGCTATTCGCAGGACTCAGGCACTGCCACCTCAGGTTGGAGCAGGACCAGCACAGGAGGGAGGCACAAGGTGCAAGGGCCACCCGTCGGCGGCTTATTGAACATAGGTTCTAGGCCTCCTGTCAGGGAATGGCTTGTGCCAATGAAAGAACATGAATGCAGCCGCTCCGCAAGCCCTCAGCCGGTTAAGGCAACAAAAACTTCAAAGTTCAAACATGGACAATCTGAATAAAGAAAATTGTTTATTCCACAAACTCAGTGCCCTTCCCGCATGAAAAACAAAAACAGAAGAAACCCCCAAAAAACAGTCAGACACATTACTCGCTCCCACAACCTGGAGAGGATTAACAAAAGTGCAACAAAAATGGCCGTCATCCTCAGCCTTCGTAAAAAAACATCACATCCTCGGCCTTCAAAAAACAAACATCAAATTCTCGGCCTCAAAAAACAAACACAACTGCCCACACATTCTACTTTTTGGCCCGTGAGGGCGATGCCTTGGGCATCTTTGTGTGGCCCCTGCCCGCCCTGCTGCTCCTCCTCAAAGTGAGCCCAGTGGCTGCAGGAAGGCTGGGGGAAGGCTCCTGAGGGGCACATGGCGTGACGGCAGATGCCCTTGGGGGTCGGCCTAGACGAGCTCTGGCCCTCAAGGGGCCGGCTGGTGACTGCTGCAGCTGTGGCTGGGCAGCATCAGTCTGTCCAGCAGCTCCTGCCAGCTCCACTGGGGGAGTGGCAGTGGCGGCTGCAGGAATGGGGGCAAGCTGGCTGATGGCAGGCGCTCGCTGGTCGCCTGAGACACTGGCACTCGCCCGGGCCAGCACTGCAGCATGCGCAGCAATCTGCTGAAGGACAGACCGCTGTGCTGCTGCAGCGCGGCGGGTGCCCTGGCGATGCCTGGCTGACGCAGCGAGTGTGGCAGCAGTTAGTGCCCATGTTGCCCTGGTCTGTGACCGCATCAGACCAGCCAGTGACTGGACGGCACCACTGATCATTTGGCTACTAGCTGCCTGAGCTGCCCCGACTTCCTGCAGACTCCTGGCCTGAGCTGCACCGACTTCCTCCAGACTTCTGGCCTGTGATGCCCCGAATTCCTTGACACTCTTAGCCAATGACTCTATGGCGTCAGGCATCCGTCCCACTACCCCCATTAGCTCCGTGTGCCTGCGCTCCGAGTCGACGGCCATTCCTCTGCGCTGACCGTCGCCGGACTGGAGGCCGCACTCACCCTCTGGGGAGAAGGCCGCCGAGCTTCCCCACCCCTCCCGCGTTGCTGCAGGCCGCTGGGCCCAGGAACTGGACTCCCCTCCGACCCTTCCCCCAGGCTCCCCTCCAGGGAAGACGTGTCCCCTACATCGCCATGGGTTGGCGCGGCTGAGGGTGCCACTGATGGGCCGCCTTCCTCTTCCTCCTCCTCCTCTTCCAAGGGACTGACACTGGCAGCTTCAGGGACCTCCTCCTCACCTGGCGCCTCACCATCTGAAAGCAGGAAGGCACAACAGTAGCTTTAGAGTGAGGACAGGGCGTCAGCGAGGGAGGCATGAGTCAATCCTAGTGAGGTCATTAAACTTCTTCCTGCATTGTATCACCCTGTTGGAGACATCCCTCCAGGCTTTGCGGAAGACGCTGGTCACCGGCTTCTTGCCACTGTCTGGAAACAAAATATGGCGTCTTCGCTCCACAGCGCGAACAAGCAGCCTCAGGTCAGCTTCAGTAAAGCGCTGCGCTCTTTCCCGGGCCTTCTGCATCGTCCTGGTCGCTAAATAGGTGCAGCAGCAGTGCTCAGGCCTAGCTGGAGGGCTGCAGTGTCCAGGGCGTGGCAGCCAAACAACTCGACCCTTCCCCCTTTAAGAGATGGCCGGCGCCAGCGTGTCTGCCGTCAATGAAGAAATGACCGCACCTGCGCTGCGCCCGGCCTCGGCGGTATCGCTCAGCACCGCCGGCTTAGCGCCTAAAGATAGTCGTGCATCGCCAGTTTTAGCGCTGCAGCAACCTCTTAGGGCGATGCTACTCGGCGAAGTGGCCTCGACTTTGCGCCGGGCGCAAACTTTAGTGGCCGCCCGACTTTACCGCCCCAAAAGTGGCTATACTGAATTTCTAGCCCATAGTCTGTAGTCACTAAGGGCTGGATTTTCCACCCGGAAGCGGGTTCCGGTCCCGCTCCCGGTTCTAGCCGCACTGCGTTAACGATTTTGCGTAGATTGGGTTCATTAAGTCCGCTGTGCGCGTTACCCGGCCCAATCAGTGGGTGCGGGTCTGCTAATCTCCAGTGATGATTTGGCTCTCACTTCCATTTTGCTGCTCCTGAGTGCTGGTGGTCGCAGACATGACAGCACATAGAACAAAGGCTGCTCCCATTTCGATGATGACTCTCTCCATGTTCTTGTGGAGGGAGTAAGAGGGCGCAAGGAAGTACTGTTCCCTTCGGATGGAAGGAGGAAGCCTCCTCAGCACACCAAGGCAGCCTGGCTGCAAATAGCTGAGGTCAGTGATAGGTCTATCTTTACACACACCTGGGTCCAGTGTAGGAAGAGGTTCAATGATCTCCTGCGTTCAGCAAGTGTGTATAATGCCTGTCTTCACATCCCCATCACTCTGCATTGCTAACCCTCCTCCTGCATATCCTAACTCAACCCAACATCCCTTGCACCGTCACCCATCCCTCTCTCCCTACATACAGAATCACATTCCCATCTTACTATGCATCCCTCACACCCACCCTCAATGTTATGCAATGACAACTAACAACTCAAGCAGGGAACTTGGTATTGGTACCCCACTCCATCATAGTCTCCCTCTAAACATCTATCCTATCCATTCTTTACACTCATTCCATCACTCTCACTTTTCCTGCAATGAGGGACAGAAGTGCAGTTTTAGGGAGCCCACAATAAGAGGGAGCGAACAGGAGGAGGACCACCATCCGTGGCGCAGCTCACCCACGCTGAGGAGGCAACTCTGGAAATTGTTGAAAGTGCTGAGGAGCTTGAAGTGGGGAACAGAGAGACAGCCCAATAGAACAACCTGGCAACAGAATTATTTTCCAAACATCTGATTTGGTATTCATGAGTGACTCAAATGGGATCTGATGTTCCTCAATATTGAATGCTCATTAAGTGCACAATGGGATGTGTCTGCAACCTACAGATCACTTGTCTAAATCATGTCTTTACTCTCCCATAGGACCATAAAGAGCACCGCCCCCCCCCTTCTGTCCAGGATGAAGAGCAGGGCGACGACTCAGAGGAACCTCCAGCCTCTGGGTTTGCGAGCCTGTGATGGCTCAGCAAAAATCTGCTCCCCCTGCTGCTGTGCAGGGGTTGAGACGCCTATCTCAGTTGGGTGAGGACTCTGGTGGGGCCCAGAGAACGCCCACCAAAGGTGTCGAAGCAGGAGCAGCATGAAAGTGAGCAAGGTGCCTCCACATCTGCTGAAGCTACAGGGGAACCAACACGTAGGAGCACTCGTAAGAGGAAGATAAAGCACAAGTAGTCACAAGGGTAGTCACTTGGGTGTTCTGTTCTGTTCAATTGTTGCATCATTTACTGATTTTAATAAACTGCAGTGATGGCTAACTGTTGCAGTTCTGGTCTTTGTCATTTCGGAAATAGAAGTTCCACTTTGAGGGCTCAGGGAGATTTGGATTGGTCATAATGGTGGACACAGTGATAGGAAGTCACAGGCTCTTGTCCACTGTCTATGGAGTGGTAAGAAGGTACCAGCCACATGTTTGATTGGGCAACATAAGCGTCATGCAAGCGTGTGCGGCTGACTGGGAGATGCCGCTGATGATCCCTGGAAGGAAAATGAAGCAAAAAATGTGAGTGCGGTGGTGACTTTCACGGGGTTTCCACCCGCTCCTCTGGGCTCCAGTAGTTGGTGCAGCATTGCGCAGATGTCAGCGACTATCTATAACGAACCTCTCAGCTTCCTTTGGCACTGCTGCTTAGTTATGTTGGGGAAGGTGATCCTCACAGCCTCTAAACCCTGACATAGGCATTGCCGCCCTAAGTGACACCCAGCGGGCAGGGGAAGGTGGTGGTTACACCTTCTTCTGAAAAGGCAAACCTGAAGAAGAACGGCGCCTCCATGGGGTAGGCTTCGCCATAAAAAAATGAGCTAGTTGGACATCCGAGACTCCCCTTGCGGAATAAACGAATGCCTCTTGACTCTTCGGCTCACCCTAGCCCGGAACCAGTGCGCCCCAACACTGCCAGCCACAGACAACACCAAAGAGGAATTCTACTCCAGCCTCGAACAATTCCGGTCCTGAATCCCAACGGGCAACAAACTGATGCTCCTTGGTGACTTTAACGCCAGAGTTGGATAGGACACAGACCTCCTGGGGGGGTGTGATCGGCAGAGAGGGGGATAGGGAAAACCAACTCCAACGGTACCCTCCTCCTGACGAAATGCTTAGAACATGGCCTTGTCATAACCAACACCTTGTTCCGTCAGAGAGACAAGTACAAGGCTTCATGGCAACACCCTCGCTCCAAGCACTGGTATCTGCTGGATTAAGTCATCATCTGAGCAAGGGACCGCAAGGACGTCCGCATCACCTATGCCATGACAGGAGCTGACGACTGGACAGACCACCGCCTAATCTGCTCTGTCATCTCCATCAATGTAGCCCCAAAACAGCAGCGGCAACAGAAACAATGCCGCAGGAAAATCAACTTTAAAGTAAGGTTAGCAAACTTCAGAACCGGTATCCAGAGGCAGTTCCCATCATTGCGGGAGACTTTAACCACTGTAATCTAAAGAAAGTATTGCTGAAAAATTTCAACACATATCCTGTCCGATGAGAAACTCTAGATCACTGCTACACAACAATAAAACACGTCTACCGTGCCATTGCTCGGCCGGGCTTCGGCACGTCAGACCACGTCTCCGTGCTCCTACTTCCTGTTTACAAACAGAAGTTAAAGAGCACACCCACAGCAGTGAAAACAGTGCGAAGCTGGACAGCGGACACAGAACTACAACTGCAGGGCGGGCTGGAAATAACGGACTGGTGTGTTTTCAAGAACCCAGACCTGGATGTGTCAACAGACTGGTGGATGAATGCATTCCTACCAAGACTGTCCGTTCATTTCCCAACCGCAATCCGCAACAGGTGTACCGCTTTCAAATCAGGGGACACCGAAGAAGGCCAAGTATGACCTCAGAAAGGCCATCAAAACAGCAAAAAGAGACTATAAGAACAAACTGGAGTCCCAGTACGGCGGGGGCTCCGACACCAGACGTATGTGGCAGGGACTAAGGGCCATCACCAACTACAAGGGGAGCTCAGCGAGAGTCACCAACACCGATCCCTCCCTACCAGGCGAGCTGAACACTTTTTATGCTCGTTTTGAGAGGGTGAACACTGAGCCGGCCATCAAAACCCCCAGCCATCCAGAGGATTACACATTACAGCTGACTGAGTCCGAGGTCCGGAGAACCTTCAGGAGGGTGAAAGCATGGAAGGCAGCTGGCCCAGATGGTGTTCCACCCCGTGTCTTCAAGACCTGCGCAGACCAGCTGGCTCCTGTGTTCACAGACATTTTTAACATCTCACTGCAGCAGTCTGTTGTACCAATGTGCTTCAAGGAGACAACCATTGTGCCGTTACCTAAGACCACCAAGGTAACAGGCCTCAATGACTATCGACCCGTGGCTCTAACACCTATAGCCATGAAGTGCCTGGAAAAGCTGGTCATGACACACATAAACAGCATCATCCCCGACTCCTTGGACCCGTTCCAGTTCGCATACAGGGCGAACAGGTCTGTGGACGATGCCATCTCCCTAACACTACACACTGCCCTGGAACACCTAGACAGGAGTGACACTTACGTCAGACTGTTGTTCATTGACTACAGCTCTGCATTTAATACTATTGTTCCCTCCAAGCTGGTCCTGAAATTGAGGGACCTAGGCCTGGGCACCCCCATCTGCAATTGGATTCTGGATTTCCTGACTGGCAGGCCTCAAGTGGTGAAAATAGGGAACAACACCTCATCCACTCTGGTCAACACCGGAGCGCCACAAGGCTGCTGCCTCAGTCCTTGGCTGTACAGCCATGCACAGCAACAACCGGATCATCAAGTTTGCCGACGACACCACAGTAATTGCCCTGATAAGCAACGACGACGAGACGGAGTACAAAGACGAGATAGTCCAGCTGATGAGATGGTGCAATGACAACAACCTTGCCCTAAACGTTGGCAAGACTAAGGAGCTCATCGTGGGCTTCAGAAGCCACGGAGGGAACCACCGCCCCATCGGTATAGATGGGACACCAGTGGAAGTCATCAGTTGCTTCCGATTCCTGGGACTGCAGGTCTCCGATGACCTGGCCTGGTACCACAATACTGAGGCCATGCTGAAGAAGGCACACCAGCGCCTCTACCCTCTATGGTGCCTGAGGAAATGCGGAATAAGCACAGTGGCTTGTGAACTCTTACCGCAGCAGCATAGAGAGCGTCCTGATGGATGGTGTCAATGTGTGGTATGGTAACACCACTGCACAGGACAGGAAAGCCATCCAGAGGGTTGTGAGGACGGCAGAAAAGATCATCGGGTGTGCACTTCCGTCCATCGAGGAGATCTTCCAGACCAGGTGTCGGAACAAGGCCCGCTCCATCATCCAGGACCCCAATCACCCTGGGCACGAACTGTTCTCCCTCCTGCGGTCCGGCCGTCGGTACCGCAGCATCCGAACCAGGACCAGCAGGTTCAAGAACAGTTTCTACCCACAGGCAGTGCGCCACATATCATAGTCACATTCTCCCCCCCAACCCTGGAATTGTATATCACATGAACCGTGAGTGCACAAGAACATTCTTGATCACTGGACTGTGTGCACATAGGATTCTTGTACCTCAACCTTAACTTATAACTTATATAACTTATAACTCATTTGTACTGTAGGAGTACAAAAAATACTGAACTCGGAGAGGTTCAACAGAAAATGTTTAATTGTTGAGGCTGCATGCTGAACACAAAATGGAGTCAGCGACTACACAAAGTACAACTCTCTTTCATCAGTGCACAGCTTCGACTGCTCCTCCCCCGCTCTGGGCTTAACTATGTTGCAGATCGAGTTTCTTAAAGGTGTGATCCTTCTTAAAGGCATGACGCCTGATTTATAGTCTACGGACCGGAAAGCGGATTGTGTCCGTTCTGTGATCGGTACGCCACACAGCTCCCCCCAGAATCCGCTAGTAGGGAGTGTACGAACCGACCCATACCGCACATTCAAGACTTCTCGGCTAGACTGGCCGGCCACTCAGTCTTCTCCAAAGTTGACCTGGTGCGCGGTTACCATCAGGTGCCAGTCCACCCCACAGACGTTCCCAAGTCACCCCTTTTGGGCTATTCCGAGTTCCTCCGAATGCCCTTCGGCCTCAAAAACGCGGCCCAGGCCTTCCAGCGGCTCATGGACTCGGTCCTCCGGGACCTGAAGTTCCTCTTTGTCTACCTGGATGACATCCTGGTCGCTAGTTCCTCCAAGCAGGAACACATCGAGCACCTCCGCACCCTGTTCCAGCGGCTCAGTGAGCACGGGCTCATCATCAGCCCAGCCAAGTGCCAATTCGGCCTCAGCAGGATTGAATTCCTCGGCCACCACATCACGCAGGATGGAGCCATTCCCCTGCCCGCCAAGGTGCAAGCCGTCCAGCAGTTCCCCCGGCCTACCACCATCAAAGGCCTCCAGGAGTTCTTGGGGATGATCAACTTTTACAACCGCTTCATTCCCAGAGCGGCCTCCCTCATGCGGCCCCTATACGAAGCCCTCCGGGGTAAGAAAGACAGAATGGCGATTGAGTGGTCGGCGGACATGTTGACCCAATAGTGGAAAAGCTCCCCTACAACCTTCAAGAGAAATGGATAGCTAAGGGATCCAAGTACAAGGAGGACTACGGAGTGGCATTTCCTCCCTTCTCCAGGTTCGTCCAACAGGCAATGGTGAGGAATGATCCAAGTTTCACTTTCTCCACCTCCAGCATTCACGCTCCTTCGAGAACAGAGAAACCCACAAAGTACAGTAACAAAGCCTCTGTGAGCGTGCACAAAACAGATGTTCCAGCCGAACCCTCAGTCAACCAATCCAGTTCTGCTGGGAATAAAGTGGATGACCCAGATCGTCAGTGTCCAATACACAAGAAGCCCCACCCACTCAAAAAGTGTCGAAGCTTTAGAGGCAAGCCTATTGATGAGCGCAAATCATACCTGAAAGAGAATCGCATCTGCTTCAGGTGTTGTGGGGCGACTCTGCACATGGCAAAAGACTGCAAGGCGACAATCAAGTGCTTCGAGTGCAACAGTGAAAAACACATCGCAGCCCTGCATCCAGGTCCTCCTCCTTCGACCACCGAGAGTGCTGCGGTTGACAAAGAGGATAGCGGGGAGCAGAGCGAAAGCGCATCTTCGTCAGTCACCTCCAAGTGTACAGAGGTTTGTGGAAATGCAAGCAGCCCACGCTCATGCTCCAAAATCTGCTTGGTTAAAGCATATCCTGCAGGGAGAAAGGAGAAGGCAATCAAGATGTATGCAGTGCTTGGTGAGCAAAGTAACAAGTCTCTAGCGAAGACAGAATTCTTCAATCTCTTTGAAGTCAAGGCCAGCGCAGCTCCGTACACGCTGAAAACCTGTTCAGGGACAACAGAGACTACGGGTAGGAGAGTTGGCAACTTCATGATCGAGTCCATGGATGGGAAACTACAGCTTCCCCTCCCCACCTTAATTGAGTGTGACATGATGCCAGATGATAGGACGGAAATTCCCTCCCCAGAGGTCGCACGCCATCAGCCCCACCTACAGCCAGTTGCCAACAAGATTCCAGCTGTGGACCCGGACGCTCCAATCCTCCTGCTCTTGGGAAGAGACATCTTAAGGGTGCACAAGGTGCGTGAGCAAATCAACGGGCCTCACAATGCTCCTTATGCACAGCGGCTTGACCTGGGATGGGTCCTCGTGGGTGGAGCTTGCCTGGGAACAGTCCACAAACCAGCGGATGTCAACGTCTATAAAGCAAACGTGCTGCACAACGGTCGCACATCCTTTCTCAGCCCATGCCCAAACAGGATCCAGGTAAAGGAAGACTACAATGGCATGACGCAGCATCATAGTGCCTGTGAGGAAGAGGCAGGCCTCACTGAGCATAGACAACCTAGGATGCTTAGTGTTTGAAAGGTCCAAGGATGATTGTTATGCATGTACCTTTAAGGGAATAACTGGTCTTAGACTTCAGTACCGGCAGTGACCACCCCTGTATAAAAGGCCCTAGCAGGCTTCTGTAGTTTCAGTTTCAAGCTGCCTCTTGTTCAGTAAAGTACCTGTTAAACTGTTCTCCCGAAGTCCGTGTATTATTGAGGCGCGGACTTTACAGTGGCGACGAGTAAGTTCGAACTCACCTGCAGTGTGGCATCATCTCACGGGGATCTCGCCTGAAAGGAAGGTCCTGGAAGGTCATAATCTGAGCAACGGGCGTCGACCGAGGGCAACCGCCCAAAGAATCCATTGGTGTTTGGAGAATTGCAGGAGAGACTGTGGTTCCAGCGAATCGTGCTGGTAGCAGGTAGCGCGCTGACCCTTCCGGACTGCGGCGGGCTCAAGCTCGATCGAGCGGCTCTACAAATCGGGCCGCGCAGCGTCGCCGGGAAAAGAAAACGAGAGAGGGTGGAGCGCACAGGGCGCGGTCGGTGCTCGAGAACAGGACAGCGGAGAGAAACTAAACGGGGGGGGGGGGCGGGGGGAAGGAAAGCGAGACGCGCCGAAGCTGCGGGTCGCCGCCATTACCCCGTAGAACGCTAGGAGCAGCGTGGCAGTAAGGAGAAGAAGCAAAAGCGCGGGAGGCGCCATTTTATTCCATTGGGGAAGAAGCAAAAGCGCGGGAGGCGCCATTTTAAATCGCCCAAGATGCCGAAAAGTGGCAGTATCACTGCTTTCGACAACGAGGTAGAAGACTGGACCACGTATGTGGAAAGAATTGAAGTGTACTGCAAGGCAAATGAGGTGGCTGATGGAAAGAGGGCGTCGGTATTATTAAATCTGATGGGTGCGAGTACGTACGACCTATTGCGGAATTTAATTACCCCAGCTAAACCAATGGAGAAAAGTTTTGAGGAGATTTTTCATATCACAGAATCACAGAAACCCCACAGTGCAGATAGAGGCCATTTCGGCCCATCGAGCCTGCACCGACACATATCCCACCCGATCCCTGTAACCCCTACACCAACACATATCCCACCCTATCTCCGTAACCCCATGTATTTAATCCCCCTAACACTAAGGGTCAATTTATCATAGCCAATCAACCTAACCCGCACATCTTTGGACTGTGGGAGGAAACCGGAGCACCCGGAGAAAACCCACGCAAACACGGGGAGAATGTGCAAACTCCACACAGACAGTCACCCGAGGCCGGATTTGAACCTGGGTCCCTGGCGCTGTGAGGCAACAGTGCTAACCACTATGCCACCGTGCTGCCTCTTACAGGAACATCTAAGCCCTACACCACTGCTGATAGCAGAAAGATTCAAGTTCCATAAAAGAAACCAGCACAAAGATGAGAGCAATGCTGACTATCTTACAGAACTACGCAAGTTATCAAAGCACTGCCAGTTCGGAGCAGGACTGGCAGACACCTTACGGGATAAGTTTGTCTGCGGGCTCCAGAGTGAAGGAACCCAGAAACGACTACTTTCAAAAAAGGACCTGACGCTAGAACAGGCTTTCAGCGTGGCAGTATCCTACGAAGCAGCAGCACGGGGAGCTGCGGAAATACAACAGAAACCACAAGAATACAGCGCTAACGAAATGGCGTATGGAGCCGAAAAGTGCTATCGCTGCGGCAGAACAACCCATGAGCAGAAGGACTGCTGGTTTAAAGACAAAATACGCAGGCAATGCGGGAAAATGGGACATATAGCAAGAGTCTGCAGGTCGGGAAAGAAGACCAACACGACAAGAACTACTAAGGAACAGTACAGGAAAGTAAAGAAACTGACAGATAGTAGTTCAGAAGATCAGGAGAGTGATAAGGACTCCGGGAGCAGGCGACTAAGTTGTTTAAAGTTACACAACGTGATCGCAAAAGAAGATCACCGAACCATTTGGGTCACCCTCATGATAGCAGGGTCCCCAGTGAAGATGGAATTGGACACAGGATCAGCCCTAACTGTCATGAATCGACGAGACTATGAGCGGCTATTCTCACACATACCCTTATACTGATGTGCCCCTAGAAAAAGTGTGACATAGAGTACAAAGGTACGAAACAACATGGAAACGCTGATGGGCTGTCGCGCCTACCATTGCCTACGGCGGAAGAAGCACCTGCAGTGGACCCGGTGGAGATATTCCATGCAACCATAGTCGAATGTTTGCCTGTTACAAACGCAAGTATTGAGAAGGAAACCCGAAATGACCCGACACTCTCTCGGGTCTATGGTTTGACGGTGAAGGGATGGCCAGCATATGGCGACTCGCTGTTGCCAGCATTCTCGCCAAGGAGGGAACAGCTGTCAGTGTGCCGGGGAACCTTGATGTGTGGATCCTGAGTGGTAATTCCACCCAAGTTGAGAGACAGAGAGGGAGAGGGGTCTGGAGAGAGCAGACACGCTGAAGATGGGCTGCTGAATTTTTTAGGTTTTTTTGTCATTTAAGTGCAGAAAAAGCTACACTTCAAGTTCTAAAAGTTAAATTTAACTTTAGTCAAAGTTAGCTCAGTTTAGTTTAGTTTAGTTTAAGTACCAAAGCACCTAAGAAAAAGACCGCCAAAGAGAAAAAAAACCCGGAAAAAAAGGAAAAAAAGAAAAGACAGCGAGATAGAGTAAAATAAACCCAGGGAAAAACCGGAATAGCGAGGCACCAAAGCAGAGCCCAAGCAGCAGCCGCAGCACGGAGCCTGAAACCCGGGAAAGGCCCGAGGAGCCGGGCCGAGACCGAGGCCCAGAGGCCGCGGGGTCGGAGAGGGGGAGCAGCCCGGAGACACCGGGAAACAGCGGCTCCCAGACCCAGACCGGGAGGAGCGGCCCGAGCCAGGACAGTATAAAGAGACCGAGAGAGACAGCGAGAGAGAAACAGCCTGGAGAGCGCGAATTCGGGTAAGAGAAACAACCCGAGCCCAGGGCCTGAAACCCGGGGGAAACCGGACTGAAGCCCAGAGACCGCGGGATCGGAGGAAAACAGCCTGGTGAGTCACGTCTCCAGTGAAGGTATTAGCATGGGAGGCAGACTGAAAATATGTAAAGATGGAAATCTAGATAAAGATGACCCCCTGCTAACTATAAGCTACTACAACAAAAAAGGAAAGATCATGATACAGGGGAATGTAGAAAATTTGGACTCCTTTGAAAAGGAATTCCCCCAGTTGAAAACTAAGGCAGACACAAAGAGGACCAATGGACAGGAGGCAAAAGAGAGCCAAACAGAGGATGAAGAGAGCCAAGCGGAGGAAGAAGAGTCCAGCAGAGACACACACCTCCCTGACCATCTCCACCCCTCCCACACCTCTCAACGCAAACAAACTGCTGAAAGAGAGTCTGTCCAAACTAGAACTCGATTTCAATGAATACAGGGAAACACAGGCCAAGAATTTGAAGGAGGAACTCAAACAGCTGAAAACGGAAAACGAGTCCACCATCCACGAGTTGAGAAAGATCATGGAGGAGCAAAGAAATGAGATCAAAGAACTCCGTACTCAGCTAAACAAAACGAAGGAGGCCGTAGAAAGGCAGGAAAATGAACTCAGCAGGCAACACAAACCTCTTAAGGTCCAACAACCTGCTGACACAAAAACAACACACACAGGGACACAGAACCCGTCGGATGCCCCCCCACACGAGGATGTCACACCCTCTTTACCTTGCGACCAGAACAGGAACACACCGCAGGTCCCAAACCCCGTTCCTGTCACACAGCCTACCCCAGAAACTCAGCCAACAACCAGCCCTCAGTCGAGTCCTGCCCAGACTACTGCTACCCAGTCTGAAAAGCCAGCCCCTCAGGCGGTCCTGCTGACCGACTCCAACGGGAAGTTTTTGGACCCCCAGAGGATGTTCCCAGGTCTGCAAGTCCTGAAAAAATGGTGCAGCAACACAGGCCATGCAATGAAGATCCTGAACAGAGAATCCCTTGGAAGCCGCTTGTGATCCACACAGGCACAAACGACCTACGCACCCTACGGGAAGGCACTGCTAGAGCAGTGAGCAGGATGGCGGAGAAGGCCAGCATGGAATTCCCCGAGGCGCGGGTTGTGATCTCCACTCTACTGCCCAGAGAGGACACCCCAGCCTATGTAATCCACAACACCAACAGGGAGATCGACACGAGATGTACTGCCCTCCCCAACGTCCACCTGGCCCATCACCCAAACATCAACACAAGGGACCTCTATGACGCAATACATCTACTCAAACAGCGGATGTGGATCTTCGCAAAAAACCTCAAACACTGCCAAAAGACGCACCCCTCCCACCCCCTCTACCATTGGGAGCCCTAACCCAAACAGGACCACCACTGTCCCCCACCCCCCTATACAAAACCAGCAACAGAACCGTGCTATTGTACCTGACCCCAGACCCCCCTCTAGACCACAGACCAAGAACTGAGAAAGATCATGACGATGATAAGCACCCTGATGGAAAGCCGGAGAAGAATGTACTAAATTATTATTAGTTATTTTATTACTACTATTATTAGATAGCAGTATGTGCATGCCTTATGGAATTTATACTAAATCATCATTTAGCATTATATAAACTAGTGTTTTCACACCCGTCCCACAAAATAGGTCCATTTTTTTTCACTTTTTTGAACTATATAGATGCGTTCTTTCCACATAAGCTGCTGGAATATCCAGGGTCTCCGCTCCTCAACTTTTGGGATGAAGAGTACAGACCCTGAATTCCTAAAATCTATAAAAGACATTGATATAATTGTGTTAACAGAAACATGGTGTCAAAAGGACGTGCCCACCCACTGTCCTCCAATGTACCATGAAATCATTGTGCCCTCAGTAAAGAACACTAAGACACGCAAGGGCAGAACCTCCGGGGGAATCTTGGTGTGGTATAAAGGAGAACTGGACAAACACATCTCACCGATAAAACAGGGGAAATCACATGTATGGCTAAAATTAGATAAAAATATAGGAATAGCAAAAAAAGATGTCTACTTATGTGCGATCTACATACCTCCAATAGAATCGCCATATTTTGAAGAGGAGTTATTTGATACTCTCCACATGGAAATCAGCCATTTCCAGGCCCAAGGAAAGGTGCTACTATGTGGGGACCTAAATGCAAGGACCGGATGTGAACCTGACTTCATAGACCCACAGGGCAACAGCCATGTGTTTGGCCAGACCCCTTTATATGTCACACCAGCCATCGCAAATCGAAACAACCTTGACTGTGAAATAAATAAAAGCGGTAGGGAGGTAGTGCAACTCTGCCGAGCCTTAGGCCTGTACATAGTTAACGGTAGGTTCAGAGGGGACTCCTTAGGGAGACTCACATATTCCTCAACTCTTGGGTCTAGTGTGGTGGATTATACAATCACTGACCTGGACCCCTGCGATATCAACGCATTCACTGTCAGGCAGCAATCCCCCCTCTCAGACCATAACCAAATAAATGTGTACCTTAAACTTTCTGCCCAAACTACAGACACAAAAAAGGAACCCAGTAAGCTCCATAAAATAAACCAGACATACAAATGGGCCCCAGACAGTGGAGATAAATTCATCACAGCACTAAATTCACCTGATCTCACAGGGTCGGCTTTTACAGCTTCCTCATGGAAGATCATATTTATATCATCTATGGCCGATCTCATATAGATTTTCTTTAAATTTTGATATTTTACTTGTGAAACAGAAGAGGAAACGTTACAAAAGACAAAAAAATGAGAAATGGTTTGATCACGAATGCAAAAATGCCAGAAAAGACCTGAGAAAAATATCAAACCAAAAGCATCGCCAACCAAACAATCCAGACCTACGTATTAGATACAATGAGACCCTCAAAAGATATAAACACACCATTAGGAACAAAACACAAAATTATACCCACAAAAGACTCGAAGAAATTGAAAACTCCATTAATCAAAATCAATTCTGGGATATGTGGAATAACCTGAGTACAACACAATTGCAAGCATTACCAATCCAAGATGGCGACATCTGGAGAACACAGTTTGAAAACCTCTACAAAGACATCCCAATAAACGAAACAAACCCAAGTCAACATCATGTCACAGAAAAACTCCACACATTAGAAGCAACAATTAAAGACAACCAAAACCCTCTAGACTCCCCAATCACTTGGAAAGAACTGGCCACAAAAACAAAATCTCTCCACCTAAAGAAAGCCTGTGGTCCAGACAACATCAAAAATGAAATGCTAAAGTTCAGCAATATGGAGATGCAGGGTGCTGTACTCAAGTTATTCAACATCATATTACGTTCAGGCTGTTTTCCCGATATCTGGTGCCAAGGACTCATCTCTCCCATATATAAAAGTGGAAACAAATCAGACCCAAATAACTACCGTGGCATCTGTGTCAGCAGTTGTCTAGGGAAGTCATTCTGCAGTATTCTAAATAGTAGATTGCTGGATTTTCTTAACAAACATAATATCCTTAGAAAAAATCAAATAGGCTTTCTTCCAAAACACCGCACCACCGACCATATCTATACCCTTCACACTCTCATTGAAAAACATATACACCAAACAAAAAATGGGAAAATATTCGCTTGTTTCATTGACTTCAAGAAAGCTTTTGACTCTATTTGGCACGAAGGGCTCTATTACAAACTTCTTCAGTGTGGAATAGGGGGCAAAGTCTATGACCTTATTAAATCGATGTATCTGAAAAATAAATGCGGTGTCAAAATTGGAGACAAACGCACCGGTTTCTTCACCCAGAGAAGAGGCGTCCGGCAGGGCTGCAATTTGAGCCCGAACCTGTTCAACATATACATAAATGAGTTAGCAGACATGCTGGAGCAAAGCGAGTCACCGGGTCTCTGTCTCCTAGATGGGGAAGTGAAATCCCTGTTCTATGCGGACGACCTGGTTCTGCTGTCTCCCACAGAACAAGGATTACAGCAACAATTAGACCTACTTGACAAATACTGCCAAAATTGGGCCCTGACAGTAAATCTAAAGAAAACCAACATCATGATTTTTCAAAAAAGGCCGAGATGTCAGGAAAACAAATACCAGTTTACTCTCAGTGATACCATCATAGGACACACTATGAGCTACACTTACCTTGGTCTAACCATCACAGCATCAGGGAGCTTCAGCATAGCAGTGAATGCACTAAAAGAAAAAGCCCAAAGAGCCCTATATGCAATAAAAAAAGAAAATTCTACAACATCCAAATTCCAATCAAAAGCTGGCTCAAAATATTTGACAGCATAATCCTGCCGATTGCGCTGTACGGTAGTGAAGTATGGGGCCCACTCAATCACCATAGCTACACTAAATGGGAAAAACACACAATAGAAGCCCTACATGCAGAATTTTGCCGAAGCATTCTTCGCACCCAAAGGAAAACACCTACAAATGCATGTAGAGCTGAACTAGGCAGATACCCACTGATAATAAACATCCAAAAACGAGCACTAAACTTTCTAAATCACCTCAAATCTAGTTCCCCAGACACCCTTCATTTTAAAGCCCTCCAGACCCAAGAGCTGAACCCAGAAATGAGTCCCCTGAGTCAGCTGCTACTGAAATTAAGTACTCCTACTCAGCCGGACCCTGACCAGTCCCAGACCAACACTGCCCTCCAAACACCAATCCGAGTGAACCAAATCATTAAACAATGCAAAGAAACCTACCTGGAACATTGGAACAAAATAACCAAAAGCCAAAGCAGATTAGAATGTTACCGGGCCCTAAAAAGAGAATATAAACTGGCAGACTATCTCTCGACCATCAGAGACACAAAACAGAGACAGACCCTCACAAGGTACAGACTAAGCGACCACCAACTGGCAATTGAAAAAGGAAGATACAAGAAATCCTGGCAGCCTAGAGAGAATAGAATATGTGATCAATGTCTGGCCGGCGAGGTTGAGACAGAGATGCACTTCCTCCTAAAATGCGAAAAATTCAACAAAACAAGAAACATATATTTTGACAAGCTCAGCCAAACAACCCCAGATTTCAAAGAATTGGATGACCTGTCAAAATTAAGATTAGCCCTGGGAGAAGGAGACAGACCATACCTTGGTGCCCAATATGTAACAACATGTCACAACCTGAGGAACAGTGAGGGACTAACAAGCACACCCATAGCATATATAAACATTAAGAATGTTTAAATCAATACCGAATGTACCCAACGACTGTTTAAAAATTAATACTGAATGTACCCAACGAGGGTCAACGACTGTTTAAATTAATATTGTCTGTACCCAACTAAGGTCAAAATTGTTTGACACCTACAGAATGTTGGAAAACTGTACTTTTTGTTATGTAAGCTTTGGCAATATGGTTCCCTGTAAACTTTCATGCTGAATTGAATTGAATTGAGTACTCAATGAGCTTCACGAGGGTCATCTGGGAGGGGTAAAAATGAAGAGCCTAGCCAGGGCGTTTGTGTGGTGGCCGGGAATCGATAAAGAAATCGAGGATATGACCAAGCGATGCACAGGATGCCAGAAGGTCCAAAACGCTCCACCACAGGCCCCGCTACATCCATGGGAGCGGCCCTCATCTCCATGGCAACGGGTACACATTGATTTCGCTGGTCCATTTATGGACTCAATGTTTCTAATCGCTGTGGACGCCCATTCGAAATGGCCAGAGGTCATTAAAATGTCCTCCACCACCACGGAGAAAACTATTGCAGTCCTAAGGACCATCTTCGCCAGGAATGGGTTGCCAGAACAGATCTGTTCCGACAATGGCCCACAGTTTGTGTCTGAGGATTTCCGGAGGTTCCTGAAGAATAATGGGGTGAAACATTACACATCTGCCCCATATCATCCAGCCACAAATGGATTGGCTGAGAGGTTTGTTCAGACCTTTAAAAAGGCCATAAAGGCAATGTATAATGACGACATACCACTGCAACACAAGGTGGATAACTTCCTGTTTGCTTACCGGAATGCGACACATGCAGTAACCAACCAAACTCCAGCCGTACTGTTTTTCAACCGGAGACTAAGATGTCACTTGGATTTGCTCAAACCAAACATAAGACGAGATGTTGAGGATAAGCAGTTCCAGCACATAAATGAGAAGCCAACCAGGAGCTTCAAGATAGGGCAACCAGTCTTGGCCCGCGATTACCGAACAGAAAAATGGCAGCCAGGCATGATATGCACACAGCAGGGACCACTAATGTACACAGTGGACGTTGGAGAGAGCATCGTGAGATGCCATGCTGACCAGATTCTGGAGTCACAGGAACAAGCCAAACCTGTACCACAAGCATGTGCACCTGGTAATGAGCCCGAAGTACAGATTGCGTCTACCTCAGAAGCAGGGGTATTGGAAGCTGACGAACCAACTCCACCGCCAGAACAGGATACTTGTGAAAGGCGCTATCCAGTCCGGATCAGGAAGCCTCCTCAAAGACTGAACTTATAAATGACTATTTCAGTTGATGTATATATTACTGAGAAAATTGTAATTAGTTATTATTTAGTTGTTAAATGAATGTTATGTACTGTTTATCTAAAAGGGGAGGAATTGTTGTGTATGTACCTTTAAGGGAATAACTGGTCTTAGACTGCAGTACCGGCAGTGACCACCCCTGTATAAAAGGCCCTAGCAGGCTTCTGTAGTTTCAGTTTCAAGCTGCCTCTTGTTCAGTAAAGTACCTGTTAAACTGTTCTCCCGAAGTCCGTGTATTATTGAGGCGCGGACTTTACAATGATGACAAACCAGCACTATCCATGGATGACAAAGCTTTCCTAACCATCATGGATGAGGAGGTTTACCAGGACGATGGACACAGCTGGGTGGCACCCTTACCATTTCGCTCTCCTAGACGCCATCTTCCGAGCAACAGGGAACAAGCTATGAAGCGCCTCTGCTCACTCAGGAGAACACTGGAGAAAAGGCTAGAAATGAAGGGCCATTACATAGAGTTCATGCAGAAGATGCTGGACAACGACCAAGCTGAGCCTGCTCCACCTCTGGAGGAAGGTAAAGAACGCTGGTACCTGCCAACATTCGGTGTGTATCACCCACAAAAGCCGGACTAGTTACGAGTTGTGTTCGATTCAAGTGCTGAATGTGAAGGAGTGTCTCTGAACGATGTACTCCTCAGTGGCCCAGACTTGAACAACACCTTGTTGGGAGTTCTTCTGCGGTTCAGGAAAGAACCTGTAGCCTTGACAGCAGATGTGCAGCAAATGTTTTGTTGCTTTGTCGTCCGAGAAGACCACAGGGACTATCTCCGCTACCTCTGGCATGAGGACAACGACATCAACAAGAATGTGGTGGAGTACAGGATGAAGGTCCACGTGTTTGGAAACAGCCCTTCACCTGCTGTGGCCATCTACTGCATGAGGCGAGCCGCTCAGAAAGGTGAGCAAGAATATGGCTCCGATGCGAAGCATTTTGTTGAGAGACAGTTCTATGTTGACGATGGTCTCACCTCGGTTACCACACCTGAAGAAGCAATAGATCTCTGAGAGAATTCTTCATTAAGATGGAGAGTGAAGTAGTTGACTCAGAGATTAGGGTCCTGAACTTAAATAAAGGAAACTACAATGGTATGAGGCGCGAGTTGGCTAGGATGGATTGGGGAACGTTACTTAAAGGGTTGACGGTGGATAGGCAATGGCAAACATTTAAAGATTGCATGGATGAACTACAGAATTTGTTCATCCCTGTTTGGCATAAAAATAAAACAAAAAAGGTGTCTCAACCGTGACTAACAAGGGAAATTAGGGATAGCATAAGAGCCAAGGAGAGGACATATAAATTGGCCAGAAAAAGCAGCAAACCTGAGGATTGGGAGCAGTTTAGGATTCAGCAAAGGAGGACAAAGGGATTAATTAAGAGGGGGAAAATAGAATATGAGTAAGTGCAAGGGCGAAGAATTACGCTTAGAAAGAATAAGGGAGATAAAGGGTGTTTTAGAAGATTTAGGTTAAGGCTGAATTAAGCGACTGGCAGGACATAGGTATAATCTCGCTCAAACTGGTTTTGTGCTGACAATAACTGCATTCGCTTGTTTCTCACTGAGAGTAGGGTTGCGAAATACCAACATGTCACACAATGATATAATTAAGTTGTTTTTGAAAGAAGTTAGCTAACGGTATAGTAATATAATTAAGTTGTTTTTGAAAGATGTTAGCTAACGATATAGTAATATAATTAAGTTGTTTTATAATTAAGTTGTTTTTGAAAGAATGTGATTGAAGGTTGCTAAGGTACCGGATTGGCCAAATATCGGTACCTTTCCGGCTTTTTCCACTGTAAAACCGAGAAGGGGGTTATTGGACTGCGAAGTTTTTTGAACCCTTCTCCCAAAGCGCTTCGTATAATAAACTGTGTGTCTTTACCTTAAACAGAGAGTGAATTTATAACAGTAAGCTTGCAGGGAGCATAAAAACTAACTGTAAAAGTTTCTATAGATATGTGAAGAGAAGCGTAGGTCCCTTGCAGTCAGAATCAGGGGAATTTATAATGGGGAACAAAGACATGGCTGACGAATTAAATACATACTTTGGTTCTGTCTTCACAAAGGAGGACACAAATAAACTCCCAGAGATGCCGGGGAACATAGGATCTAATGAGAGCGAGGAATTGATTGAAATCAGTATTTGTAGGGAAATAGTGTTAGGGAAATTGACGGCATTCAAGGTCGATAAATCCCCAGGGCTTGATAATGTATTAGAGACTGGGGGATTCAGGCTTCGGTTTACAGGCCTAATTTTGCAATCCAACAGTCCCCCCTTCCAACCCCCGAAAGGGAACCTTAAGACAGGGTTGGAAAGTGTGTGCCTTACGGGTCGCTGGTATAGCATGCTGGGAAACCAATGGCGCGAATTATGGCGGTTTCTTCCGGTTACCGGACCTTGTTATACCCCCCCCCCCCTTAGGCCTCTGGCTACTCCAGGAAGCCCACCCATTTGTTGCAAAGGGGCCTGGTGTGAATCCCGTCGAGGTGGGCACCAGGTATGCATCAGATGAGTATGGTTAATATTTAAATTAAAGTGTTTCCCGATTCATTATACTACTATCTCAACATTCATATGCTTGATTTCTCCAATAAACGACCGAAGTCATCCGAAACGCGTGTTGGAGGAGCAGTACATGCACTAACTGTCTTAACCACTTGTTTCGCGAAGTGTTTTGCTTGAGCCCGTTTACATTTCTTGCATGCCATACATAGCAAAATCAAGACCAGTATTAACTGCACCACGACCAACGTGTGAAATCAGTCTGATCCATGGATGGATCTGTATATTGAGTCCCCAGTCTATCCTTTCTCCTCCGCCCGCTGCTCCTATTGCTGCATCATATGATCTGGCAGTAATGGCACTGATCCGATCCCTTACTTAAATTCAATCTACTGTTCCAGTGTTCCAATTCTGCCCCGCCTGGGGATAGTATCCTCTGTTTCTTCTATCTTTCCTGATGTTACCCCGCCTGGGGTTTCCTCTACGTTGCTTCGGATCTTCTCTTTCGGTGTGCTCAATTAATTTGTTAGTCATGGGCATGAGTACCCAATTGGCTTATACATATATCAAATACACTATTACAAGTTGGATAACTACCAGAGCGTGTGAAATAATACAAACCTAAGGGTGTGCCGATATATATTAAGCCCAATATCTCCAGTGTGAGTTGTCCTCTATGCTGTCAATTTCAATATCCATTCTCGAGTTGTCTTACCCCAAAACATAAAAATGCTTTAGGGGAGAGTTCAGTCGCATCATGAGCTCACTGAAACCCTCAAACAACAGGGGAATGTCGTATTGTGCAGCTCATACTTAAAACATGTGTTGGTTGATCACCCCATACTGGATTCGTACTGGTTTTTCCCACGCTCTGTTACCTACAAAACACAATTATTACAGTCACAGTTAAATTCAGACTTACAATCATTTCAAGTGACATTACAGTTTAACATCTAATCAACAAATCATGGACTTAAAAGATTCTCCATATCTCTCTTTTACTCTTATCCGTCTTGTGGATAATTCTTACTAAATATGATTTCTCCTTAGCCCTCAATTCTCCCAATCCAGATTCCTCAACCTCTAACAAGTACCAGTGTCTTTAACTCTATTCTGATTGTTTCATTAATTAGGTAGTTTCTCGATGGAGTATGCGTCAATGCTTTAAAGGTTGCCTCGTTCTCCTGAGCCACATTAATTATTTCATGTCTGTCTTGCTGTTGTCAAGTAACTGAGCATGTCTGAGACCCGTTCTTCAGTGTGAACTCACCATACACTCGTAGATGGTAATTACCTCATACGTAAAGAATCACATTTGCACACTCATACCGGTATCTCCATATTATGCCATACATGCCATCCGATAAGAGCCGTTCCGATAAGAGTCGTTCTCGAGCTTTCAGGTGATCTTATCGAAAGATTGTAGTCGTCTGGCGATCTTTGCTCATCTTCCTCTGCATGGTTCCGATGTCTTGGGTAGTGGCCAGGCTATCACATTCAGTTTCTTAAAAGGTTCATTAAAGGCAGGGACACAAATGTCTCCAAGAGAAAAGAAAATTTTGAAAAATTCTCAATTGGTGGTGTAATTCTCCAGTTTCTATCTCACACCCTTAATTACCATTCATATCTCATTCATGAGTCCTGGAGGAACTTTACTGTCCAGTACAATATTTTAAATTGAAAACATAGATTTATTTATTATTTTAAGAGGATCTTTATATAGTGCCCGAGTCCATTTTGTTAATATAAAATTATCCCAAAATCCAAAGAGCAGTATTATCGTACTGGCAGGTTTTGTCAATGTTCAATTTCATTTCTATCAATTTATCCTCCATTTCCAATTTCAGAAACAAGTGATTCCCAGACTAGGTGGCTTACACAGTGTTTTAACATTAGAGACAAGTGCTGCAATTAGTTTACAAGGTAGCTTCCATATAACAAAAAGAAAGACGCAAATCCATTGTGACTCTGATTAGAGCCCAAGGGGTTAATTTATCAAATCATAAATTTCCTTCCGTCACTGTGGGGAATTTTAAACTTCATACTAAAGTTGTTGCTTGGTGAACTTAAACAGCTGTCAGTGGAAAGGGTTAACTCCTGTGCAGGCCTTAAGAAGGTGGAGCAAAACATTATCAGACGCATGCAATTGCGTCACTTCACACTTCACGTAAATAATAAAAAACTTTCCCGATTGAAAAGACAGTTGTGTTTTCACACTTTAACTGAACATGAACACTTAAATATCAGAGGGACCTGCCACTATCTGATGTTCTTTCGGAGCGGAGTTATCTTATTCAATGCAGTCTACACAAATTTATACTAACCAGAATTTCACCGTGGCCACAATTAAAGTCTGGTTTTAATAGGTTAATTAACCTCATAACTCCAATTTAATCCGGGTCAATTTTTTTTAAACTAACTTGGAAAAGAAAGAAGCCACATTAACAAAAGAAACAATCACTCATGCCTTGTAAACATTCAAATTAATTTTCTTCCAAGCACATTGGCAACTAACTTTAAGGCAGAAGCTTATCTTTTGTGAAACTGTGAACAAATAAAACAAAACAAAATAGCACATTCTTGCAGAAAACAGTAAATTAGTCATATTCCTTAGTCCTTTCTTCAGATGTCTTTCCAAAATACTGTAAAAACATTGAATATAACTGGAGAAAAGTTAGTTTTTCACATTTCTTTTGGAAGATTTCACCATAGCAATTAATGGTGGGAAATATGGAGATGGCAAAAACACTGAATGAATATTTTACATCAGTCTTTACAGTAGAAGACACTAAGAATATCCCAACACTGGACAAACAGGGGGCTAAAGGGGGGGAGGAGCTAAACACGATCAAAATCACTAAGGAAGTGGTACTCGGTTAAATAATGGGACTCAAGGCGGATAAATCACCTGGACCTGATGGCTTACATCCTAGGGTCTTGAGGGAAGTGGCGGTAGGGATTGTGGATGCATTGGTAATAATTTTCCAAAACTCCCTGGACTCGGCAATGGTCCCGGCAGACTGGAAAACTGCTAATGTAACACCCTTATTTAAAAAGGGCAGTAGACAGAAGGCTGGAAACTATAGACCGGTTAGCCTAACATCTGTGGTAGGTAAAATTTTGGAGTCCATTATTAAGGAGACAGTAACAGGACATTTGGATAATCATACTTTAATAGGACAAAGTCAGCATGGTTTTATGAAGGGGAAGTCATGTTTGACAAATTTGCTGGAGTTCTTTGAGGAAGTAACGTATAGGGTGGATAAAGGGGAACCAGTGGACGTAGTGTATTTAGACTTCCAAAAGGCATTTGACAAGGTGCCACACAAAAGATTATTGCTTAAGATAAAAAATCACGGGATTGGGGGTAATATTCTGGCATGGATAGAGGATTGGCTATCTAACAGAAGGCAGAGAGTTGGGATAAATGGTTCAGTCTCAGACTGGCAATCAGTAACTAGTGGTGTCCCGCAGGGGTCAGTGCTGGGTCCCCAACTCTTTACAATCTATATTAACGATTCGGAGGAGGGGACCGAGTGTAACATATCAAAGTTTGCAGATGATACTAAGATGGGAGGGAAAGTAGTGAGTGAGGAGGACATAAAAAACCTGCAAGGGGACATAAGACAGGCTAAGTAAGTGGGCAGAGATTTGGCAGATGGAATACAATACTGGAAAGTGTGAGGTTATGCACTTTG
This sequence comes from Somniosus microcephalus, assembly GCF_052327205.1. Lineage (NCBI taxonomy): Eukaryota > Metazoa > Chordata > Chondrichthyes > Squaliformes > Somniosidae > Somniosus > Somniosus microcephalus. The sequence continues at coordinate 138,128,279 of NC_140997.1, forward strand.
GCAGGAAAAATCGTAGAGCAAGTTATCTTAATGGCAAGAAACTGGAAAGTACTGAAGTACAAAGGGATCTGGGGGTCCTGGTGCACGAAACTCAAAAGGTTAGTATGCAGGTGCAGCAAGTGATTAAGGCGGCCAATGGAATGTTGGCTTTCATTGCTAGGGGGATAGAATATAAAAATAGGGAGGTATTGCTTCAGTTGTACAAGGTATTGGTGAGACCGCACCTGGAATACTGCGTACAGTTTTGGTGTCCATACTTAAGAAAGGACATACTTGCTCTCGAGTCGGGGATGAGGGGATGGACATATGAGGAGAGGTTGAGTAGATTGGGACTCTACTCATTGGAGTTCAGAAGAATGAGAGGCGATCTTATTGAAACATATAAGATTGTGAAGGGGTTGGATCGGGTGGATGCGGGGAGGATGTTCCCGATGATGGGTGAAACTAGAACTAGGGGGCACAGTCTTAGAATAAGGGGCTGCTCTTTCAAAACTGAGATGAGGAGGAACTACTTCACTCAGAGGGTGGTAGGTCCATGGAATATGTAGTGTATGTAACCTGTACCACCTTAAGAGGATACCTTAAGGTGATGGACTACTTTTTGATGGCTCCTGTACATTGTAGTATCGGTGGTGACCACACCGGTATATAAACCCTGCGGAGCAAAGTGTATCTCAGTTCAGCCCTGACCCTCAATCACTAAAGACCTGTTTACTTACTTCTGTAGTCTGTGTCCTGTTATTCAGTATAACTTCAATTGAAAACACACTCAACAGAATATACTGCCCCAAAAAGCTGTAGAAGCTACATCATTACATAAATTTAAAACAGAAATAGACAGTTTCCTAGAAGTAAAGGGAATTAAGGGTTACGGGGAGCGGGCAGGAATTTGGACATGAGTCTTGGTTCGGATCAGTCATGGCCCTGTGGGTAGCGGAGCGGGCCCAGGGGCCGTGTAGCCTGATCCTGCTCCTATTTCGTGTGTCTAATTCGGTTAGATTCAGGAGATGGTTCTGTGATAGTGGATTGGCGGTTAGGATCAGCGGTTAGGATCAGATCAGCCATGATCTTATTGAATGGCGGAGCAGGCTCAAGGGGCCAATTGGCCTACTCCTGCTCCTATTTCTTATGTTCTTATGTAGCAACCACGAAAGGGAGATAATCAGAACTCAAGTCAAAGGGTATATCCTGGGACAGGTCAGGGTCGTGTAACAGTCAGGGTGAGCAGGATCACTGGTTAAATTGAAAAACTGAGCTGTTGAAAGGTTGATCTGTAAGGAAGAGAGGTAAATAACAACCCGAAGAATTGACTTAATCCTCCGAACTTGGTCCTAACCTAATATTGGGAAGGAAAGAAAGTTAACTCGCATTATTTTTAACCATAGGGTCGTTTTCATTTCATAATTCATCCCACATTGCACATTAGTTGACACACACACACACAACGCAACTTCAATCACAACTTCAAGCAACAGTCACGAGAGAGAGAGAGCACAGCCTGCGACCTTGAAGAGGGAAGCGCAGGCTTTTAAAGAGACAGTACACTGAAGATGAAAGAACACATTCGGCAGTTTTTTTTATCCTCAGCCCAAGGGGTATGGGGAAATTCCTTCCCCGGGTGTCATCCCAGGCTTAGTCGGGCTCCAGTGTCTCCACCTTACATCCAATTTTTCCTGCAAGCGAACGGGATCTGGAAGGGTCCATCCCACCGTGGCTCAAAAATACCTTGAACCGGTCGCTGAACCGTCACCCATTGTCCCGCACAAGGGGGTCATCTAAATTCTCAGTCTCTGACGGCTCCAGGTGCAGGAGACTACTAACTCGAACTTTAGCCTCCTAATCAGGTCTCAAGAAGTCCTGTAGCGGAGACAGCTTTCCCCTTTTATCCACGATTATGTGTCCCATCTGATCCAACCAACTAGCACACAAAACCGCCCCGTAGTTAGCTTGCTTAGCATCCTTTTGTTCCGCCCACCACTTTATTTGATCAACTAACGGACTCGTTTCTTTCCACCCATTCTTAATCATTTCACTTTGGTATTTCAAATTAGCCTCTTGGACCCGTTTAACAAAGTGACACTGGTGGCCATAGCCAGAACGTCCAGTGAAAGGGGTTTCACCTCGTCACTCATGTATATATATATATCATTATGTTCTATCTTATACTTTAACTTACTTTACTCTAATCGGCACAAACGTATTGTATGGGGTTTTCCTTGAGAGATGTCTCGGAGGTTTCTCTCTCTAGAGGCCTCTCTCTCTTGCACATTAAAACCTTGAGTGGTTCAACCCACTCGCCCCTTAGATTCTGTACTCTGGACTTTGGGGTAGGAACTACAATGTAGAGAAAACTCTTATAGACCAAGTTTGATGAAACTAAATGAAATTTTATTGCATAAGGAAAAATATCAAATCAAATGCAAGCAGATAAGAGAGTACATGGGAGGGAAAAACACAAACAAATCATAACGACACAATACTAACTAAGGCAAATACAGGCATCTTATACTCTACAAAGATCATCATGAAATAAGGAAACACGGAACATCGAGGGACAACAACTCATGTTAATTGTACCCTTAAATCCACCCCCTTATTAAACCTATCTAGATCTGATTGTGAAGGGCCAGAACCATGCTCATCAATCCCACTAGGAAGTGCTCCGTCTCCTCGTGGATCGTGGAACCCCTGCGAGCTGCGCCACACCTCTCTCCTGAGGTGGGGGTCAGGGGCGGCTGGACACCGGCTGGTTCTGACTGTCGGCGGAGTCGGGGATCGTCGGCTTGACCCCGGTCAGAGGAGCCTTGGGCTGGCTCCCATCGTTTCTTCAGTTTGTTTTTGTCTCTTCTCCCGAGTTGGGTCGATGGCCTCTCGTTTCGGCAACGGCCCGGGGATGGTCGATGATCTCCCGATATTTTTCCCCGGGGCGGGACGCCGGTTTCGAACGGCCTTCCTGATGTTGGCTTAATTCTTCTTCCTCCTCCGGTGGTGGAGAGGAGTTTGCTGATCTTCTCCCGAAGCGACTCCTCTTCACCCACTGCCACTCAGTCATGTGTCTCTGAGTGTGACTGTGTCTCCAACTGTAACTCGAGTGCTCAACTCTTGTTCCACTGCAACTCCGGTGTGCTTCAGTGTGTCTTCCGAGTGTCCGTACCACTCCAATCCCTCCAGTTATACCTTTCTTCAGGAGTCTCCACTTCCCGCCCAAAATCAGGTTAGTCTTTGTTTAACTTTTGGCGGGCTGGGAGCACAGCGGGGTAGTTATTATATTTTTTAATGTTTTAGATGGCCTCCACCCATTTACTCAGTAAATAGTAAAAGGTACATTCTGTCTCCTCTATTCATTACTGGCGATGAGGCGGCTGTTGAACTCTCTAGAAGGACGGGGATAGACATGCGAACCTACAGCCGTGATATTGGAAATTGCGACGAGCGGGCCACTCAGCTAGCAACATCAACGGCATTTTGATAGTTGGCTAGCTGCGACGTAGACGGTGGACAGAGTATTGTGCAGGCCAGGCAACTACCGTGAGTGTAGCTATCGTAACTCTGGCCGGAGGAGAAAAAGAATTTTTAAAAAAAGAAAAAAGTCCGTGGATCTCAAAGGGACAGTGCACATTAAAACTATGACGACCTTGGGACGTATTGAAGAGTTCTCTGGGGATAAGCACAGTTCATCGGAGGAATACGCAGAAAGACTGGGGTGTTTCTTTGAGGCCAATAATATTGACAAAGAAGAGAAGAAGCGCTCAGTGTTGCTAAGTGTATGCGGAGCTGCTACTTACTCCGTCCTGCGTTCATTGGTGGCTCCTCGTAAACCTAGTGAGGTGGATTATGCTGATTTGATTGAGAAGCTGCAGAAACATTTTAACCCAAAACCCTCAGATTGTGCAGCGTTTCCATTTTCACAATTGTAAACAACAGCCTGGACAATCTATTTCAAGTTACATTGCTGAGTTGAGGAAACGCTCATGACAATATGCTCCGTGATCGGATTGTGTGTGGAGTGCTGGACTCGGCATTGCAGAGACAGCTGTTAGCGGAGAAGGCCCTGACGTTCCGACTGGCCGAGGAGAAGGCTTTAGCAGCAGAGGCTGCATCGATGAACACATGTATGCTCCGTACAGAGGCAGCACCATCTCAGGCCGCCGAGGAGGTGCACAAGACCACACATGCAGCTGCTGCTGCGAGAGACATGGAGGCAACTAGAGACAGGAAGAAAATGTTTCCGCTGTGGGGCTCTCCATGGTTCCACTACATGCAAATTTATGTCAGCGGTATGTCATTTCTGTAAGAAAAGAGGACATATAGCTCGTGTCTGCATGAAGAAAGCTCAGGCTGCTGCAGCAGAGCCAACACAAGCATCGCAGACACACACCCTGACACTGGAGGACAACAATGAGTACACAGTGTATACCACGGAAGCTGAGCAGCTACCCCACAGACGGTGGGGATACACAGCAAATGTGATCATGAATGGGGCACCACTCTGCATGGAGGTGGATTCAGGCTCAGCGTGTTCATTGATAAGTGAAGACACTTACAATAGGCTGTGGCCAAGTGAACCCCCGGCGATGGCTCAGGTCAGTGGCGTGCTACGGCAGTGGTCCCAAGCTCAACTCCAGGTGCTGGGTATAATTCATGTGGAAGTTAAGTATCAGGCAGTCAAGGACACACTTCCACTTTATGTGGTGGCGGGGCAGAGATTGGTTTGAGCCCCTCGGTATCTACGAAGAGGTTTTTGGTGAGTTCGGGGCCTGTCGGGGACCGCCAGTCTCAATCGAAGTGTGTAGTGTATGTGCCTTTAAGAGCCCCCTGTGTACTGTAATGCCGGTAATGGCCACTCGGGCTATATAAGCCTGTATATTGTGTTGTATCAGTTAGTTCACCTCCAGACTTTGTTCAGTAAACACCTGTGAAACCTACTCCTGCCTTCCATGTCTCTATTAACACACGGATACAACAAAGTGGACCCGGGGTAGCGCCTAAGTTCTTCAAGGCGCGACCAGTTCCTTTTGCGTTGCGCAAGAAGGTGGATGAGGCCCTGGATAAGCTGGTGAACCAAGGGGTTCTCTTGCCAGTGAAGAACTCCCGTTGGGCCACCCCTATCGTGCCCATTGCAAAGAAGGATGGGGGCCTGCGAATCTGTGGAGATTACAGATGTACAGTTAATACTCCTGTGTTACCAGATGTGTATCCCTTACCAACAGTTACAGAGCTGTTTTCAACACTGGCTGGAGGCACTCTGTTCACCAAGCTGGATCTCAAGCAAGCATACCAGCAACTGGTCCTGGATGAAGAGTCAGCCGAGCTGTTGACAATCAACACCCACAGAGGACTTTTCCGAGCCACAAGGCTGCAGTTTGGGGTGTCGATGGCTGTGGCAATCTTTCAGAGGTGCATGAACACCCTGTTGGCTGGTGTTCCGGGAGTGCAGCCTTACTTGGATGACATACTGATTACAGGCAAGACACTGGAAGCCCATGATGAGCGGCTGCAGGAAGTACTACGCCGGCTGGCTGAGGTAGGACTATGCCTTCAGAAGGAGAAATGTGTTCGCGCTACCAAATGGGGTGGAGTTCTTGGGATTCAAAGTGGAGAAAGACGGTGTGCATCCGACTACGGAGAAGGTGGAGGCTATCAGGAGCGCTCCCACCCCCAAGAACAAGACCGAACTGCAGGCATTCCTCGGACTGTTAAACTTCTACAGTTGTTTTCTCAAGGGCAAAGCCACAATCTTAGAGCCACTGCACAGGCTGTTAGACCAAGCAACAGTGTGGAACTGGACCTCAGCTCATGAAACAGCCTACAGACAGGCAAAGGAACTGCTACAAGCAGATAAGGTTCTGGCACACTATGATGAAAACAAGCCATTGGTGTTGGTGTAAGGGGTTTTCCTTCCTCGAGAGGTTTCCCAGAGGTTTCTCTCTCTAGAGGCCTCTCTCTCTTGCACAGTAAAACTTTGAGTGGTTCGACCCACTCACCCCTTAGGTTCTATACTCTGGACTTAGGTGCAGGAACTACAATGTAGACAAAACTCGTGCAGACCAAGTTTGATGAATCAAAATGAAACTTTATTGCAAATGGAAAAAAATATATATCAAATCAAATGCAACGCAGATAAGAGTACGGTACATGGGAGGGAAAAACAAACACAAACAAATCATAATGACACAGTGCTAACTAAAACAAATACATACAGGCATCTTATATTCTACAAAGATCATTATGAAATAAGGAAACACACGGAACATCGAGGGACAACTCATTGTACCCTTAAATACACCCCTGTGGCGGAGCCACCAAGGGTCTCAGAACAATTGGTAATAATCCCTTTAACTACAGTGTAGTGCAACCGCGGACTGCACATTTAAACTGTACTGTATTGTTTTCCTGCACTCCACGTGATGACGTCATGACGCCGATCACGTGACCACCAGTGGCGCGAAGAAAGCGTTGACGTCATGACGTCAGCTTCCAGAATCTTCCAGTAGTCGTCGAGTGCCCAGCAAGCTGTATAGACCTGTGTACCGTTTCTCCTGTAGTTTCCCTGTTAACTTTGTTGTTCATTAAAACGTGTTGATTTGATTCGAGTCGAATACCTCATTCAGATAGGAACCTCCGTTCCTACACCCCCTTATTAAGCCTATCTAGATCTGATTGTGAAAGGCCAGAAACATGCTCACCAATCCCACTAGGAAGTGCAAGGTTTTGAAAACGAGTCTGTGTTTGGTCCTTTCAGGCGTCTCGTCTCCACGTGGATCGTGGAGCCCCTGCGAACTGCGCCACACCTCTCTCCTGAAGTGGGGGTCGGGGGCGGCTGGACACCGGCAGGCCTGGATGTCGGCGGGGTCGAGGATCGTCGGCTCGACCCTGGTCAGAGGAGCTTTGGGCTGGTGTGGCCCCTTCTACCTTCAGCTACGGCCCGGGGATGGTCGATGGGACGCTGGTTTCAAGCGACTTTCTTTATACAGTCATAATTATCTTTCTCCTCCGACGGAGAGGAGTCCGCTGATCTTTCCCCAAGCCAGCTCCTCTTCGCCCAGCTCAAAAGCTGGACCGGCTGCTGGGGCTGCAACGACTGTCCAACTGTAAACTGTCTTTTAGCTCGACTCTCCTTGTGACTGTTCAAGCTTGTTGATTCAAGCTTAAGCTGTGTGTCTGCCCAATCTACTGCCGTGTCAAGTCGTGTCCCACTGCCGTCTCAACTGCCGAAAAATCTCTCCAGATATACCTTTCTTCCCGAGGCCTCACTTCCCGCCCAAAATCAGGTTAGTCTTTGTTTTAACTTTGGCGGGCTTTGAGCACAGCGGGGCAGTTAATATATTTTAAATCATTTTAAGCGGCTGGTAATAGGCCCATCTCTGGTTGGAAATGGCTCTCATTGTTTTTAATGTCCCGCTGATCTAGTTACCGAGCCCTTGGTGTTGTCCTCATGAATATATATTGTCCTCTTTCGTCTGGGTCAACATTTAGATGGCCCCTGTCTCCAAGCCGATCTTGAGTGGATCTGCATCTAATCCATATGCATGCCTTTGGGTCTGGTTTCGTTCTCTCCGAAACGGCTTCCAGAACTTACTAAGGGTTCAATCCACACAGCTGTCTGAGGTTGCGCAGGAACCATTTTAAAGTGTCCCAATAAGCTGATCACATGGTATGGCGGCCATTTTGTATGCCCCTTTTTCTGGGCTTCTTTTAAAACTGTCTTTAAAATCACTGCCTCTTCTGCCATTTAACCCTTATTAATATGAAATCCAATTTTGCGAATCCTACATTGGTGTGTGATGCCTCACCATACGGGCTGGGAGCTCTGTTGGGTCACAGGCGCTTCCCAGCCATCTCGCTCTTTATCAGTTTTGCCTCAAGAACACTCTCAACAACAGAACGTAATTACGCCCAGATTGACAAGGAGGCCCGAGCCATCATATTTGGGGTAAAGAAGTTCAGCCAGTACCTGTTAGGGAGACAGTTCGTCATCTACACAGGCCACAAGCCACTCTTGGGGCTCCTGCATCACTCCAAGCCCATGCCCCAGATCATATCACCGCTTATGCTTCGGTGGAGTCTGATGACGTCAGCGGAGTTCAAGGCTTTTGCAGGCAGAAACTAGATCCGCCACGTGACCACAGCGCCCTATCACCCCTCCTCTAACGGGCAGGCAGAGAGGATGGTGCAAACCACAAGAGAGGCACTGGTGAGGATATCGGTGGGGGACTGGCAAACCAGATTGGCCAGGTTCCTGTTATCACAGCATACCACACCAAACTCAGCAACGGGGAAGAGTCGTGCCGAGATGCTGATGGGTCGCCGGCTGGTGACTGCACTGGACCGGCTACACCTGGACTACAGGGATGAGATGCACACAAAGCAAGAGGAGCTGGCTAAGAAGCACCAGGGCACCGCCAGGCAGTTCGAGCCGTCAGAGACTGTGTTTGCCCGTTGCTATGCAGGAGGAGACAAATGGATGCCTGCCGTGGTGGAGCAGGCCACGGGTCCCCTGTCGTACTACACAGACGCCACATAGACCAGCTACGGGGTCGTCCTCCGTTGAGAGTAACAGAGACATCACAGGCTAGACCATTGTCTCCGCCACCCCTGCCAGGCAGTGACGGCCTGCTTCCTGCAACGACGGAAGCCAGATCGACAGAAGGTGTCACGGAGTCATCAGCCACGGAGGAAGGTTTTCCTGCGGCTAGCAGCGGCACCCCGACTATGCCTGTCCAGCGGCGCTCAAGTCGGGTTAGATTCCGTCCCAGACGCCTGGAGGACTAAGGGGTTTTATCTGGGGGAAAGGAGTGTTGTGTTTTGAGTTTTGCTTCAATTAAGTTTGTCCCAGTTCCCGGGTGTTACCTGAAGGGGGTGCTGGGGGGCTCGGTTTTACTTTGTCTTTCACTTTCTGCGATGCAGACAATGTGCTGTAATGTCCACCCATTTACTCAGTAAATAGTAAAAGGTACATTCCGTCTCCTCTATTCATTACTGTTCGGTCAAGATGCAATAAAAATCATGGCCTCGTCTGCCATTTAACCCTTATTAATACAAAGTCCAATTTTGCAAATCCTACATTATCACCTTATACTCTAAATCAGCTTTTACTCCAAATTAGAAATACACATTCAGGTCTAGTCAATTCCATCAATCCGTGGTCTCTGAGAGGAGTAATTTAACTATGTGGATCATTTTAATACTGCGGCAGGTGCTTCCGCAATGGCGAGACTAGCCCCTTTCTGACACGAGTCTCAATTCCGTAGGCCTATCGATCTAGCCCCTTTCTGCCAAGACACGAATCGCACTTCCGTAGGCCTACCGACATTGCCTTGCCTTATACAGGGACAAACCACCCTGTTTCGAGTACTCCATTTAATTTTTCCCTGACCAATTTCACATCCTACCTGCTACCTGCAGCACAGTATCCCACTTCTGACACCAACTGTTAAGATTCGAATTTTCGGAGCAAAACCAGACGGAGAGATGGAATTGCTGACAAAGTTAAAGTTTATTAGAAAACGGCCGGGAGGCCTTGTGCACAAAGGGAGAGAGGGTAGTCTCCTCAGACTCGCACCTAGCTCTCAAGGACAGTTACTCTTATTGGTTGACATGGTGGTCACTCAACTGTGAGGGGCCATCTTACTGGTAAGAAATAGCCATAACTAGAGTAAGACTAGACAGAAAAACGTGACTCGTGGTTGGGTGCAAAACAGACCAGTATTTATTGAAACAAAAAGAAACTTAAAAATAATCGATACAACACACTTATGCCTGGTACGCCATTTGGCTCCTCCCCGTGCCCGGGACTACTTTTATACTCCTCCCCTTCGGGGAATTCCATTGACGTCACAGTTCCAAGAAGGCTCCTCCCACTTTTCCTGGAATTGCTCCTCCCCTTTCCTGGAAGGCTCCGCCCCCGGACATGCCGTCACCCGGACGGCAAAATTTAAATATCTATAGAATTGTCAAATTGCGAGCACGGTAGCGCGGGGTGCGCCCCCTTGTGGTGGTGCATCAAAGGAAGCTTCGCCTCTCAAACGGGCGTCGAACAAGGACATCCACCCTCAACATCCTGCTGGGCACTACATAGCATGGGAGGTAATCGGGAACCCGGGTTGGGTTCTGGCCACGAAGTCTAACATCAGTGAACATCCCTTCGACGACAGCGGCAGGTAAGCCCGATCGAGTGGCACGGGGGGGGGAAGTCGGCCGAGTTGTCAGTAAGAGAAGGGGAGGGAAACGACGAAAAGGGCGGAGAACACGACCGCAGCCGGTGTCAGGGGCCGGACTGCAATCGGGGCAGAGACGCGCAGCAGCCAGAAAAGCGTTTATGTCCACAAGGACCGCGGGAGCGGCGGGGAACAAGAGCAGCAGCGTCGGGGAAAATAAAGGACCGCTGGGAGGCGAGAACGGCAACAGCGCAGTAATCGCCATTTTTAGTCGGCGGGGGAAGAAGACAAGCGCGGGGGAAGCCGCCATTTTGAAAAAGAAAAGAAAATAATAATCATAATCCGAAGGAAAGGAAACTCAACAAGGATGCCAAAAACGGGTAACATCACTGCTTTTGATAGCGATGTGGAAGATTGGGCCACTTATGTGGAACGCGTTGAAGTTTACTGTACAGCGAATGAGGTACCGGTGGATAAGAAAGCACTAACCCTATTAAACTCGATGGGTGCGAAGACGTACGGGTTATTAAGGAACCTTGTAACACCAGATAAACCGGTAGGAAAGAGTTTCGCGGATATTGTTACTATCCTGCAAGAGCGCAACGATTTAAATTCTACAAAAGAATTCAACTTAAAGAGGAAAGCAACGCTGAATTCTTAATCGAACTGCGCAAGTTATCAAAGTACTGTCAGTTCGGTACAGGACTAGCAGACGCACTGAGAGGTAAGTTTGTGTGTGGGCTCCTAAGGGAAGGAACCCAGAAGCGACTGCTAGAGGAAAAGGATCTTACGCTGGACAAAGCTTTCAGCATTGCAGCATCGCACAAGGCAGCAGCACGAGGCACTGAAGAAATGCAGCAAAGGCCATTGGAATTCAGCACCAATGAAATGGCATTGGGCGCAGTAAAGTGCTATCGTTGGCGTCGGCGGGAATCCTGAGCGGCAGAGCGGGGTATAAAAGTCCCCAGAGACCAGGTAAGGTCTCACAGCGTCGGCGGGAAACCTGAGCGGCAGAGCGGGGTATAAAAGTCCCCAGAGACCAGGTAAGGCCTCAGTGCGTCGGCGGGAAACCTGAGCAGCAGAGCGGGGTATAAAGTCCCGAGACCAGGTAAGGCCTCACAGCGTCGGTGGGAAACCTGAGCGGCAGAGCGGGGTATAAAAGTCCCCAGAGACCAGGTAAGGTCTCACAGCGTCGGCGGGAAACCTGAGCGGCAGAGCGGGGTATAAAAGTCCCCAGAGACCAGGTAAGGCCTCAGTGCGTCGGCGGGAAACCTGAGCAGCAGAGCGGGGTATAAAGTCCCGAGACCAGGTAAGGCCTCACAGCGTCGGCGGGAAACCTGAGCGGCAGAGCGGGGTATAAAAGTCCCCAGAGACCAGGTAAGGTCTCAGTGCATCGGCGGGAATCCTGAGCGGCAGAGCGGGGTATAAAACTCCCCAGAGACCAGGTAAGGTCTCACAGCGTCGGCGGGAAACCTGAGCGGCAGAGCGGGGTATAAAAATCCCCAGAGACCAGGTAAGGCCTCACAGCGTCGGCGGGAAACCTGAGCGGCAGAGCGGGGTATAAAAGTCCCCAGAGACCAGCTAAGGAAGAAGGTTCGACTTACTTTTGTGAAAGGATTCCTTGCACGCGCCCATTTTGAGCATGCCCATGGCACTGATGAAGAGAATAAGGTTTACTGTTCTAAAGCTGGAGATTTTTTTGAGGTTGGGGCCGTGCAAGGCCAAGGAAAGCGCACTGACCTGGAAGAGGTTGTAACATCCTTGAAGGATACCCGTGGGAATTTGAAGAGGTGTGCTGAGGAGTACCCCTTGATGTATATTGTAGTGTATGTAACCTGTACCACCTTAAGAGGATACCTTAAGGTGATGGACTACTTTTTGATGGCTCCTGTACATTGTAGTACCGGTGGTGACCACACCGGTCTATAAACCCTGTGGAGCAAAGTGTATTCCAGTTCAGCCCTGACCCTCAGTTACTAAAGACCTGTTTAAGTATTTCTGTAGTCTGTGTCCAGTTATTCAGCATAACTACATTTGAAAGCACAGACTCAACATATATCAAATACTATCGTGGCCTGACTGCCTGGGTTCAGATGGCTGGACTGATTCCTCCCAGAGACTTTAAGACTGATGTTCATGTGCTTTTTGGTGACTCTGGTGTGGGCAAGTCCAGACTTGCCTCTTCTCTCTATGATGATGTTTACTATAAGCCTCGTGGCCCTTGGTGGGATGGCTACTCTGGCCAGTACTGTGTGATTCTTGATGACTTCTATGGATGGCTGCCCTATGATGACCTCTTGAGGCTCACTGACCGCTACCCTATGAAGGTGCCTGTTAAAGGTGCATATGTTTAGTTTACCTCCCGTGTAATCTGTATTACTTCCAACCATCCTCCTAGGAATTGGTATAAGTTTGACCACTTTGACCCTACTGCTATGTACCGGAGGTTTACTACCCTTGCCCATGCTGTTCATGGGGGTTTTGATTATGCCTCCCCTGAGCTTGACATGTACAGAATAAACTACTGACACCATATACTGATTCAATTGTCTTTTATTGGTTTATTACAATCTGTTTCTGAATGTAACATAGATTTTTTTAGTAACAGTCCATTGCCATCTCGGCTGGTCCTTGTTCGCCTGGCCAGGCATGAATAGTCGCAACCCATAGTGCGGGACATGTCCGGACGTGCAGTCCAACCATAGCCTTCGTCCAAGCAGGAACGCTTGACCCTTTTGAGTCTGTGTGACAAACATGTTGATGATAGGCTTAGGCCTGAGAACTCTCGTATGAGTTGTGTCACTCGCCCATTGTCTTCTTCTGCTGTTGCTGAGGAATGGGTCTTTGTCTGTCTGTTCTGTTGTAGGGGGTTCATCCGTATCAATGACCGTTGACCCGTACAGGATTCTCTGTGTTGGTTGACCCTTTGTAGTAGCTTTTGCTTAAAACACTGTTACTTCAATACAGCACTTTTAATACAGCACACTTGGTGTTACTTAAATACAGCACACTTAGGCCTAGAAATTCAGTATAGCCACTTTTGGGGCGGTAAAGTCGGGCGGCCGCTAAAGTTTGCGCCCGGCGCAAAGCCGAGGTCACTTCGCCGATATTCAGTAGCATCGCCTTAAGAGGTTGCTGCAGCGCTAAAACTGGCGTTGCACGACTATCTTTAGGCGCTAAGCCGGCGGTGCTGAGTGATACCGCCGAGGGCAGCGCAGGTGCGGTGATTTCTTCATTGACGGCAGACATGCTGGCGCCGGCCATCTCTTAAAGGGGGAAGGGTCGATTTGTTTGGCTGCCACGCCCTCGACACTGCAGCCCTCCACCTAGGCCTGAGCACTGCTGCTGCAACTCTTGACCGCCCAGGACGATGCAGAAGCGATGTAGGGGACACAGCTTCCCTGGAGGGGAGCCTGGGGGAAGGGTCGGAGGAGAGTCAAGTTCCTGGGCCCAGCAGCCTGCAGCAACGCAGGAGGGGTGGGGAAGCTCGGCGGCCTTCTCCCCAGAGGGTGAGTGCGGCCTCCAGTCCTGCGACGGTCAGCGCAGAGGAGGTGCGCCTCCTAGAGGAAATGGCCGTCGACTCGGAGAGCACGCACACGGAGCTCATGGGGGTAGTGGCACGGATGCCTGACTCCATACAGTCACTGGCTCGAAGTGTGGAGGAATTCGGGGCAGCACAGTCAGCGAGTACCCAAGTGCTCAGTCGTGCCGTCCAGTCACTGGCTGGTCTTATGCGGTCACAGACCAGGGCAACACGGGCACTAACTGGTGCCACACTGGCTGCAGCAGCCAGGCATCGCCAGGGCACCCGCCGCGCTGCAGCAGCCCAGCGGGCTGTCCTTCAGCAGTTTGCTGCGCATGCTGCAGTGCTGGCCCGGGCGACTGCCACTGTATCAGGCGACCAGCGAGCGCCTGCCATCAGCCAGCTTGCCCCCATTCCTGCAGCCGACACTGCCACTCCACCAGTGCAGCTGCCACCAGCTGCTGGACACACTGATGCCGCCCAGCCACAGCTGCAGCAGTCACCAGCCGGCCCCTCGAGGGCCAGAGCTCGTGCAGGCCAACCCCCAAGGGCATCTGCCGTCTCGCCATGTGCCCCTCAGGAGCCTTCCCCCAGCCTTGCTGCAGCCACTGGGTTCCAATTGAGGAGGAGCAGCAGGGCGGGCAGGGGCTGCACAAGTATGCGCAAGGCATCGCCCTCGCGGGCCAAAGTTTTTTGAAGGCCGAGGATGTTGTGTTTGTTTTTATGAAGGCCGAGGATGTTGTGTTTGTTTTTTACGACGGCCGAGGATGACGGTCATTTTTGTTTCACTGTTTTGTTAATCCTCTCCAGGTTGTGGGAGCGAGTTATGTGTCTGACTGCTTTGGGGTTTTTTTTTCTGTTTTTGTTTGTCATGTGGGAAGGGCACAGAGTTTGTGGAATAAACAATTTTCTTTATTCAGATTGTCCATGTTTGAACTTTGAAGTTTTTGTTGCCTTGACCGGCTGAGGGCTTGCGGAGCGGCTGCATTCATGTTCTTTCATTGGCACAAGCCATTCCCTGAGAGGGGGCCTAGAACCTACGTTCAATAAGCCGCAGACGGGCGGCCCTTGCACCTTGTGCCTCCCTCCTGTGCTGGTCCTCCTCCTCCTGCTCCTCCTCCTGAGGTGGTGCTCCAATCTGTGGTGGCAGTGCCTGAGTCCTGCGGATAGCCAGGTTGTGCAGCATGCAGCAAACGACCACGAAATGGGAGACTCGCTCCGGCGAATACTGCAGGGCTCCGCCGGAACGATCCAGGCAGCGGAACCGTTGCTTCAGGACGCCAATTGTTTGTTCGATGATGTTCCTGGTCGCTTGATGGCTCTCGTTGTATGCCTCTTCAGCAGGGGTCCTGGGCGCGCGGAGCGGGGTCATGAGCCAGGTACACAAAGAATAGCCTTTGTCCCCGATAAGCCATCCTCTTGGGTGAGGCTGTGCCTGGAACATGTCAGCCACAGTAGTCTGTCGCAGGATAAAGGCATCGTGGCTGCTGCCTGGAAAGCGGGCATTGACAGCTAGGATGAGCTGCCTGTGGTCACACACCAGCTGTACGTTGAGGGAATGGTAGCCCTTCCGGTTGCGGTAATCCTCGGCATTCTCCAGAGGTGCCCGCAAAGCCACATGCGTGCAGTCAATGGCGCCCTGCACCATGGGGAAGCCCGCTATTCTTCCAAATCCCATTGCACGCTGTTGCTGCTTGTCCAGGGTCATGGGGAAGGAGATGAACTGACGTCTCCTTCTGAAAAGGGCATTGGTTACCTGGCGGATGCAGCAATGCACGGCGAACTGGGAGATGTTAGCAATGTCCCCAGCAGCGGATTGGAAGTAGCCGGTGGCATAGAAGTTGAGAGCCACCGTCACCTTCACTGCCACCGACAGAGACGTCCTGCACCTCAGCTCTGGCTGCAGATCTCTCTGAAGCAGCTGGCAGATCTCTGTGACCACCTCCCTTCGGAGTCGCAGCCTCCTAACACACTGCTCGTCAGACATGTTGAGATAGGAGAACTGCTGGCGGTATACCCTGGGTGGGGTAAGGCCTCCCTTGCCGACGCCTGTTGCCCCCTCTCCGTCTAGCCAGGGCTGCCACTCTCTCACGGCGTCTGTGAGCCCTTTGGACGTAATGCAGAAAGCCTGCGTTGACACCCATTGCAGCCCCCATAATATGCTGGCAAACAATGAGATATCAATGAAGGCAAAGACAATTGCAAAGCTGTGGCCTGAAGCCAGAAGTACCTGTCCTAGTGTTGGGCCAAAGCAGTAAGCTCTCTACCTTGGTCTCTCTCCAAAGATCCGTTTCACAAGAATGAGTGCTGCAAAATGGCATTAATTTGCGCTCCCCGCGGCCCGCATCGGCTGAGCACCGTTCCACTCAACAGTCGCTAGGGCCGCCACGCGCACAATGGGGCGGCGCGACTGAAGATCCGGTTTGGGGCGCACAAAGGGCGTTGCACGAGGAAATGACGTCATGATCTGCGCACGCAGCTGAGCACGCGCAAAGACTTTGCGCCGGCGCTAAATGTCTACTGAAGTTGGGGCGAGGCGCAGATCGCGCTGCGCACGGGCGCTAAGCGCCTAGCGCTCGACATCTACTCCTCCTAAGGTGCTAACGGCTGGCACAACCAACTGAATTTCTAGCCCTTAGTGTCCACTACAGCACTTTTCTGCTTAGTGCAACACTGTTACTTAAATAGGGGAGGAGAAAACGTGCACAACGAGGGAAAATTGAGTAAAATTCCAATTTTAACAAAATTCCCCTTAATTCCCACCCCTATCCCTATTCTAAGTTGCCTTGTAATGGGCCAGAAAATGTATGCTCACCAATGAACGCCTGCCCCGTGCCCTTGCGGTCTTAGATTCTTCACCACCCCGAAAATGGAAATACCCCAGTGTTTAAAAGTAACTGTTGGTATTCCACTCCCTTGGGCGGGCTCTTGAGTTGTAGATGGGGCACAGAGGTGAGGCTGCAGAGAAAGAGAGAGAGATGGCTTCTTGAGAAGCTATCTTATACCCCATTTGGGGCCGAAATCTTCCCGCCCAAATCCGGATGCATCTGGGCTAAACAAAAGGGATCCGATGTCCCCATTGACTGTGATGGGGTTTGGATGAATTACCCATTTCCCTTATGATGGGTTTTTGAATGTATTCCCATTCATCGTGATGGGTTTGAATAGAGCTGTCTTGGTTTGAAAAAAACACATGTCGATTTCCTTAATTGCTGAGTAACAACAAACAATCTGATTGTCCTGTGGTCATGCCCAACCGCAATTGATTGGCAGTCTCAAGTGGTTAATCCTTTGTGTCAACATTGTAGACTCTATAAACAAACATCGATTGTCCTGCAGGGAAACTCCCGGAACTGCCTTTGATTGACAGTTTAAATACTCCATTGCTTCAGGGCTGGGTTTTTTTCTAAATCCTTTGTCAGCCATCTTTGATTTTCCCTTTTCATATGCACACAGACTGTGTGGTGTCTTCTGCCACGAGGTCGGATAGCCATCTTTGATTATCCTTTTTCACAGACACACACAGGCTGCCTTTCAAGTCGTTTTTGTCAGCCCGTGCTTTGAACAGAGACTGTCTTTTGTCTTCTGCTGCGAGGCCATTTTGATTCCTGGATTTTTAAAGGTATATTCTACCCAGGTATTCTTTAATCAAAAATCAATCTTCGGAACTGTAGAAAATTTTGAAATTATTGCAAAATCTTACAATTGTTTGCAGTTTTGGTCGCATTATCTGAGGAAGGATGTTCTTGCCATGGAGAGTGTGCAGCGAAATTCATCAGACTGATACCTGGGATGGCAGGATTGACGTATGACGAGAGATTGGGTCGATTAGGCTTATATTCGCTAGAGTTTAGAAGAATGAGAGGGGATCTCATTGAAACTTATAAAATTCTAACAGGACTAGATAGACTAGATGCAGGAAGTATGTTCCCGATGGCAGGGGAGTCCAAAACCAGGGCGCTCAGTCTAAGGATAAGGAGTAAGCCATTTACGACTGAGATGAGGAGGAATTTCTTCACCCAGAGAGTGGTGAACCTGTGGAATTCTCTACCACAGAAGGCAGTTGAGGCCAACTTATTAAATATATTCAAGAACGACTTGGATATATTTCTTAAGGCTAAAGGTGTAGTGTATGTACTTTGCAGAAGGAACTATATTCTGCAGCCCCTGTATACTGCAGTACTAGTAGTGACCACCCCTGTATATAGGCCTGTGTAGTAACTTTGCATAGTTAGTTCCACTTTGTCTCCAAGACCTGTTATAACCAACTCCTGCAGTCCGTGTCTCAATTACACACGGACATAATACTGGCGACGAGCAGATCCGAACTTACCTACAGTCTGCACCACCTCATGGGGATCCATCCCTGAAGCGAAGTTGTCAGAGGTCGAGGCCAGAAGAAAGAAAAGAAAACAAACAGAAGAAACGGGCGTCAACCGTGGGCAACCGCCTCTGATTCATCGGAGTTGAAGATTTGCAGGAGAGGCTGTCAAGAGCGGGGCTTGGTTATCCTGTCGATGGGTGTTCCAGCTAATCGGGCTGGTGGCAGGTAGTACACTGATCCTTCCTGGGTTGCGGTGGGCTAGAGCTCGATCAGGTGGCTTTTCAACGGGGCCAAGCAGCGTTGTCGGGGAGAGAGAGAGAGGGTGGAGCACACAGGGCGCGGCCGGTGCTACGAGGCCGGGCAGCGTACAGACCCGAGAAGATGGAGGAAAGTGTCCCGTAGGGTTGCTCAGACGACGGGGAAATAAAAGAAATTAGAAGCGCAGAAGCCGCGAGGAGCTGCAGTTGCGTTAGCAGCAGCGCGGGGGGAAGTGCGCGAAGACCATAGGGCATCACTATCAAGACATAAAACGCCAGCAACAGCGCTAGCAGCAGCGGAGAAGACGGGAAGCGCCATTTTGTTAAATCGGGGAAGGCGGCAAAGCGCGGGAGGCGCCATCTTAGATTTCCAAGATGCCGAAGACTGGCAATATCACTGCCTTCGATAATGCAATAGAAGACTGGACCACCTATGTGGAAAGAGTCGAAGTATATTGCGAGGCAAACGAAGTAGCCGATGAGAAAAAGGCATCGGTACTACTAAACTTAATGGGCACAAGAACGTACAGCCTATTGCGGAACCTGATTACTCCAGCCAAACCGATGGCGAAGAGTTTTACCGAAATTGTTGATATCCTACAGGAACACCTAAATCCTACACCGCTGCTGATAGCAGAAAGATTTAAATTCCACAGGAGAAATCAGCATAAAGATGAGAGCAATGCTGATTACCTTACGGAACTACGCAAGCTATCAAAGCACTGCCATTTCGGAGCAGGACTGACAGATACTCTACGGGACAAATTTGTCTGTGGACTCCTGAGTGAAGGAACACAGAAGAGGTTACTCTCAGAGAAAGAGCTGACGCTAGGATAAGGCTTTCAGCGTGGCAGTATCGTACGAAGCAGCAGCAAGGGGAGCTGCGGAAATACAGCAAAAGCCACAGGAATACGGCACCCACGAAATGACACGGGGATTTGCAAAATGTTATCGCTGCGGCAGAACAACCCATGACTAGAAGGACTGCTGGTCCAAGGACAAAATATGCAGGCAATGCGGAAAGATGGGACACATTGCACGAGTTTGCAGGTCTGGGAAGAAGACTAACGACAACAAAAAGGCTACTAAGGAACAGTACAGGAAAGTACAAAAGATGACGGACAGTAGTTCCGAAGGCCAGATGAGCGATAGTGAATCCGGGAACAAGAGACTAAGCTGTCTCAAACTTCACAACGTAATCGCAAAGGAGGATCACCGAACAATTTGGGTCACCCTCACAATAGCAGGGTCCCAAGTCAAAATGGAATTGGATACAGGATCAGCCCTGACAGTCATGAATCGACGAGACTATGAGCGGCTATTCTCACACATACCCTTGAAAGAGACATCCATTGTCTTGAAGACGTATACGGGGCAAAAAGTATACCCCAGAGGGAAAATAAGGGTGCCTGTCGAATACAACGGCAAGGAAATACAGAAATTGTATCTGTACATACTGCAAGATGGTGGACCACCGTTATTGGGACGTGAATGGATCAGAAAGATAAGTTTAGACTGGCACGCCATTCAGGCACTGACGGTGGCTGGTAAAAAGGATAACAACGTCACACCTGGACGATTAGCTGACGCCAAAGAGGTATTTCAACAAGAACTGGGAACTCTTAAAGGCGTAACCACCTCGATAAAAATAGAAGAGAATGCAATTCCCAAGTTTTTCAAAGCAAGACCGGTACCATATGCAATTCGCCCAGCCGTCGAGGCAGAGCTGGAGAATCTGGAGAATGCAGGCGTGTTATCTAAGGTAGACTGGAGCGAGTGGGCGACACCCATCGTTCCTGTCATGAAGAAAACGTTAAACAATAAGGCTGAGGAGCCAAGGAAGGTTCGCATCTGTGGGGACTTCAAGGTGACGGTGAACCCAGTCCTTCACACAGTACAATATCCTCTCCCGAGGAAAGAAGATATTTTCGCCTCACTATCTGGAGGGAAGCGTTTTACAAAAATTGACCTAGCACAAGCATATTTGCAGATGGAGGTTGAAGAATCCTCTAGAAGTATCTCAGGATAAACACTCACAAAGGTCTTTACCAGTATAATCGACTGGTATTCGGAGTAGCATGAGCTCCGGCGATATGGCAAAGAGCGATGGAACAAGTCCTGCAAGGGATTCCGGGGACTCAGTGTTACTTGGACGACATCCTAGTGACAGGTGATGATGACAGTGAACACCTTGCCAACCTAGAGCAGGTGCTCACTAGACTAAGAGAACATGGGCTACGAGCCAATCGCCCCAAGTGCGAGTTTCTTAAGGAACAGATATCGTATTGTGGCCACGTGATTGATGAAGAGGGGTTACATAAGTCCCCTGGCAAAATTGAAGCGGTAGTTAAGGCTCCAGCGCCTGAAAATGTGTCGCAACTGAGGTCATTCCTCGGATTGGTGAATTACTACCATAAGTTTTTGCCGAATTTGTCCACAATTCTGCACCCACTGAACGCCCTACTACAAACTGGAGTAGCATGGAAATGGAGCGATGAATGTAAGCGGGCCTTTCAGAAGAGTAAACACCTAATCACTTCAAGAGAAGTATTGCCTCACTACAACCCATCACTACCGATAAGACTGGCGTGTGATGCGTCTCCCTACGGCATTGGAGTGGTACTGTCACATAAATTCCTTGATGGTTCAGAGAGGCCGATAGCTTTTGCATCACGCTCGTTAACTTTAGCCGAGCGTAACTACGCCCAGATTGACAGAGAGGCCCTCAGCCTGGTGTGGGGGGTGAAAAAGTTCAATCACTACCTGCACGGTCAGAAATTTACTCTACTAACTGATCATCAACCTCTTGTCTCCATTTTCAACCCTCAGAAGGGCGTCCCGATAATGACAGCACAACGGCTACAGAGGTGGTCCCTTTTCCTAGGGGCACACCAATATGACATCGAGTACAAAGGAACTAAACAGCATGGGAATGCTGATGGATTGTCGCGCCTACCGTTGCCGACGGTGGAAGAAGCACCTGAAGTGGATCCAGTGGAGATATTCCACTCAACCATAGTCAAATGTCTACCTGTGACGAATGCAAACATAGAAAAGGAAACACGAAATGACCCGACACTCTCCTGGGTCTATGATTTAACGGTGAAGGGATGGCCAGCACATGGCGAACCACTGTTGCCAGCATTCTCGCCGAGAAGAGAACAGCTGGCAGTGTGCAGAGGAACCTTGATGTGTGGATCCAGAGTAGTAATTCCACCCAAATTGAAGGATAGAGTGCTAAATGAGCTTCATGAGGGTCATCTGGGAGGGGTAAAAATGAAGAACTTAGCCAGAGCGTTTGTGTGGTGGCCGGGAATCGATAGAGAAATTGAAGAGATGACCAAGAGCTGTACAGGATGCCAGAAGGTCCAAAACGCCCCACAAGCCCCTCTACATCCATGGGAGTGGCCCTCATCTCCATGGCAAAGGGTGCACATTGATTTTGCTGGTCCATTTATGGACTCGATGTTTTTAATTGCGGTGGATGCACAAAGTGGCCAGAGGTAATAAAAATGTCCTCAACCACCACAGAAAAAACTATCACAGTCTTACGAACCATATTCGCCAGAAATGGGCTGCCTGAACAGATTTGCTCCGACAATGGACCACAGTTTGTGTGTAGCCAAGTGGGAAAATGCAGTGAATATTTAAGTCCACTAGATGGCGCGGTTCATTTTCCCCTTTAGTAATTTGAACAAGGAGAAAAGGATTATGGGTAGGACCATGTGATGCCAAAGGAACCTCCCCTTTCTTCACAGCCTCCATTTGCGTGAGAGATTGCTCTGAGGAGAGCTGGGGTGAATATGACTTTTGAAATGAACTTATTCTGTGTAAAGTACAACTAAAACAGTATTTAGTGCAGCCCAGACATAGTTTTAAAGTGATATTGTTTCCCAAATCACTCGATACCACGGGGATGCTTGCAGATTGTCCCACCATGTGCTGGTGTTAACACTTGCTAAAATTGTTGTTGAGTCCTTGGGGGCTACGTTGCGAACGAGTTTAATATTCTGTGTTTTCTTGTAAGATGTAACGAGTGATAACGGGACATAAGAATGTATTGTACAATGATTGTTAGCTAACTAACTAACTGCACCTGTGGTTTGCCTCATGTTCTGTTCTACAGCAAGCCACTGCCATATTTTATCGACTGTGTTTTCTTGTATTTGCCGTATTTCTGTCTTTTCCATATTTTATACAAATTAAATGTGGTTTTATGTATTTACAACTACATCCTAAGCCTAGAACCCAAGTTATCAATTCAGAATAAAAAACCCCAAAAAAAGAAAGTTTGTGTCCTGTGCTGCTCCATTTCGCCAGGCTACATGTGTCTGAAGAGTTCCGGAGGTTCTTAAAGAACAATGGTGTTAAGCATTACACATCCGCCCCATATCATCCAGCCACCAATGGATTGGCTGAGAGGTTCGTTCAAACATTCAAGAAGGCTATCAAGGCAATGTGTAATGAAGACATACCCCTACAACACAAAGGTGGATAACTTCTTGTTTGCCTATCGGAATGCGACACATGCGGTTACCAACCAAACTCCAGCCATGATGTTCTTCAATCGAAGACTACGATGCCGCTTGGATTTGGTTAAGCCAAACATCAGAAGAGATGAGGAGAACAGGCAGTTTCAGAATATGAATGAAAGGCCGACCAGGAGTTTTAAGATCGGTCAACCAGTTTTGGCCCGGGACTACTGCACAGAGAAATGGCAGCCAGGAACGATCTGTACACGGCAAGGACCTCTAATGTATACCGTGGACGTTGGAGAGAGCATTGTAAGACGCCATGCTGACCAGATTCTAGAGTCACTGGAAAATGTCAATTCCACACCACGATCCGATACACCTGGTGATGAAACCGAAGTACCAATTGCATCTACCTCAGAATCGGGAATATTGGAAGCAGACGAACCCAACGACGTTGATTCCGAATCAACTCTGCCAGAAGAACCTGATACCCCAAAGAGGTGTTATCCAGACAGAATCAGGAAGCCTCCTCAAAGACTGAACTTATAATTGCTTAACTTCAGCTAATGTATATGACAACTGTAATTGTAAATGTTATTTAATTATTAATCGAATGTTATGTACTGTTTAGCTAAAAGGGGAGGAATTGTAGTGTATGTATTTTGCAGAAGGAACTATATTCATACCAGTAGTGACCAACCCTGTATATAAGCCTGTGTAGTAACTTTGCATAGTTAGTTCCAGTTTGTCTCCACTCAGTAAAGACCTGTTATAACCAACTCCTGCAGTCCGAGTCTCAATTACACACGGACATAATAAAAGGGATCAAGGGATAGGGGGAGAAAGCAGGGACAGGGTACTGAATTTGGATGATCAGCCATGATCTCATTAAATGGCAGAACAGGCTCAAGGGGCCGAATGGCCTACTCCTATCTTCTATGTTCTATGTTTCTATAACTGCACGCATGGTCACAGTTGCTTCGTCCGTGGAGAAGTGGATTGTGCGACTTTGCAAAGAGGGCATCAGCAGCCTGCGTGATGCAGGTGTGTGTGGCAGACTGGGAGATGCCGCTGACATGTGCAGCTGATCCCTGGAAGGAGCCCAAAGCAAAGTCGTCGAGTGCGGTGGTGACTGAGCCACTGATAAAGGAGTGTCCAGACACTCCTCTGGGCTGCAGGTCTTGGTGCAGCATTGTGGAGATGTCGGCGACTACCTCTCGCGAAATTTGGCACTGCTGCTCACTCATATGTTGAGGAAGCTCATCCTCTGCTTCTAACAGTGTTGGGGGTATCTCCTGCGCTGATGTGCAGTTCTGCACTGACGTCCTCTGCCCTGTTCGTCATCAGGTGGCCAAGAAGGTTGGTGCTCCTGTTCTGCCGCTCTTCCTCCGAATCTGACAACCAGGATGAGAGGATATAAATGATTCCCATTCCGCTGGGATACATCTCAGTCGAGGAATAGAGGCTGTTTGCGATATAGGTCAGTCGAGGAATAGAGGTTGTTTGTGCTCAACCAAAGGGGCCAGAGAGTTTTCCAAGGCGGTCACACTGCAGATGGATTTCAGCTTGAACACTCAAGTAGAACTGCAAGATGTGTCCCAAAATCTCAAAGCACTAAGTCATGGCATCTGAAACTCATGTTGCAGGACCGCTTTCAAGCTGTTCGAGCAGCTGCCAACAACTTAGGTCCTTGCTAAACCCGGCACAATGCAGCTGGTGATGGGCAACACACAGAAAAAGCTGCAAAATCGCAACAAGCAGTTGATCATCAAGGCAGTTAACAAGCTGTTAACTGCCTTACCCACCGTTTGGTGTCGGGTCAGATCAGGAATTGCTGACCCGACACTTACCAAAGTAGTGTGGAGGCGGGATGGCAGCAGGTTCACAGCCCACCGTCAATCTGTGCAGCCTGATCTGAAGCATTTCTGTCCTCTCTTGAGGGCAGCTCAGCAATGATCTCTTAAATAGACCGTCATAGCTTGGTCCTCATGTAACTCTGAGCCTACTACTGTATTTTCATCCATTGTGTTTTCAAACCGTTTATCTGTGTCTGTAATTCTATGTCATCCAGGCTGTTTATGACAGAGGATCCTGTGTTCGCTGTGAAAACATCATTCGAGGCTCCCCTTCTTTGTCTCCCCGCACTACCAAAATACTCATGGTGTGTAGTGTACAGTTTGGTTTTGTCTACATTGGCAAAATCGAACTCGTAGAATTTCCTAAACATTTCTCTTAACAGGGCCTGGTATAGCTGCTCTGTCTCTTTGGGACACCACTCAGGTAAGTGTACCTCGGTAAGGTTCAGGATCACGGAAGCCACCGCGTAGTGTACCCCCTGGTATAGCACCTTTTCTGTCGGCACTAGTACCAGTCCATCCCCTGGTCCCTTGGTGGTGGCAGGGCACCCCTCTCTGTGTGTCCTTGCTGCCTGAGTCGTGGGCAGGGGCTTTCGGGCGCGTGCCACGAGTTCAGTGGCTTTGACTGGGGCTGTGCAACTATGCAAGTGTGTATGTGGGAATCCCATTCCACCCCCTCCCCCTTATCCTGCCATGATGCGGAGAAGATGATGAAGCCCTTTGCGATCCCCACATGCAGACATAAATTCCCTGTTCCGACTCCCACCACTTATCCCAGCATACTCTAGTTCCCCCTTGGGTCCCTGTGACCGTCTGGTAGGTGTCATTCCCTAGTCGTACCCAGTCAGCTGTACGGTCCCCCATGTCTCTGCTCAGCTTTCTGAGCCACCACCACCTTCCCAGGGGAATCTGTCCCCTGCAGGTCAGGCACACGCATTTCCCCTGAGGCCACAACCTGTACGCTGGGGCAGGGGAGGGAGGCCTCCCCGTAGGTGAACCCGGTCTGGCTGGAGTTGGATGCCAGCCACCCTGGCCATCTTCCCTCATGGGAATAGATGGCGAGCTTCCACGCCTCGTTCGCTGCTCCCAGCAGTCACAACCGGTGCTCTCTCTTCTGAGCACCCATAGATGTGGGAGTCCTCCACGTCACCTCGCCTTCCAGTGCTCATTCGCCCCCCTTCATCTCGAAATCCCTTCTGTAAAGAGACACAAGAGCATAGAGCCAGGTCCCGAGAAGATTCTCTGGCTTGGGTAAAGTATAGTCGAGTCTTATGACTCAATACAAACACTCTTAAAACAATAACACTTAAACTACCAATGACCTCGTATAAACTTAAAAATTGTATTACACCTGTTCGGGCTGCAGCACACTACCCCCTTCGGTGTGGCTGCTCTGTCCTGTTCCTTCGGTCCCTCGCAGCCTGTGGCTGCTGGCTGGGAACCTCTGTCCTCAGACCGATCCCTGACTTTAGAGGCTGCCCGTTTAAACTGGGGAGCCGGTGAGGGTGGGAGACAGCCAGAGTGAATACACACGCTGAAGATGGGCTGCTGAATTTTGTGTTTTTAGTGTTTAAAGTGGGGAAAAAAAGGTTCATTTCAAGTTTAAAAAGGTTTTAAAGTTAAATTTAGTTCTAGTTAAGTTAGTTTAGTTTTGTTTAGTTAAGTCTAGATTAAGTAAGGAAGGAAAAGACCACCAAAGAGACCACCAAAGGAAAAAAAAAAACCAGAGGAAATTAGAAAAAAAAAGAAATAAGGGAAAAAAATATATACAAACCAAAGAACAGCGGCCGCACGGGGCCACAGCAGCAGCAGAAGCAAGGTGACTCGGCCGCATTGGGAACCGAGGCGCGAAGGCCGCACGGAGACGCAGCGGCAGCCGGAGCGAGGAGACTCGGGGAGGCCGCATCGGGAAACGAGGCGAATCGGGGAGGCCGCACGGAGACGCAGCGGCAGCCGGAACGAGGTGACTCGGGGAGCCCGAGCGGCGAACGAGACACGGCCCGATCGGCGGCCGCAGTCCAGCACCCGAGCGACGACCGCAGTCCAGCACCCGAACGGCGAACGAGGCACAGCCCGAGCGGCGGCTGGGATAGAAAGCCCGGGAAAGGCCCGAGGAGCCAGGCCCAGAGACCTCTGAGGAGAAGGGGAGCAACCAGAAGGCTTCCAGAAGCAAACCAAGACTGTGAGTACAGGGCCCAGGGAGGGAGACTGAAGCCAGGGAAAGGCCCGAGGAGCCAGGCCGAGACAGAGGCACAGAGACCTCTGAGGGGGAGGGGAACAGCCCGAAGGCACCGGGAAACAGCGGCTCACAGACCCAGACCTGAGAAGGGTGAACCCAGAAGCCGAGGCCCAGGGACCACGGGGTCGGAGAGGGAGACCGGGAAAGTTCGCGAACAGGGAGAGGGAAACACCAAACCCGGGGCCCCAGAAAAGCTTATTCTAAGATCAACAATACTTTACCAAAAATGAGCGAATCAGAAGATCCACAACAGCCCCGCTTCCAGATTCCCCCCAACACCGCAAAAAAAGCTATAAAAGCGATCAAGCATGAGCAGATGAGAGAAAAACCAGAAACACTTTTTGCTGACTGTTACAACAATGGGACAAAAAGTAACCTCATTTTCTACTCAGATCAGCCAGTGGCTTGGATCACAGCAATAAAATACCGCAAATGGGTCCATAATGAAAATTAACACACCAGGAGACAGTTCAACCACGACGGTCAACGCGTACAATACCGGAACAATATTAGTGCAAGGCAACCTCGACAAATTTGCAACGGCCTTCAGGTCACTGAAAAAATTAACTAAGGGGGGAAGGAACAGCCCCAGAGTGGCCCGCACTCCCCCCAACATTGACAACTTACCAGGAGAAAATCTGCCTGGTCAGGAGGTGAACGAGCCACACAGTTCAAACCAGACACTAACCCCGGGGAACCACAGCCACACGATACAACTGACAAACCCCAGCATAACTACCAGGGAGGAAGCCACACATAGTCCCCCTACCATTCCCAGCTCACCAAGAGAAGAGCAGCATAGCCAGGAAGTGAGTGAGCCCTCCAGGGCCGACCAGCCTAGCCAGGAAGTGAGTGAGCCTTCCAGGGCCGACCAGAAACATACCCCGGGATCACACAGCCAGATACAACCAAAAGATAAATTTAATCAATTAGAGATAGAGATGGTTAAACTTAGAGAGGAGTTCCTCAAAATGAATGACAATCAAAGTCAGGAGAGGGAGAGACACAAGAGAGAGCTGAAGCTACTTGAGAACCAGGTGAATCTACTTAGGAATCAGGTGAAAGAGCTGCAGGAAAAAGAAGAGAGCCATAGAGGAGAGATAACACCATTAGACCAGCAACCAGAGGCTAGAGATAAGACAAGACAGAGCCGGACGGAACGGCTGCACTCCCACACGGAACAAAAGCAACAGACACACAATACAAGGGGTGCCACATAGACCGACCAGCATACTGATTCGCAATCTTCCCCCACCACCGTGGAACCACAAGCGGGCCGCTCACAAGAGGTACGCACACACCAGACACCCCAGCCCAGCACACACACTATGAGTCCAAGCGAAAGCCACCAGACAGTAAACACAAACAAGGCTGACGTCGTAATACTCAGACTCAAATGGGAAATTTCTATGGGAGAAAAAGCTATTCCCTAGAAGTAAAGTAGAAAAGATCTGGTGCCCAACAACAAACAGAGCCATGGGATGGCTGACCAAAGCAAGATTAGGCTCCCCCCAACACATAATAATACACACGGGCACAAATGACCTAAAGACCCAACAGAAAGAAGTAGCAACATTGCTCAGAGCAATGATTAGGAAGGCAAGCAGTACATTTCCAAACACTAGAATCACTGTTTCCACAATATTGCCGAGAACAGACTTCAACAACAACACAATTCATGAGATAAATGCCAGCATAGCAAGAGACTGCGAATCAAACCACAACGTACACCTGGCCCAACACCCCACCCTCGATGAGGAATGTCTTTACGACCACGTCCACATCCAAAGGCAAAGAATATCGATCTTTGCTAAAGCCCTGAAGGACGTCGCTTTTAACCAGGTCCATACCCAGACTCCAAGAGGACCCCCCCCCGCCCCCCCGACCACCAGAGATCAGCGGGGTACATATCAGGAACACTACAAGGACCACCAACACACCAACCGAGACCAGAGAGGATCCCCATGCAAAACAACAATATCAGACCTGCACCACTCCTGTCCCACAGGGGAATAGGACCGCTCCCAGCCAGACAGAGGGAGAGATGCACAGGACGCACGCAATACCTCAGACAGAAACAATCCATTAAGAGACAATAAGCAGATGTGCAGCAGCATCGACTTCCGCCTTATGGATCAAGGACTAATTAATAGAAAGAACTGTAACCAAATTGTATTAACTTTTATAGACAACTGAAGTGATCTTTTTTTTTTTCCCACACTTAGACATGCATGACAAACACGTACCACTCTTTAACCTATCATAGTAAAAGATCAAACTTACCATGAAATCCTTATATATTTCGACCTGGAATATCCAAGGTCTACGCTCTTCACTGTGAGAAGTGAAAAGTAGGACCCCAGAGTTCATAGATGAAACTAAAGACCTAGATATTATCATTTTACAGGAAACTTGGTATAAAGGAAAAGGACACACTGGCTGTCCCCAAGGGTACACTGAGCTGGTGGTCCCCTCCAATAAATTACCAAGTGTAACCCAAGGCAGAGACTCCGGAGACATACTGATCTGGTTTAAAACAGAACTTAAGAATTACATCAAATTTATAAAAAAGGGCGAAAACCATATGTGGCTCAAACTTGAGAGGGAGATTATCTCAAACACCCAAGATGTTTACATTTGCGCACTTTATATCCCTCCAATCGATTCCCCGTACTTTAAAGAGGACACCTTCTCCAACATGGAGGGGGAAATTATCCAATACCAGGCCCAGGGGAACCTGTTGATCTGTGGGGACCTCAATTCAAGAATGGGCGAAGAACCAGACTTCACCAATAATCAGGGAAACAATTACGTTTTCGGGAATAACCACTTTGACATCCCTTCCCTTCCATACAGGCATAACTGCGACAAGCAGTCAAATACCAACGGAAAACAGCTACTACAGCTCTGTCGAAACCTGGGTCTGTACATTGTCAATGGTAGGTTCATAGGAGACCTCCTAGGAAGATCGACCTATTGCTCACCTCTTGGCTGCAGCACAGTAGACTATATGATTACAGACTTAGACCCATCCTCTTTCAGAGCATTCAGTCAAACCACAAACAACACTGTCAGATCACAGTCAAATTACTATGTTCCTCAAAAAGACAGAAACAAACAACATAGAAACACAACCCAGTAAACTGTACAACACCAAAAAATCGTACAGATGGGCCAAAAACGACACGGAAAAATACCAGAAAACAATTAGCAATGCATCAACTCAAGCTCTCTTAGACACCTTTCTGGATAACATATACACTCACAATAAAGAAGGCGTAAACCGGGCAGTTATTAACCTAAACAATATTTTTGATAATTTGGCAACAAATGCAAACTTGAAAAGCTCGCAAGAACAAACCCAAAACAAAAAACTATGAAAAATGGTTTGACCGAGATTGCCATAACATGAGGAAAAAACTTAGAAAAATATCAAACCAAAAACACAGACATCCAGAAAACGAGGAACTACGCCTTACTTATTGTCAGACACTAACACAATACAGAAACACACTCAGAACCAAAAAAGAGCAATATATTAAGAATACACTCAGCTCCATGGAGGAATCCATTGATTCCAATTGTTTCTGGGAAAACTTGAAAACACTACACAAAAAACAACACGACGATTTGGCCATTCAAAATGGGGACACATGGGTAAACCACTTTGAAAAATTATACCAGAAAAACACACTAAGACCAGAGCAACACCAAATATGCAAAAAACTGGAAAAGCTAGAAATGGCCATAAAAGATAACCAAAACCCGCTGGTCGCCATAATAACAGAAAAAGAACTTCTTGAAAAACTCAAGGACCTGCGACCAGGAAAAGCCTGCGGGACAGACGGCATACTAAACGAGATGATTAAATACACAGACAACAAAATGAAACTGGCTATCCAAAAACTCTTCAACTTGGTTCTGAGTGTCGGTTATTTCCCTGATATCTGGAACAAAGGACTCATAACGCCCATATACAAAAGTGGGGACAAAATCGACCCAAACAACTATCGAGGCATCTGTGTAAACAGTAACCTGGGGAAGGTATTCTGTAGCATCATAAACAAAAGACTTATAAACTTCCTTGAGGAGCACAATGTCTTGAGTAAAAGCCAAATTGGATTCCTGCCAAACTATAGAACATCCGATCATATCTTCACCCTACAGACCCTAATTGACAAACACGTTCACCATAACAAAAGCAAAATCTACGCATGCTTTGTAGATTTACAGAAGGCTTTCGACTCCATCTGGCATGACGGTTTATTCCTGAAACTTATCAAAAGCGGGGTAGGAGGGAAAACATATGATGTAATTAAATCAATGTATACAAACAACAAATGTGCAGTTAAAATTGGAGACAAGGGGCGGGGGGTGACGCAGGGCTCGCCAATCTCACCGACACTCTTTAATATTTACATAAATGGATTGGCAAAACTACTTGAACAATCTACAGCACCCGGCCTCACCCTATATGAATCCAAGGTTAAATTCCTCCTCTATGCAGACGACCTGGTTCTGCTGTCACCAACTAAAGAGGGGCTACAGCAAAAGCTGGACCTGCTGGAGTCGTACTGCCAGACTTGGGCCCTGACAATAAATCCCCAAAAAACCAAAGTCCTTGTGTTCCAGCAAAGATCCAAACATCAGGGACCCAAAATAAATTTCACAGTAGGAACAACCAAAATTGAACAAGCCACTAACTACACATACTTGGGCTTAAAAATCAGTTCTACGGGAAACTTCAAACTGGCTGTGAATGAACTGAAAGAGAAAGCAAGAAGGGCTTTCTATGCCATCAAAAAATCAATCCAAATAGAAATCCCAATTAGCATTTGGCTCAAAATTTTCAAATCAGTAATTGAACCAATTGCACTCTATGGCAGTGAGGTATGGGGACCGCTAACTCAACAAGAATTTGCAAAATGGGACAAACACCCAATTGAGATCCTACATGCAGAATTCTGTAAAAGTATCCTCCGGACTCAAAGGAAAACAGTAAACAATGCATGTAGGGCGGAACTAGGCCAATATCCATTAATAATCACTATCCAAAAAAGAGCCACCAAATTTTGGAATCACCTACAAATGAGCAATCCCCAATGCTATCACTACGACGCCCTGAAATGCCAAGAGCTGACCATAAAGAAGAATACCCTCAGTCAACTAGTCCTGGGACTCAGTGAAGTAACTACTAACAATACTAACAGTAACCAGCCCCAGGACAGTGACAGGGTAACACAAAGAATTCGACCCAACACAATCGTCGCTAAGCAAAAGGAAAAATATCTGACATATTGGGCAGAAACAACAAAAACCCAAAGCAAACTCAATTGCTACTTGGCCCTAAACAGACAATACAACATAGCTGATTACCTGACCATGGTAAAGGATAACAAACTGAGAAGAACCTTGACAAGGTACAGACTTAGCGAACATAGCCTAGCGATCGAAAAAGGCAGACACAGGCAGACCAGGCTGCCAAGAGAAGACAGGATATGCTCTCACTGCAGTCAGGGAGTAGTGGAGACAGAGATGCACTTCCTCACAGCCTGCGGAAAATATCAGGGCATCAGGGAGAATTTCTACCAAAAATTCTCACAAATATGCCCTGATTTCAGAAATCTGAATGACAACCAAAAACTCCCATTCCTACTGGGAGAGGAGAGAAGCTGTGTAACACTGGCGGCACACTATGTTACAGCTTGCCATGAACAGAGGGACAACCTTTAGTAAACTAAGAAAAGAATATATATAAACAATGCGAATGTATATTTATACACTCAGGGATATACCTGTTTATACACTGTATGAATAGAACTGCGTTTATGTGCTAAACCATAAATGTATTTTGATGCTTTGGCAACATAAGATGTAACTTATCATGCCAATAAAGCGATTTGAATTGTGAATTGAATTGTGACTGGTGTTCGTGGGGGCCTTCTAGGGACTTTGGCTGGTGGGGTTTTTCTGGCTGGTGGTTCTTTAACACGAGCCACTGCCCGGGGATTTTCATCCTCAGCCTTTACCTGTCCTAAACCTGTGCTAGGGGCAGGTAACTGTTCGGCTTAGGATCCTCGCCCTCAGGTCCCAAATCTGGGTCCGGGGCAGGGTCTTCGCCCTCAGGTCCTACCTCCTCTAAATCCCAGAGGAGTGGGGGAGTGTCCCACACGGAGGGCGGGATGGCTCCTCCCTTAAAACAAGCCACTGCACCTGCCTGTGCAGTCTGAGAGATTTTCCCTTGCTGCAGGCTGAGGATTTCGATCCTCAGAGCTTGCCACAACTGGCTGTTCTCTCTTCTCGGGCTTAAACAATTTACATTGATTAATGTAGAACCATTTGATGCGCCAAGGAATCTTTATGGCATATACCATGGGGCTTGCTTTGTCTACAATGCTGTAGGGCCCCATGTATAACGGTTCTAGACTTCCTACCCGAGCAAAATTCCTCACCATAACCTGATCCCCTATCTCCCACTCGTGGTGTTTTCGGGGTTCTAACAGCAATCGGTTACTCCGATGCTGCCTTCCCATGTTCCCAGCCGCCTGCTCATGGACCTGTTTGAGATGCTCGAAGAGGTTCCTGGCGAACCTGTCCCGGTTCACCTCCCTTGGGTGGGGGTCCGCATGACTCTGCCAGTCATCTGCTTGTGCGGGGAGTACCCTGTGCTTTTTGACTGGCTGGCTTGGATCCCCATCAGGACCAACGGTAGGACATCTGCCCATTTTCTAGATGAGTCCACCGTCTCTTTCCTTAGCCTTTCTTTCAGGGTCCTGTTCATCCTCTCCACAATCCCTGAGGACTGTGGGTTGGCGAGTACCGTAAGGGTATTCTGCATTAC
This sequence comes from Somniosus microcephalus, assembly GCF_052327205.1. Lineage (NCBI taxonomy): Eukaryota > Metazoa > Chordata > Chondrichthyes > Squaliformes > Somniosidae > Somniosus > Somniosus microcephalus. The sequence goes on from NC_140997.1 coordinate 138,161,951, forward strand.
CTGCCCGGTAAAGTGACTCCCTTGGTCGGACTCCACATACTGTGGTGGCCCCCATCACGAGAACACCTCCCTGACCAGGATCCTGGCTGTGCCCAGAGCTGTGGCTGTTCGGCAGGGGAAGGATTGTGGTCGTATAGCCTCCCTGGGCGGTGGGTAGGAGCCCGATGTAGTTGACCTGGATCGACTACCCTCTACCCTCCTGATGTGTACCATAGGTACCTTCCTTTTGTGGGGGTCAGTGTTGTTAGCAGCACACACCAGACAGCCGGCGCAGAACTCGCGGACATCTTCCCCGAGTCCTGGCTACCATCCCGCCTGTTCCACCCGCCAGGTGGTCTCAGGCCCGGGATGCCCTGCTCCTGGACCCGCATGGGCCAGTTGAAGGAATTCCCTCCGGTGCTGCTGTGGTACCACCCATTGTGCCGTAAGGGCCCTCTACCCTTTTTCCCTCAGTCACTGCACTGAGGACTGCCTTGAGGACGGGGTCTTGGGTTTGGACCGTCTTAAGGTCCGGGGCTAAAGCTACCCCTGCACTCCCTTGTGTCCCATTCCTACCCGACTGCCGCTATAGGACTGGACCCATATGGGTCCCAGAAAGGCCTGCTGGTTGCCCTGACTACGGGGTTCCGCGGAGGAATGGGCTTTCACCTTATGGATGAAAACCTCCCCCACTGCTAACCGTGAGGGGTCTCGCGTCAGCGGAGGTGTATCCGCGGCGGGACCAGATGGCCAGGTACTCCGTACACGAATTGCACGTAAACATGCTGTCCGAGCAAATCGTGTATGGGGTGGGGAAGATTTCAGAGTGTGTAACAACGTACACTACCGCGGACAGTTCAGCCTGCTGGGCGCTCATGGTGCTGGGGAGCTTAATTGCCAGGGCAATGTTTGCCGCTGGATCATAAACTCCACACCCTGTGAGTCGCTCCCCAGCAGATACCGTGCTGGAGCCATCCACATAGATTTCGCAGCCTGTGGGGTGTATCCTGGCCCGCAAACCTATGTCCACTTCCCAAACCCCGGTGGGCTGTTCCAGGATATACCAGGTTAGCTGCGAGCTTTGGCTCGCAGAGCCCTTTCACCTTTAGGTCCATCTGCGAGAGAAGCAGGGTCCAGCGAGCAATGCGGGCACTGCTCACTGTCCCATCCTTGATTCTCCCGTTCAGGAGCATCTGGGTGGGTGTGTGATGGGAGAGGTGCCTGTGAAGATCAGCGATCTTTTCACAGCCCAATGTGTGGCCAAGAGGTGCCTCTCTCAATTGGAGTAGTTCTCCACATCCGTGAGTATCCTGGAGTAGAACACCGGCCTCAGCCTGCCATGCCGCTCTTGGAGCAGCACAGCACTCAGGCTGTCCCCGCTGGCTGCTACGTCCAGGAAGAACTCTTTCCCCCCATCTATGGCCCCTAGAGCTGGTGCGGTCTGCAGATCTTCCATGAACCTGATAAATTCTGCCTGGCAACCCTCATCCCAAACCCACTCCACTGCCTTATGTAGGAGTCTGAGCAGAGGGGCTGCTGTGGCTGCATAATCCTCAATAAAGTCTCTGCAGTACCCGGTTAGCCCTAGAAAAGATCGCACTCCCATGACTGTTGGGGGCTGGTAACTCTGTACCGCTTCCCTTCTAGCTTTGTCTATGGCCCTTTCCCCAGCGCGTACGGTCAGGCCCAGGAATTTCACCTCCTGCTGGCCGATCTGCGCTTTCTTTGGGTTTACTTTAAAACCCTCTTGCCTGAGCAGTTCCAGCAGTTCAGCCAGTAGTGGGCCATGCTCCTCTCTCGAATGCGTGAATTGGAGGTCACCCACGTACTGTACCAGCTGCCTGGGCTGGCTGAAGCCCTTTAAACTGTTTGCCATGCATTGATGGAAAATGCTAGGGCTATTGTGGAAGCCCTGAGGCAAACAGTTCCAGGTGCACTGTTGCCCTTTAAAAGTAAAGGCAAACTTGTACTGATCCTCTCTCCTTAAAGGGATGGACCAAAACCCGTTGGAAATATCCAGCACCGTGAAAGTGGTCGCGGATGCTGGGATACTTCCTATCAGGTTAGCAACTGCTGCTACCGTGGGTGCACAGGCTGGGATGTTACTGTTGAGCACCCGATAGTCCGGCTTTCTAACTGGCCACAGTGGAGAGTTTACGTGGGTGGCTATCGGTCTCAGGGCCCCCTGTTGTACCAAAGAGGATATGGCTGCTTCCATGTCTAGCTCCGCTTCCCTGGGGAAATTATACTGATTTTGTGGTTGTCCCCGTCTACGCTGACCTCGAACCTGTGGCAAATGTGGCGCACAAATGCCTCTAACTGCCTTGGGGTATTGTTGACCATGAGCTCGAGGTTATAACCTTCTTTAGGCTTCATGGTGCACAGGTTCCCCTTCCCGTTTTCCTGGGATGACTACTACTCCGCCTTCCTTTCCTGTACTTGCCCCCCATAGGCAATGATCCGTGGCCTACAATAAAGTCGGCTCCCAGGATCCCTTTTCCACTTCCCACTTCATTATTAGAGCAGAGTGTTCCTAAGCAAATGGACAGCGGGATGGAAAATGCGCTTGCCTGTTCCCTACCAGTGAATCCCGACAGACTGTATGGGACCCCGCTAGATAGAGGCGAGGTGGTGGGGTTGTCTGAATGGATCAAGGTGAATGATGCCCCCGTATCCAACAGATAGGTCCCCTTTACCTTTTCTACCTCCATCTCAACGAGGGGTCTCTTCCATAAGTCGTACTGCAGGAAACACAGGTAAACAGGCTATGCTGGCTCTAGTCAGGGCTGTGAGTTGGATGGGGCTAAGGGGGTCAGCGCACCTGTAGTGGCCGCTACCCTCCCAGGACCAGTCAATAGGGTCCTCATCGCGTCCAAAAATGACTCGACTGTGGCGGGAGGGATCCCTAACTGTCTTTAGGGCTGGGGCTGAGGAATTCTTTCCCTTGTTATACTTCCAAGGGTTTTTGCACTCCTTCCTCCAGTGTCCATCCTTCCCACACCCTTAACAATTAAGCTTCATGCTGGAAGGGTCATTCCCTTCCTGATGCCACTCCTTCCTACCCTGTCCGGGTTTTACTTCATGTGTTGTTGTGTCTGTACCTTTCTACCTAGACACAATTAGAACTCAGAACTCACGATTCAAACATGAAGTGCTTTATCCAAAAAGAAGGTGGTTCCGGAGAGTACCGAACAAAGAGAGCTAAAGCTTAACCAAGAGAACAACCCCAACCATTTATCTGCTGTGACAGCGCCACCGCAGGTGGGAGGAGAACACCCAATACATAACATATTCCTCCCCCCTTAAATGAAAGGTCCACATTATTCCTCAACAGCTAAGTTACTTTCAATGCACTCAACTAACCAAGGGTAGAGGTGTCTTGTGGGTAAGTACTCGCTGCCACACTTCTTCAGGCCAATCCCAGGGGTGTAGGGTTGCCAACTGTGGAACATTCCAGACCCCTTGACATGGGGAACATGTTTTGGCTTTCTCCTCAATATTTCCATCGAGACCTGGCCACCAGAAGTAGCTTCTTGCCATTTGGCCTGTATGAAGTTGTTGCAGTATAGGTTCCCTCAGAGGTGGCGGAATGATGACACGGCGTCCCCAAAGAAGACAACCTGCCTGGACGGAGAGCTCATTTCTTTTTGAAACGTAATGTTTCAAACTAGGAGACTCTCCTATAGCTCTCCCTCGAATGACATTGTCCATTACCTCAGACAGGACTGGATCGTTGCGGGTGTACCTTCGTACCTGAAGTGCAGTGACAGGTGCTCCCTCCACTTGTCTAAAGTAGAAGATGTCTATCTGACTAGGCTCTGGGGGAGTAACAGGCAAGGGCAGCCTCGAGAGACCATCTGCGTTGCCGTGCAAGTCTGATTTGCGATATTTTAAAGCCCACCTTTGCATCCTGCTTGCAGCAAGAGATGGAATTCCGGTGTGGGGCCCGAAGATTGAAGTCAATGGACGGGAGTGTGAACCTTCTCCCAAACAGGTACTGATGAAATTTTCGAATTCCAAAAACGATTCCCAAGGGCTCGCGCTCAATCTGGGCATACTCTCGGCCTTGTTGAAGGTGTGTGATGCGAAGGCGATAGGTTTCTCTTCCCCAGAAGGCATGATGTGGGATATGACTGCTCCCACACCATATGGTGATGCATCACATGCTAGCTGCACGGGTAGCTTTGGGTCGAAATGTGTCAGGACTTCAGCAATGCTTTCTTTGCTTGGGCGAAAGCTTCGTTGCACAGTTCAGTCCATTTCCATGTTTTGCCTTGACATAGCAACTGATGTAACTGTGTATGTACCTTTAAGAGGAACTATGTTTTTTTGAAGCCCCTGGGTACTGTAGTACCGGTAGTGATCACTCGGGCATATAAGCCTGTATAGCGTCTTGTATAGTTTTAGTTCGCCTCCAGACTTTGTTCAGTAAACACTTGTTGAATCAACTCCTGCTTCCGGGTCTTCATTAACAAAGTCTATGACCTTATTAAATCGATGTATCTGAAAAATAAATGCGGTGTCACACACCGGTTTCTTCACCCAGAGAAGAGGCGTCCGGCAGGGTTGCAATTTGAGTCCGACCCTGTTCAACATATACATAAATGAGTTAGCAGACATGCTGGAGCAAAGCGTGTCACCGGGTCTCTGTCTCCTGGATGGGGAAGTGAAATCCCTGTTCTATGCAGACGACCTGGTTCTGCTGTCTCCCACAGAACAAGGATTACAGCAACATTTAGACCTACTCGACAAATACTGCCAAAATTGGGCCCTGACAGTAAATCTAAAGAAAACCAACATCATGATTTTTCAAAAAAGGCCCAGATGTCAGGAAAACAAATACCAGTTTACTCTCAGTGATACCATCATAGGACACACTATGAGCTACACTTACCTTGGTCTAACCATTACAGCATCAGGGAGCTTCAGCATAGCAGTGAATGCACTAAAAGAAAAAGCCCGAAGAGCCCTATATGCAATAAAAAGAAAACTCTACAACATCCAAATTCCAATCAAAAGCTGGCTCAAAACATTTGATAGTATAATCCTGCCCATTGCGCTGTATGGTAGTGAAGTATGGGGCCCACTCAATCACCATAGCTACACTAAATGGGAAAAACACACAATAGAAGCCCTACATGCAGAATTTTGCTGAAGCATTCTTCACACCCAAAGGAAAACACCAACAAATGCATGTAGAGCCGAACTAGGCAGATACCCACTGATAATAAACATCCAAAAACGAGCACTAAACTTTCTAAATCACCTCAAATCTAGTTCCCCAGACACCCTTCATTTTAAAGCCCTCCAGACCCAAGAGCTGAACCCAGAAATGAGTCCCCTGAGTCAGTTGTTACTGAAACTAAGTACTCCTACCCAGCCGGACCCTGACCAGTCCCAGACCAACACTGCTCTCCAAACACCAATCCGAGTGAACCAAATCATTAAACAATGCAAAGAAACCTACCTGGAACATTGGGAATGCTACCGGGCCCTAAAAAGAGAATATAAACTGGCAGACTATCTCTCGACCATCAGAGACACAAAACAGAGACAGACCCTCACCAGATAAGACTAAGCGACCACCAACTGGCAATTGAAAAAGGAAGATACAAGAAATCCTGGCAACCTAAAGAAAATAGAATATGTGATCACTGTCTGGCCGGCGAGGTTGAGACAGAGGTGCACTTCCTCCTAAAATGCGAAAAATTCAACAAAACAAGAAACATATATTTTGACAAGCTCAGCCTTACAACCCCAGATTTCAAAGAATTGGATGACCTGTCAAAATTAAGAATAGTCCTGGGGGAAGGAGACAGACCATATCTTGGTGCCCAATATGTGACAACATGTCACAACCTGAGGAACAGTGAGTGACTAACGAGCACACCCATAGCATATATACTCTAAAAATGTTTAAATCAATACCGAATGTACCCAACGACTGTTTAAATTAATACTGAATGTACCCAATGAGGGTCAACGACTGTTTAAATTAATACTGTCTGTACCCAACGAAGGTCAAAATTGTTTGACACCTACAGAATGTTGGAAACCTGTACTTTTTTGTTATGTAAGCTTTGGCAATATGGTTCCCTGTAAACTTTCATGCCAATAAAGCATTTGCATTTGAATTTGAATGTTACAACAGTAACGGCTTCAGCAATGTTGCTAAGTCTGGAATAAACTTCCCATAGTAGTTAAGTAGCCCCAGAAATCAACGTAACTGGCTCACATTCTGGGGTGCTGGGGCCTCCACGATCGCCTTGACCTTTAACGGCGCCTTATGCAGGCCAGTAGCGTCAATCACATGCCCCAGGTACTCAACTGAAGACTGAAAGAATTCACATTTGTCCTTACGAACTCTGAGTCCGTACTCTCAGTCGCTGTAGTGTCGCATGCAAGTTCAGAAGATGATCGATGTCGTCCACTCAAGATCTGATCCATTGCCCTTTGGAATAGAGCAGGGGCCGACGTAATTCCAAACGGAAGGCGGCAGTAGCTGTATAGCCCCTTGTGTGTCACAATTGTCAGCAGCTCCTTTGATTTGTCATCGACATTCATTTGTAGATAAGCCTGGCATAAGTCAATTTTGCTCAACTTTCGCCCTCCGGCCAGGCCCGTAAAGAGATCACCAATGAGGGGAAGAGGGTACTGTTCCGCAGACAGCACCGGATCAATAGTAATTTTAAAATCCCCGCAGATTCGAACAGATCCATCCTTTTTCAGGACAGGAACAATGGGTGTGGCCCATTTGCTCACGCTCACAGGCTCTAGGACTCCATTCTCGACTAAGGCCTCTAATTTAGCCTCAACTTTTGGCCTAATTGAATAGGGTACAGGTCGGGCCTTGTGAAACTTCGGCTTGCCGTCAGGTTTAATGTCCAGTCTCACGCTGATCTTTTTCATGCTCCCAAGTTCACCATTGAAGAGTTCTGCATGTTTGTTTAAAACTGCAGTCAGACCTGACTCCCCTTTTGACATCATGCGGACTGCAGGCCAGTCCAGCGTGATTTTCTCTAGCCACGCACGTCCCAGTAGAGATGGGTAATTTCCCTTTACCACATATAGTGGCAGTTTTGCAGTCTGTCCGTTCAATTTAACTGTCACCTCAATGGCACCTCTCATGGCCACAGGTTCGCCGGTATACGTCTTTAGCACAATGTTTGTTGGCTGAAGGGTAAGATGCTTTAGCATTTTGTTGTAGACAGTGTCTGAAGCAAGGGACACAGCCGCGCCTGTGTCCACCTCCATCCGCACTGATTGTCCCTCCACCAGTGGCAACACCCAGTAGCCATTTGGACCACCTGCAACCGTCAGTATGTGCACCTCTTCCTCCTCAAGAGGTGTCGCTCCCCTCTTTTGCTTGTTCCGTCATGCTGCACTGATGTCCAAATACAGACATTTTGTTTTCATGCTTCCCAGCTCTGTCTGTTCTTTTTTTACCTCTACAGGCACGTTCAATGTGACCCTTTTTGCCACAGTTTCGGCAATCCAGCTCCGTACACCAGCAGTCATTAGCGTGATGGCCCGTTTTTCCACAATGGTAACATGTGCCGTTCTGCGCACCTTTAGGCTCAGATGACACCTTGTGAACTCTCCGTGCTGAACTAAACTGGTGAGCCTCCTTTTCCGCCATCTCCATGGAGACACTAACTTCAATGGCCTTTTCAAGAGTAAGGTTTTCCTCAGTAAGAAGGCTGTGTAGGTCTGGTTTCGTTCTCTCAGAAAACGGCTTCCAGAACTTACTGTGGGTTGAATCCACAAAGCTGTCTGAGGATTCGCAGGAACCATTTAAAAATGTCCCAATAAGCCGGTCACATGGTATGGCGGCCATTTCGTATGCCCCTTTTTCCTGGGCTTCTTTTAAAACAGTCTTTAAAATCATGGCCTCTTCTGCCATTTGACCCTTATTAATACAAAGTCCAATTTTGCGAATCCTACACCGTAGGGAACTACGAACTGGTTTTGGAGGGGTTCCTGTTCCCCGTCACATCGACCCCGGTTCCAGCCTCTCTTGCGGGGGTTGTTCCATCTCCGCTTCTACCCCTAACTCCACCCCCGGTATAGCAGCTTTATCTCCTATGACCGGAAAGCCCTGCAGCGGGTAGTCAAAACTGCCCAACGCATTACCGGCACCCGGCTACCGACCATTGAGAACATCTACCAGAAACGCTGTCTACGGAGGTCACTGACCATCATCAAAGACCCTACCCACCCCAGCCACAGTTTGTTCGCCCCCTTGCCATCTGGGAGATGCTACAGATGCATTCGCACCCGCACGACCAGATTTAGGAACAGCTTCTTTCCCAGGGCTGTCATCCTACTGAACTCTGCTAATAAACTCTAAAGCCTGCACATCTGTCAATGCACTTTATTATGTTTATGTTTATGTTACAAGCCAAATGTATGTTAAATGTCTTAATCAAAATGTACACTCTCGGGAGCCGCAAGCTTACATTTCGTTGTACTGCACTTGTGCACTAACAATGACAATAAAGTTGATTATTATTATTATTAACTTCTGCCCTGCTAGAGTCCTGTCTTGGACTTCCAGGGCTGACTCCTGTATCTCGGCAGAAGCTCAGCCAGACTGCCTTTTCTATAGATTTCCAATGATCCTTCCCTTCTGTACATTTAGCTGCGGCATCTACCGGATGCCCAGCCTTTAACAGATTAGTGTTCCACTTCTTAGTGATATTCACTTTACTGAAGTGTCAGAAATCCTCTCTTCCATTACGATTTGCTCTCCCGAATCAGTGTCTACTGTATCGCACCCCTGTGCAGCGGTCGCCACACCCCTGGGTTCTAGACACCAGACTTAGGTACAGGCGGTGATACAGAATTGGAGTAGACAACTGGTTTGGTACAAGAAAACTTTTTATTAAAAGGGACAATAAAATTACAACACTGGAAAAATTACTGGAATAGCTACAGGCATACAAGAGTACACTTAATTAGGGATGGGGAACACACGGCACAGCGAGGAAAAAAAAAATCACAGTATTACTTCCCTTACCCTTGTCCCACCCCCAATATGTAACTAATTGTACTGTGAGGGGCCAGGGATTATGCTCACCAATAAGGGTTTCTGGACAGGTCGGATCCTGTCGATTAAGCTGGTTGCGGTTTTGGGGTTCGCTCTTGGTGTCCTTTGGGACCTGCCGTTGTCACGTGGTCCCAGGGCACGGCGGTGGAGTCGTAAAGTCTTTGTTGGGTACTTTACCTTGCAGAATGGAAACTTCGGGTTTTGTTCTTCTGGTGGTGGTCTGGTTGGCTTGGTTGCGGTGGCCTAGATCATTACCTGTGCAGTGGTAATGATCGGGTCATCTGCTTCTTTGAGTTTTGAGTATCTCTGGACCTGAGCGTGTGCCTGCTCGTCCCCCAACGCTTCTCCACACTGCCTTTGTCTGCTTCTTCTTCTACCCCTGCTTCGTTCATTTTGGTTACCGGTGGGCCTACAATTACTAATCCGGCACCCGACGGTCCGGCACCTTCAGTGGTCCGGCACGAATTGAAACCGGCGGTCTTTAGTTTGCGGAGCAGCCGTTCAGCGGCGCCAGTGTTTCCCGCGATATGTGCAATCATCACTCCCAGTGGTCTGTGCTTATTTCTGGCTATTATTTACCCTTCAATATGGCACCTAAGAGGTCAAGAGGTGGTGATCGTGTGAAGCGTAAGCATGTGTCATTAACTCTATTGGAAAAGGTTGATTTATTGAAAAAACTGGACAGCGGAACATCAGTAAGAGCCTGTACTTGGCTGCAGTAATGCTGCTGGAACTCATAGGTGCAAACTGTTCGTGATTGGAAAAAGTGTTAACCCGCGTGCGTTTAAAGGTGTTAAAATCTTCCCAGTCATTTATCGGGGGAGTAAGAAAGGATGGATGACAACTGCAATTTTTCTTCAGTGGTATGAGAAGCATTTTGTGCCAGAGGCACGAGCACATTGCAAAAGTGTTGGCCTTGACCCAAATTGTAAAATAGTCTTGGTTCTGGACAATTGTTCCACCCACCCTAAGGCTGAAAAGCTTATTAAAGGTAACATTACAGGTATCTATTTACCCCCAAACTGTACATCTATTATTCAGCCATGCGATCAAGGAATCTTACGATCAATGAAAGCAAAGTATAGGTCTGAATTAATGTACCGCATATTACTGGCAGTTCATGGAGGGAAGCACCTAACAGAAGTTCTTAAAAGATTTCAACATGAAGGATATGGTATGGTCACTAGCTCGTGCCTGGGAAAAGGTAACTCCAGACACTCTAAAACATGGGTGGCATAATTTGTGGCCAGCTCGTATGTTTGACAATTTGGGTTTCGCATTTCTGAGGAAGCACAAATTATTTCAGAGTTAATGGATTATGCCACGGGTTTGTCCAACCCTGCAGTATTGGAGATGACGGACAATTTGGAGGAGGATGACTTACATGATTGGATGGGTGTCGACCATAATGTACCTGTTGTAAACTAGATGACAGATGAAGAAATTGTTAGAATGGTACAGAATCAGAATAATGAACATGTAGAAGTATGTGATGATGATGAGGATGACGTTGAGGAAAGGTATTCTATTGACAAATGTATACAGTTAGCAACAGATCTGATAAAAGGATTAGAACGGAACTTCATCTCGGAACAACAGATCATGAATATTTACATGGTCCAAGAAGCGCTTATAAAGGAAAAAACGAAACACATGCGACAGACAAGCCTTCAAGACTGGTTTACCACTACGAAGGAAGTCACCAAGAGTCAACGCCCTATAGGGAGCATCAATAATCCTGTCGCCTCTACCTCGTCTGGCCCAGATGACCCATCAGCTGATAGCCCAGAAGAAACTACAGACAATGAAGAAATCCCTGATGTAACTCAGATATAAGTTGACCTGAACTTATCATCTGACCATTTTTTGTAAGTGGAAATAAAGCTGTATTCACAGTAATTAAATGATTTTAATCCTTACTTGTATTGTGTTTATACTGTATTTCTAGTACAGTAAACTGTGACGCAGTTTCAGTGAAGGGTGAGCGGGCGCCGCGTTTGGGTTGTACCTAATACTGTTATTTTAGGTGTTCGGATTTTTCAATGGTCCAGCACCAGCCTGGTCCCGAGGGTGCCAGATTACTGGGGTCTGTCGAAGTCTCGACTTCCGAGGAAGACTCTTTAAACACAAAGTATCGTCAAAGGAAGACTTTATTAGTTCTTGTATACAAGGGAAGCGGACATGTAGACAATGGCTACGCTGACCACTTCCAAGATCATAGGCAAAAGGTAACATATTTATAGTTAAAGCAAGTGAGATCATAATTAGTAACAAGAAAAATATAGTGTTAGTGAAACTGTAATCAAGGATAAAAAGGACTGGAACAAAAGGAATGCCTACAGATAGGGTTATCTAATCTATAAGTTCTGTTCTTCTCTGACTCCCCATCCTGGTTTATACATGACTCAAGGACTCTCTTCATCTAGCTATGAGAAAGAGATAGGGAGGCTTTACAGTATGTACCTTTGAAGGTCTTTGTACTAATTAACAGTTGAGGTCATTTTGTTAATTGGAGAGTTCTGCTTTAACAGCAGAACTAGCAATTACTAATCTATGGAAGCCATTTTGTGTTTTCTATTCTGTACCTTGTGAAGCCATTTTGTAATATAAAAGTACACTTCCTCAGGTCCAACCTGTATACTACTTCGGAGGTTGTTATCTGCGTGCCAAATCAGGGTTAGTTCTTGTCCGATTTTTGGCGGGCTCGTTAAAGTGATTATAGTCATTCACCTTAACTGCTTTTTGGGTGGTTGCCCCGTTGTTAAATGTTCCTTAATGTCTCAGTGTTTGTTATTCATGATGTGAATCGGTATCTTCCTGGCTCGGCAGCCTTTAAACTGTAAGCAATTATTTATGCAAAGGTTTGATGGGTTCAAGATTAAGTCTTTCCTGAGTTGATTGGTTTCAAAATGAAGAATGCGTATTCTGCCTACATGCTGCTCCGGCAAGTCCTTCTGCTGCGGGCTTTCTGCTCAGTATGCCCGGCCTCGGGGACTCCAAGCCGTCCGAGCTCATGAGCCAAATGCTCACACTCCTGGGCTCCGAACCGGAATGCTTCCTCTTCAGGGAGCTATTCCTCAGCCAGCTACTGGAGCAAGTTCAGGCTGCCCTAGCCAGGTCGGAAGTCACAGACTGAGCAGAGCTGGCTGCCGATGCGGACAAGATCTTCACGGCGGCGCCCATCCCCCACAGACGCTGCTCCAGCCCCTCAACCTGCGGGGTTATGCTTCTACCACGCCCGTTTGCCGCCGTCCCTGCAGCTTTTCGCTCAAAAAAAACCAGCAGCCACCGTCAAAAGAAGACCGGTTATAACGAGCACCCCGCGGCTGCGATGGCAATCGGTAATTCGGGAAAACTCTTGATCACGTTTCCTCTGCGACACCGGGGCGCAGTGTAGCATCCCCGCCACGACGCTCATCAGGACCCGCTCAAACCCCCTTACACTGGGTGATAGAGCCGGGCGACAAATCTTTTTCGGTCGATGTCGGAGGTAAACCGGACCACATTTCGGTTGACCGGTTGAAGCCGGCTCACTTGGACCTTGACCGCCCAGTCGAGATCACACAACCGCCGAAACGTGGCCGACCGCCCACAGTCGCCGTGCCAGATCAAACGCAACCGCCCGCCAGCTCACCCACCGTCCATCAGCTTGCACTTCAAGGCTACAGAAGTCGATCTGACAGGCTTGTCAGGCCTCCTCGCCGTTTTACTTTTGCTATTAAAGACAATTCTGGGGGGGGGGCGCATGTGGCAGAGTCACGAAGGGACTCCGATCAATTGTATATAATTCTCTTTAATAATGCTAGCTACAGCCTGAGTCTGTATCTTTGTTTTCACTGTTTACATGTACAGAGCGCGATCACTTTGATAGCGCGGGTAAACACGATGACGTCACGCGTTTCATCACGTGATTCCCCCACCGGCAGGAAAAACGTGATGACATCAGCTACGGGACCACCCAAGCAGTCCTCGTGCAGCCTCCGAACTGACTAGACCTATATTCGATGTTCTCCTGTAGTTATCCGTTAAACTCTGTTAGTTTTCATTAAACCTCGTTTATTTGATCGCCTGAGTGAACCTCAGTCTTTTGGATAGGAACTAGACATTCCTATAAGATCATAAATTGTAATAGTTGCTAATGGTTTGGATGTCCGAAGGGCGACTGGAGTCATATTAGACGCATGTGACTTGCTTGCTAAAGAAATCCGAAGCATATTCAACCCCCGACGCCACCATCAGATGGGCCTTTTTTTTTTAAAGGGGCAGAGGCCTCGCTAAACAATCCCCATCCTGAGGGGCCGAACGGCCTACTCCTGCTCCTATCTTCTATGTTTCTGGAGAACCTCCGCCCGCAGAAAAACCTTAGAAATCTTACGCCTGGTAAAAGCAAGGGTAAGGCCTGCTTTTACCAGCATAAATCCTTTTAAAAAAAAAACTATTTTTAGCCACGTAAAAAAGTTCAAAAAATTAAATTTGTTTAAAATATTTTATTAATTGCAATTTCAACTCATTTTTTAAAAAGTATTTAATGTTTGTGTTTTTGGGGTGATCTCCGTTCATATATTTGACAGGTCTATCTGAAGTGTATGAAAGGAGATTCCCTTCTTTGACTGGCTCCCCATGTCCCACATGATCCCAGGGACGCTTGCATGTGCCTCTGGGATACGTGGGCCCTGCGCACTTGGAGTTGAGAGGCCCAGGATCGGAAGTATACAGTGGTGAGTGAGGCGCTATCTCGGAACGCTGCTGAAGCTCAGACGATGTGATGTCTATGACCCTGGAACTCAGGCTGGCGCCGTCCAGTTCTCAAAGGGCAGGGGCCATCTTGCTACACAGCCACAATCTGCTCATTGCAGCATTTGACCTTGGTCTGCAAACACCTACTCATTGATGTTGCTCAGATGGATACTTAAGAGGCCCAGGGAGAGAGGTTGGAGCATTTGCAACCAGGCATTGGTGGCTGTGGTTGGCGCTGTTGAACGGTGACTGGCAGTGCTCTGAAAAATCAATTTCAAAACTGGAGGAAAATCTTCAAAAAGTAACTGTTTAGGATTGAGTCTTTTCCAGGGCCCAGAATGAAATGCCAGGAGTTGTGGAAAAACCGATATCCAGAGGAGGAGGAGTTATGGAAAAAGTGGTGTTCAAAAGTCGGAGAACATCCAGATATTTATAAAAGAGTGACTACTGCCTGTTTAGGATTGAGTTTTTTCCAGGGCCCCCAGGAGGAGTTATGGAAAAAATGGGGTTCAAAAGTCGGAGAACATCCAGATATTTAAAGAGTGACGGCTACCAATGAACCAGAAGCTGTGCACGCACGCTTCCGGTTGTTATGTCATCACGGGTGCGACAGATGGAAAACATATACACATGCGCAAATTGTAAAATTGCGCGAAAACGGCAAGAGAAAGATGCTAGTGTGGCGACACGCCACCACTGGACATAATCCGCTCACGGCGGCACAGACAGTCTAAGCAGAAGCCCCCAGCCGGGGGCCCTTTCCTCCAGCAACTTGTTTCCCGCGGGGACAGGCTGCCGGGAGCACTTCCTGTCTGGGAAGTATTTAAGTGGATGCGCGGGCTTTTCTAGTTCCTGTTTGTCATGTGGTTGGAATAAAGCAGTTGTGTTTTCAATAGCTCTGGTCTCGACTCCCACGTTTGCCGCGGTATCTCAACACTGGTGACCCCGACGCTCAGGACGAATCCTAAGCTAGCATGGCGGATACAAACGCAGTCACGGTTAAATTACCAGACTTTTGGGAGAACCTCGCCTAAGCCTGGTTCGTTCAAGCTGAGTCCAGATTCCGGCTGAAAGGCATTACAGTCGACGCCACGAAGTACGACTACCTCGTCGCCTCGCTCACCTATGCTACAGTCCCCAAGGTTTGGGCAGCGCTGCAGAATCCACCAACGGATGGCAAGTACGAACATCTGAAGGCTGCGCTACTTAAAAAATTTCAAACGTCCTCTTACCAGCGCCACTGCCAACTCCTGGACCTCCCCGGCCTTGGTGACGCTTCACCATCAGACCTGCTTTCCCACATGCTGTCCCTCTCAGACGACAAAAATCCCTGCGCCCTTTTTCGCATGCTTTTCATTCGGCAGCTCCCCGCCAGCATCCGCCCGCTCATTGTGGAGTCTGGCTCCACGGACCTGAATGATATAGCCGAAAAGGCCGACCGGCTGCTCTCTGCACAGGCCGCTCGCGACGTCGCGCCCGACCTCACGGCAACGACCACGCGGTCTTCCCGGGCCGCTAGACCCGACCGCCCTACCACTCCGGGTCACTGCTACTACCACACCCGTTTTGGCGCTAGGGCTCAACGCTGCACGCCACCGTGTACCTTCAAACCCCCCCCCCCCCCGCACCGCCCCCCGCGATGGCCGCGGGGCAGAAGGAGCCCCTACTGTACGTCACTGACGACAGAACCAACCGCCGATTTCTGTGCGACACAGGGGCCCAGCACAGCATCACCCCCGCCTCCGCCCTCGAGATCCAACGCGGCACACGGGGTATCACACTGGCTGCAGCCAACGGCTCTGACATCCGCACATATGGCACCCGCATGGTCACGCTCGACCTCGCGGGCCGCCGCTACCGCTGGGAGTTCCTCACAGCCAAGGTCCTCTGCCCACTCATCGGCGCCGACTTCCTACGCGCCCACGGCCTCCTTGTCGACATTCCGAGGCACCGCCTCGTCGACATCAACACTATGGCCCCCATCCCCGGCGCCTTTACCCCGGCCCGTTCGGCCGGCCTGACGACCTACTGCCTCGCCAGAGCCACGGACGACTACTCGGCACTCCTAGCTGAGTTTCCCGCCCTCACTAACCCGACCTTTTTGGCCAAAGCCGCCAAGCACGGTGTGGAACACTATATCCCCACCACCGGCCCCCCAGTTTCTGCCCACGCCCGCAGACTCAACCCGGCCAAGCTGGAAATCGCGCGGGCCGAGTTCACCACCATGGAACAACTCGGCATCATCCGCCGCTCCAGCAGCCCTTGGGCCTCGCCCCTCCACATCGCCCCCAAGCCCGGCGGAGGCTGGCGCCCTTGCGGGGACTACCGCCGCCTCAACGACGCCACCACCCCCGATCGATACCCGGTGCCACACATCCAGGACTTCTCGGCCCGACTGGCCGGACGAACCGTCTTTTCCAAAGTCGACCTGGTGCGCGGTTACCACCAAGTCCCCGTACACCCCGCGGACATCCCCAAAACGGCCATCATCACCCCATTCGGCCTGTTCGAGTTCCTGAGGATGCCCTTCGGCCTCAAGAAGGCAGCACAGGCTTTCTAGCGCCTTATGGACTCAGTCCTCCGGGACCTGAACTTCCTATTCGTCTATCTAGACGACATTCTCGTGGCCAGCTCCTCCAAACAGGAACACCTCGAACACCTTCGCATCCTGTTCGGGCGCCTAGCCCAACACGGGCTGAGTAGCCGAGATCGATTTTCTCGGTCACCACATCACCCCTGCTGGGGCCGTCCCCCTGCCCAACAAGGTGCAGGCCGTCCAGCAATTCCCCCGCCCCACAACCATCAAGGGCCTCCAGGAGTTCCTCGGGATGGTGAACTTCCACAACAGGTTCATCCCCAGAGCCGCAGCCCTCATGAAGCCCCTATACGACTCCCTCCAAGGAAAATCCGGCAAGATGGACGTAGCCTGGACCACTGACACGGCAGCCGCCTTCGACGCCACCAAAAACGCGCTCGCCGACGCCACTCTGCTCGCGCACCCGAGGGCCGATGCCCGGGTCGCGCTCACCACCGACGCCTCCGACCACGCGGTCGGGGCCGTGTTCGAGCAGTGGGTCAATGGCGCGTGGCAGCCACTTGCCTTCTACAGCCGCCAACTGCGCCCCCCGGAGGTCAAATACTCCACTTTCGACCGCGAGCTTCTCGCACTCCACCTGTCGGTCCGCCATTTCAGGTTCCTCCTGGAAGGCCGCCCCTTCACCGCGTATGTGGACCACAAGCCACTCACATACGCGATGGCCAAGCACACCGAACCCTGGTCCGCTAGGCAGCAACGCCAGCTCGCGGCCATCTCCGAGTTTACTACGGACATTCAGCACGTCTCCGGTAGAGACAACGTGGTCGCCGACTGCCTTTCCCGTCCCGCCGTCTGTGCGAATCACCTCGCGGTCGACTACGCACAACTAGCAGCGGCCCAGCTCACGGACCCAGACCTCCTCTCGGCGGCTACCAGCCTGCCAGGGCTACGCCTAGCCAAGGTCGCGCACAGGCCCGAAGCCACGGCAGTCACGTGCGACGTCTCACTCGGCCAACCCAGGCCGGTCGTCCCTGAGACCTGGCGCCGCCGCGTCTTCGACGCGCTCCACGGGCTCTCTCACCCGGGTTCCCGCGCATCCGTCAAACTCCTCCCCAAGCGCTTCGTCTGGCGCGGCCTCAGCAGAGATGTTCTCGCCTGCCAACGGGCTAAGGTACAGCTGCACACCAAAGCACCCCTGGGGGACTTCGAGGTACCCAGCCGCCGCTTCGACCACGTACACGTCGACATCGTCGGTCCCCTGCCGCCATCGCAAGGCCAAACTTATCTCCTCACGATGGTCGACCGCTACACACGCTGGCCTGAGGCAGTGCCGCTGACCTCCACCACCACAGCCGACATCGCCAGGGCGTTCGTTAACACCTGGGTTGCGAGGTTCGGCGTACCGGCCGACATAACATCCGACAGAGGCGCCCAGTTCACCTCCGAACTCTGGACGGCCACAGCACGCAACCTCGGGGTGACGCTCCACCGCGTACCACCCGCAGGCCAACGGACTTTGTGAACGCTTCCACAGGTCACTCAAGGCCTCACTCCGCGCCGGCCTGCAGGACAGTACCTGGACTGACCGCCTACCGTGGGTGCTACTCGGCCTACGCACCGCGGTCAAGGAAGACCTCCAGTCCTCGGCAGCGGAGTTAGTCTATGGACAACCGCTGCGCGTCCCAGGCGAATTCCTTCCGGAGCCTACCAAGCCTTGGTCGGCCGAACAGCAGCGGCTCGACTCTTTCTCTTCCGCTCAGCAGTTCGCCCCACTTCCGGTCAACCGACACGGCGAACTCGCACCTCACGTCCCGCCAAATTTACAGCAGGCGCGCTTCGTCTTCGTGCGACACGACGCGCACCACGGGCCCCTGCGACCCCCGTACGATGGTCCGTACGAGGTACTACAAACCGGGGACAAGGTCTTCAAGCTGCGACTCGGCGACAGGGTCGAGACAGTCTCCATCGACCGGCTCAAACCAGCAGTAACAGAACCAGGGGAACAGGTCCCCGTGGCCCAGTCTCCAACTAGAGGCCGTCCCCCCGGCAAGCCAGCACAGCCGGCGGCGAACCGCCCGACCCAACCAACCAGACCGGCGACCACTCAGAGCCGCTGCGGCAGAACCATTAGACCACCGTCACGACTCGTCCGCTCCTCCTAAGCGGATTCTGGGGGGAGCTCTGTGGCGACACACAACCACTGGACATAATCCGCTCACAGCGGCACAGACAGTCTAAGCAGAAGCCCCCAGCCGGGGGCCCTTTCCTCCAGCAACTTGTTTCCCGCAGGGACAGGCTGCCGGGAGCACTTCCTGTCTGGGAAGTATTTAAGTGGATGCGCGGGCTTTTCTAGTTCCTGTTTGTCATGTGGTTGGAATAAAGCAGTTGTGTTTTCAATAGCTCTGATCTCGACTCCCACGTTTGCCGCGGTATCTCAACACTAGTCGGAAAAAGCTTTCCTGCCCATCATCCTGGGCAAGCAAAACGGTAAAGAAGCATGCTGCATGACATGAATCAGTCATTCATGAAAGAAAGACTTATGAAATAATACTGAGCGGCCTGCGGGTGGTGCTGTCCAGGCTCCTGGCCCCGTGCTACTCCGAAGATTCATCCGATCCTCCAAGAGTGATCCCCTCATCGACGAAGTGGAACTAACGGATGTCAATCCTACATACGGTGGCGTGTGCGCAGTCAGCTCGCCTCTGACTGGGTTCCCGACACCGGACTTAGGTACAGGCGGCGATACAGAATTAGAGTAGACAAGTGGTTTGGTACAAGAAAACTGTACTGTTATTAAAAGGCACAATAAAAGTTACAACACTGAGAATTACTGGAATAGTCACAGGTTTACAAGAGTATACTTAATTAGGAATGGGGAACACACGGCACATCGAGGGAAAAATCACAGTATTAATCCCCTTACCCTTGGTCCCACCCCCAATATCTAACTAACTGTGCTGTGAGGGGCCAGGGATTATGCTCACCGATAAGGGTTTCTGGACAGGTCGAATCCTGTCGATTGAGCCGGTTGCTGTTTTGGGGTTGTCGTCACGTGGTCCCAGGGCACGGCAGTGTCGTCTGAGTAAAGTACCCTCTTTTCCTCCGTTAGAGATAGGGGCCTAGAAATTCACTTTGGGGCGGCCTCGTCAGATATTCAGTGTTTGCGCCCCAATTCGGAACCGGGCGCTATACCAGGGTGTGCCCGCCTCCGCTTGGGGCGCTGACACTGAATTTCAGCGCTCTTGGCGCCGCTGCGGAACTGTAGGCCTCCTCCTTCTCTTAAGGGGGAGCTGCCTGCAACGGGGAGATCGCCGCTGGAGAGTGCCGGCAAATGAGCCCGGCACCACGGAGAAGTGCCGGGTTCGCAGAAAGCAGCCGGCAATGCCGCGGGGGGGGGTGGTGGAGGCCGGGGAAGGAGGTGCGGGCAGGCGGCCGCCGAAAAAGCGGCCGGCCGCACCTTCCCCTTTAAAGCGCCCCACTAAGGCTACAGCACGGCCCCGTTTTCTGGTCGCTGTTTGCGGCCGCTTCGGAGGAGGCGGCCGCTACTAAATATGGGGATCGGGCCGGTTTCGGGGCGGAACCGGGGCACTGCGCACACCGATGACGTCATCGGTGCCGGCGCAGCTGAATATCAGCGCAAACTCATTTTTGGCGCAGAAGCTGTTGTGTATGTAACCGTTTACCTTTAAGGGAACTATAGAATGTAACCGTTCGCCTTTAAGAGCACTACTTTAGGGTGGCACTATTTATTGGCTCATGTATACTGTAATACCGATAGTGACCACACCAGTATATAAGGGTTGGAATACGTTAACTAGGGCAGAAATCGCCCAGACCTCTGAATAGTAAAGACCTGTTTTGTTTGTACTTCTAAAGTCTCTGAGTACAGACTTTACAGTGGCGACGAGTCCGATCGTACCCTGCGGCAAGACTAACCAGTAGCAGAGAGCTTCAAAAAGAAAACACGAGGCTCCGTCAGCAAAGCTGCGGCAGCAACAGGCACAGATTACCCTGCTACCACATCTTGAGCGAGCCAATCAGCCTAAAACAAGGCGGCCGAAGAGACTGTGAGTAGGAAAAAAAAATTAAGACAAATAAATTAAAAAAAACGGGGTAGAAGTATTTGGAGGAGAAGGGCAAAGCATTCGGGTCCAACGGCGTCGGGTGACAGCCGGACCGCGGGCAGTGTGAGAAGCCGTGCAGCAACCGCTGCCACGAAGCGCTGAGCCTGCGAGTAGGCGCGGGAGTGTCAGAGCCGAGAACCGCGCGAGCGGGGGAGCCAGAGCCGAGCGGGAGGCGTTGCAAGCCAGCGATCGCATCTCCAGATAAGGGCCGAGAGCCGGAGAGCGATCGCATCTGCAGATAAGGGCCGGCAGCCGCTTCGCGATCCAGCGATCGCATTATAGATAAGGGCCGCACTCGGGCTGACAGACGGCGTCGGGGGACCGGGTGAAGACCGCCAAGCGCGGGAAAACCGCCATTGAAGTGGGCGGGGAGAGCGAGAAGCGCGGGAAAGCCGCCATTTTCGCGGGGAAACCGCTGAAGAAGAAGAAGACGGAAGCGGGAAACCGCCATCTTGGAAATTATTAAGAATTTTCAAAAATTAATAATAAGTAAAGAAATACTTGTGTTGTTCTCGAGAAGAGAAGAAGATGCCTAAACGAGGTAATATCACCAAATGCTATCGTTGTGGGAAGTCAACACACGACCAAAAGCAATGCTGGGGTAAAAACCAGGAATGCTGGAAATGTGGCAAGATCGGGCACATAGCTAAAGTGTGCCAGTCAGGAACGACGTGCAACAATAATGAGTCCTCACAAAAATGGGACAGAAAGGTACATGACGCAAATAGGAAGAGTCTGAAGGAACAGAAGTCGGACACACACGCCAAAGGCAGAGGACTGGACGGTCTAAGAATTCACAACGTGAGCAATGAAGCCGACCGTCAAACTATTTGGATAACGCTACCGATTGAAAAGGTCCCAGTAAAAATGGAAGTGGACACCGGATCGGCGTTGACGGTCATGAATAAGCATGACTATCAAAAGTTTTTCAAGCATATTCCACTACGGGATGCGGATCTGATACTGAAGACATACACGGGGCAAAAAGTATTCCCCATCGGGAAGCTAGAGGTCAAGGTGAAATACAAAGATAAAGTTCACCACCGGTTGGAGCTGTATGTGTTGTCTGAGGGAGGCCCACCACTTCTGGGACGGGAGTGGATCCGGAAAATAAAGATGGATTGGCATGCACTAAACACCATGACGGTGGAGCCCGAAAAAGAGGACGTCAAACCTGAACGGTTGGCCAGAATATTAGACGAAGCTAAAGAGGTATTCCAGCAAGGACTGGGAAAGCTACGAGGTATTAAAGCAAAGGTCAAGATTGCAGAACATGCAAGCCCAAAGTTTTGTAAGGCCAGGTCGGTACCGTATGCAATACGACCAGCAGTGGAGGCAGAACTAGAAGAACTTGAACGATCAGGGGTTCTGTCAAAAGTAGACCACAGTGAGTGGGCCACGGCCATTGTACCCGTCATGAAATCCTCACCAAGTAGTAAGCCAGGGGGACCGGGGAAGGTCCGTATCTGCGGGGATTTCAAGATCACAGTGAACCCGGTG
Organism: Somniosus microcephalus; assembly: GCF_052327205.1. Classification (NCBI taxonomy): domain Eukaryota; kingdom Metazoa; phylum Chordata; class Chondrichthyes; order Squaliformes; family Somniosidae; genus Somniosus; species Somniosus microcephalus. Next base: position 138,183,876 of record NC_140997.1, read on the forward strand.
CTTCAGTCGGTACAATACCCGCTGCCAAGGATTGAAGATATTTTCGCTTCGTTGGCTGGAGGAAAACACTTCACGAAGATAGACCTAGCTCAGGCATATTTACAGATGGAGGTTGAGGAAGAGTCACGCCAATACCTAACTATCAATACCCACAGAGGGTTGTACCGTTATAACAGACTGGTCTTTGGAGTGGCTTCGGCACCAGCAATTTGGCAGAGGGCCATGGAACAGGTGTTACAAGGAATTCCAAGCACGCAGTGCTATTTGGATGATATCCTAATCACGGGAATGGATGAAGAGGAACACCTCACGAATTTGAAACTGGTACTCACCAGGTTAAAGGAGTATGGTCTTAGGGTTAACCGCAATAAGTGTGAGTTTTTCCAAAAACGAATCTCATACTGCGGTCATATCATTGACCGCGAGGGACTACATAAATCACTGGAGAAGATAGAAGCAGTCGTGAAGGCTCCCGCTCCAGGGAACGTGTCACAGTTAAGATCATTCTTGGGGTTAATCAATTACTACCACAAGTTCCTACCAAATTTGTCCACGGTGCTGCATCCACTGAATGAGCTGTTGCGAAAGGAGACACCATGGAAGTGGAGTGAGGAGTGCAAAAAGGCTTTTTGCAGAAGCAAGGAGTTGATTACCTCTGAAGAAGTGTTGGCTCATTTCAACCCAGCATTACCCCTTCGGCTGGCGTGTGATGCTTCACCGTATGGAATTGGAGCAGTACTTTCGCACAGGCTACCAAATGGCTCGGAAAGGCCAGTGGCTTTTGCGTCCCGATCTTTGACACCCGCGGAGCGAAATTACGCCCAGATAGACAGGGAGGCCCTCAGTCTTGTGTGGGGCGTGAAGAAATTCAACCATTACTTGCAATGTAAGAGGTTCACATTGCTGACAGACCACCAGCCGTTGGTGTCCATATTTAACCCGAACAAGGCCGTGTCCAACATGACAGCACAAAGGCTACAAAGATGGTCAGTCTTACTTGGGGCACACCAGTATGATATTGAATACAAACGGTCCAAGCAACATGGAAACGCTGATGGGCTATCACGCTTGCCATTGCCAATGGTAGAAGAAGCGAGGACAGTAGACCCAGTAGAGTTGTTCCACTCATCAATAGTGGAGTGTTTGCCGATCACTGAGACAAGGAATGACCCGACCCTTTCACAAGTCTATGACTTAACGGTGGAGGGATGGCCAGCGCAGTGCGAACCAACACTGCAAGCATTCGCACAGAGGAAAGAACAACTGTCTGTGTGTCGAGGAACCCTGATGTGTGGGTCTAGAGTGGTGATTCCACCCAAACTCCAAAAGAAAATATTCAAGGAGCTGCACGAAGGACACCTGGGGGGCGTAAAGATGAAGAACCTAGCTAGGGCGTTTGTGTGGTGGCCAGGCATCGATGGGGACATAGAGGAGATAACGAAGAATTGCCTAGGATGTCAGAGGGTTCAGAACGCGCCACCACAGGCTCCTCTGCACCCATGGGAGTGGCCCTCATCTCCCTGGCAAAGAGTACACATCGACTTTGCGGGCCCTTTCATGGACTCGATGTTCTTAATAGCGGTAGATGCCCACTCCAAGTGGCCGGAAGTAATTAAGATGACCACCACCACGACGGAAAAAACCATTACGGTGCTAAGGACAATGTTTGCACGGAATGGTCTGCCAGAACAGGTCTGTTCCGATACTGGGCCGCAATTTGTGTCTGAGGAATTTAAGAAATTTCTAAAAAGCAATGGGGTTAAACATTACACATCAGCCCCATACCATCCCGCCTCCAATGGACTGGCTGAAAGATTTGTCCAGACCTTCAAGAAGGCCATAAAGGCCATGAGTAATGAAGACATAAGTTTACAGCATAAGGTGGATAGCTTTTTGTTGGCCTATCGAAATGCAACACATGCGGTCACGAATCAAACTCCCGCAATGATGTTTTGCAATAGACGCCTAAAATGCCGGCTGGATTTGCTCAAACCAAACATAAGAAGGGACGTAGAGAACCGGCAATTCCAGGGCATGAATGAAAGGGCCACCAGATCTTTCCAGATGGGGCAACAAGTTTTGGCCCGGGACTACCGTACGGAGAAATGGCAGCCTGGAACTATTAAAAAAAGGCTAGGACCGTTGATGTACACGGTGGACATTGGGGACAAGGTAATAAGGCGCCATGTTGACCAGATCATAGGGTCCGCCACAAATGAGCAGCCGACTTCACCACCTTACCCGAGTAATGTTGAAACTGAAGTACCCAGAACACCTACTTCTGATCTAGTAATACTAGAATCAGATAAACCTGACACTGTTGTTCCAGCTGAATCGACTTTACCAGAGACACCTACTGGACCGCTGGGAATGACGACACCACTGCGGCATTATCCGGACAGAATCCGGAAACCTCCACAGAGACTGAACCTGTAAACTGTTTCCACTAAGAGTATGTTGCAACTGTTCCTACGGAGACTGAATCTGTGATCTGTTTTGACATGAAGTTATATATGTTATTATGTTATGTTAAACATGAAGTTATATGACGTTGACTCCATCGAGAGTATATCTGTAAATTGTTATATGACGTTGACTCCATCGAGAGTATATCTGTAAATTGTTATATGACGTTGACTCCATCGAGAGTATATCTGCAACTGTCTATATAAGTTGAAGATTGTATGTTTAACGGGATTCTGTAAGTAATAAGCTAGAAAGGGAGGAGTGTTGTGTATGTAACCGTTTACCTTTAAGGGAACTATAGAATGTAACCGTTCGCCTTTAAGAGCACTACTTTAGGGTGGCACTATTTATTGGCTCATATACTGGTATGGTCACTATCGGTATTACAGTATACATAAGGGTTGGAATACGTTAACTAGGGCAGAAATCGCCCAGACCTCTGAATAGTAAAGACCTGTTTTGTTTGTACTTCTAAAGTCTCTGAAGTTATTTACTGCACAACCTACAGACTTTACAGAAGCCCTCTTTAGGCGGTAACTGGCCGCAAAGCTGGCGGCGCCTTAATGAATTTCTAGGCCAGGGAGTGAAGTCTTTGTTGGGTACTTTACCTTTGAAATGAAGAATAGATTTGCCTTTCTAATCTAGGCTTTATTAACTTAAAAATCCTGTAGCACATCTTTCAACACCCAGTCCCAACTAAAGGCTGGAAAGAACTGAATTTAAGATGGCCACCACAAATCACATGACATCAACTACCAATGAGATTACAGCATATATCCCAAGGCAGGAAACAAACAACCAATCACAATACTTCTTACTAAACAAAGAATAATCACCACAACCTTGCAGAATGGAAACTTCGGGTTTTGTTCTTCTGGTGTGTAGGGGTCGCAAAATCCCCTATTAATCCACATCGTGGACGAAGACTTGTGTGATTTAAATTGTCTCTGGGTTGGACAATGTTTTAAAACATACCCAGAACCGCAAAAGGCTGCGTTAAAAAGCTCGTAAGCTAGGCAGCACTTGGACACTGGAATCAAACAACTTTGTGAAAATCGCACACTTTAAGATTGTACGTTTTATTAAAAGATGTACTCTTGAGTTTTGGACTGTTTAAATTGCCCAGGGCATAAAAATGGCTGAACAGACCTCATGGAAACAGAATTTTTAAAAGAGGACAGACAGGCTGTTAGCACTTGAAAAGCTCAGCGCTGCCCTGTAGTAAGTTTGAATGGAGCCCGAGCTGTCAGTCACCCTGTGGTATTGGGCGTGTCCGGTAACCTACAAGCTGCTTGTTTACACTGGGGAGTAGCCAGTTTGAATCAGCCAATCATCGGACAGCAAGCACAATGGGTTGTTTACACACATCCATTTACTGAAATTGAAATTGACTCTACTACGTGATGTATCCATGTATGAATGGAGGAAGTTAAAAGCCTTCAGACTTTTCAGCGCGAAATTGTGCACGGACCTTATCGGCGCGAAAACAGCAGGGACTCCCAGGGTATAAAGATTAAGTCCAGCAAGTCCTCTGGGGCTTTTTGTCTCTTTATTACTCTTTGAACTGCAGGTGAGCAAGGCTTCTGACCCACTAGCAAGACAATCTAGTGAGAAGTAAAGGGGTGGTAATTTAAGGGAAATATTGCTAAGATTGTAAGATTAACATTGTAGCCATTTATCCCTCGTTTTTGCCATCTGCCTTCCCGTTAAGCAATTTTACCATGATTACTTTGATTGTGTGGTCTAGTTTCTAGTTTTAATAAAATTTGACTTTCTTGCATCTAGAACACTTGTCCGTTTTTAATATATCATTAATTATAAGTTCCTCCAGTCAGAACTGGAGGGGGGGGTTTAGCGATTCGAAACCGCTGATTGGAATTGGTCACAGTGCAGTGGCAAAGGCTGCCTGACCACGTAAATTACCGTAAACCAGGTAAAGGATGCCCCCCTACAAATTGGCGACCGCGGCAGGACTGGAGGCAGTTTTTGATATGATAAGTGGTCTGGATCTGGAGAAAGCATCAGCTCTTGCTTTTCTTGCTTTCAGTCTGTGGGTAGCCCTGAAGCTGACCTATTATAGTATAAGGTGGCTGGGTTAAGAAGGGTGAGATGAGGGTGCGGGAAGAGGTTACAGAGGCCAAGGGAGGTAGAACGCGGCCAGAGATAGTGGGATGAGGGTGTGGGAAAAGGGTCACGAAATGCCAGGCAGAGATAGAGCGCCTTGTGCAGGAAGTCACAGAGGCTAGGGACAGTGAGATGAGGCTACAGGAGGAAAACGCACACCTCACCTACGCGAGGCACAAGATAAGAGTTCCTAAAGTGCCAAATTACAGAAGCAAAGAGTAACGAGATGAGACTGCGGGAAGAGAATGCCCGCCTCACCTCAGAAGTAACAGAGCAGGAGGAAAAGGTTAGGGAGGTAAAGGCAGCTTATAAGCTGGCCTGCGACCTAAGGTTTAGTGGAGCAGATCATACCCCATGTAACAGAAAGAGTGGGTGTGGAGTTACTAAGGACTAAAGGGATGGTATGTCTCGTAAGTCGGAAGCAAAGTCTGTTGGACAGTACCAGCAGCCCAAATCAAACCGCACCCAGAACAGAGCTGGCTAGGGAATTAGAGATCCCAAGACCGCAGCCCACAGCTCCGAGTTTTGAGGAGCTCTGACAGCAAGAAGGGGTGGACAATGGGGTGGTAGGAGAACGTCAGCAGGTCCCATTAGGCAGACGGGGACCAGTGTATCCCCTCCGACAACGGAGGTACGGTCCGCCTGTGAACGATAATGACCATGGGGCTGTTCAGCATACCTATCTGGTACCCTATGATACCCAACAGCTCAGAGGCCTGGTGAAACAATGCACTTCCAAGAGATATAACAGGCAGCCTGTGTTAACAGTCCGTTCAATCGCATAGGGAAAACACTGCAGAAGGAAGGGGAGACCCCCGGTCTACAACAGCGCGTGTACAGGGGGACAAGATAGGGCACACCTGAACCAGCGGCAGCGGACCCAATGGCTTTGTTGCCTGGTGGCAAAGGCTGATACTTGGTTTGACCACCGAGACCCCCTAGCAACCGAAGAGACTGTGATCCGGCAGTTCACGGTAGCATATAGGAACGGTAGGAATAGTGGGACCCCCCCCCCCCCCAGCAAAGGGGTTAAACCTGGGGCTCAATACAAGAAAGAGTGGCGCCAGGAGGGGAGCTGTCCCTCCCAGAACAAGGTCACTTGTTACAGGTGCGGGGAGGATGGCCACTGGCGCAGGGATTGTGAAAAGCCTGGGAAAGACGATAAAGCCAGGACCCCCGCAGCCCCAACTCAGAAGGCAGAGACAGAAACTCCTCCCAATACGGTCGAGTCCGTCATGGAGTCGATAAAATCTTTCCTCAGGGCCAATCAGGGAAAGGTAGCAGCCATCAGTGGTGCTGCAGCCCCCTCGCCCACCTCTGCCTCCCCACAATGACTGGAGCCCGCGCAGCCTGTCCCTCCGGTACGATGAATGGAAGAGACCGCTCGTACAGATGGAGGTAGAGAAGGTTACAGGGACTTATCTATTGGATACGGAGGCATCATGCAACGGGGTTCCATACATGCTATCGGGATTCACCGGTCAGGAGCAGGCGGGGGTATATTCCACACCCCTCTCAGTCCATCTGGGCACGCTCCAAACTAAGTGGACGTGCATCCTGACAAAGTGGAATAAGGAGGAAGGAAAGGGGATCCTAGGGGCCGACTTCATGGTGAGCCATGGGATCCTCGTGGATCTCCGCAACCAGTGTCTTTGGGGGGCTAGCAGACAGGGAAGAAGGTGTACTGGTCACCCCGGGCAAGGAGACCTTGTGTACTATGAAGCCCAAAGAAGGTTACGACCTCGGGCTCATGGTAAATGGTGTCCCGGAGGCACTGCAGGCAGTCGTGCAGGCAAAGCTCACAGCGTTTGCCACCCATAAACACGACTGCGGGAGGATCACAGGGTTTGAGGTTAAAATAGATGGGGACCCCATGGCCCGACCACAGAAGCAGTACAATTTCCCCAAGGAGGCACCTCCTTAGTTAAACAGGGAGTGTTGAGGCCCATAGCCACTCATGTTAATTCTCCACTTTGGCCGGTTAGGAAACCGGACAATTCATGGAGAGCCACGGTGGACTATCGGGTGCTTAACAGCAATATCCCCGCGTGTGCCCCCACAGTAGAAGCAGTGGCTAATCTTATTAGCAGTATTCCAGCATCCGCGAACACATTCACGGTGCTGGACATTTCGAATGGGTTCTGGTCCATCCCTTTATAACGGGAGGGCCAATATAAGTTTGTCTTCACCTTCAAGGGGCAGCAGTATACCTGGAACTGTCTGCCACAGGGTTTCCACAACAGCCCCAGCATCTTCCGCCAATGCATGAAGGATAGTTTAAAAGAGTTCAGTCAGCCCACTCAGTTACTGCAGTATGTGGATGACCTGCTCTTATTTACCGACTCGGTCGGGGAGCATTGCCCACTACTGGCTGAGCTGCTGCAAAGAAAGGGGTTTAAAGTCAACCCCAAGAAGGCGCAGATCGGTCAGCAAGAAGTTAAATTCCTGGGTCTGACTGTCCGCACAGGAGGGAGGGCCATAGATAAGGCAAGGAGGGAAGCGGTCCAGGAGTTACCGATTCCCAATTCAGTAAGAGGGGTGAGGTCGTTCCTGGGATTGACAGGCTACTGCAGGGATTTTATAGAGGACTATGCAGCCACAGCGGCCCCTCTGCTCCGTCTCCTACACAAGGGAGTGGAGTGGTCCTGGGATGAGGGATGCCAGGCGGCATTTGTTATTAAGTTAAAGGGAGACCTGCAGACCGCACCAGCCCTAGGAGCGATAGATGGGAAAAGGGAGTTTTTTCTGGAGGTAGCAGCCAGTGGGGATAGCCTGAGTGCTGTGCTGCTCCACGAGCGGCACAGTAGGCTGAGACCCGTGGTCTATTCCTCCAGAATACTCACCGATGTAGAGAGGAGCTACTCAATATGTGAAAGGCACCTTTTAGCCGCATATTGGGCTGTGAAGAAATCCCGGATCTTCGCAGGCACCTCTCCCATCACCCTCCTCACACACCACACACCCACTCAGATGCTTTTGGATGGGAGGATTAAAGATGGGACAGTCAGCAGCATCCGCATTGCGCGCTGGACCCTTCTCCTCTCTCAGATGGATCTGAAGGTAAAGGGCCTTTGCGAGCCAAAGCTTGCGGCCAATATGGTATACCCTGAACAGCCCATCGATGTTCCATAGATGGGGTATGGGAAGTGAACATAGGTTCACGGGCCGCGAGATCTATGTAGACGGTTCTGGGGTACGACTCACGGGTTGCGGGATCTTTGACCCAACGGCAGGCATTGCCTTGGCAATCAAGCTCCCTAACACCATGAGTGCCCAGCAGACCGCGGTGATGTACGTGGTTACACACTCCGACATCTTCCCTACCCCGTATACGATTTGCTCTGACAGTATGTTCACTTGCAACTCGTGTACGGAGTACCTGGCCATCTGGTCCCGTCGTGGGTATACCTCCGCCGACGGGAAGCCCTTGACAGTAAAGCCCCTGCTGGAGAAAATCCTGGCAGCTGTGGGGGAGGAAGGTGCAGTTTTCATCCATAAGGTGAAAGCCCATTCCTCCACAGAACCCCGCAGCCAGGACAACCAGCAAGCAGATATGCTGGCAAAGGAGGGTGCATGTGCAGGCACTTTCTGGGACCCACAGGAGTCTGGGCCAGTGGCAGGAGGGCATGCTGTTCAAGGCAGAACAGTGGGTAGTACTTCAGCTGGCGCATGAGGGGCCGGGAGCGGGACACCCTGGGCCTGAGGCCACCTGGCAACGGGTGGAACAGGCGGGATGGTGGCCAGGACTCCGGGATGATGTCCGCGAGTTGCCCATGGGACACATTAGGAGGGTGGAGGGACCATGGCAGTCAATCCAGATCAACTATATAGGGCCTTTGCCCACCACCCAAGGAGGCTACAAATACTGCCTCGTCCTGGTGGATGTGTTTTCCAAGTGGGTGGAAGCCTTCCCCTGCAGGACGGCCACAGCAATGGGGACTGCAAAGATCTTGGTGAAGGAGGTGTTCTCGCGGTGGGGACTGCCCCAGTTCGTGGAGTCCGACCAGGGAAGCCAGTTCACTGGCCAAGTCATGCAGAACACGCTCGTGCGGCTCGGTATCAAAGGGAAGTGGCACGTAGCCTACAACACGCAGTCCTCAGGGATTGTGGAGCCTATGAACCGTACCCTTAAAGAAAAACTGAGGAAAGAGGCTGTGGGGTCGCCCACTCTAATCCTCATGGGGATCCGGGCCAGCCAGTCCAAGAGTACAGGGCATTCACCACATGAGCTCATGACCGGTAGTTATGAGGACCCCCACTCATGTCCTTGCCCCAGTCCTCACTGAAGGACAACTGCAGGAAATAAACCAGGATAAATTCGCCCGCACCCTCCTAGAACACCTCAAACGAATTTATGGGCAGGCAGCAGACAGCATAGGGAGGGAGCCTAGCAAGAGCCACCAGTAGGAGATAGGAGACCTAGTGATGGTAAGAAAAGTTTAGAGCCATTCTACATGGGACCCTATAGTATAGTTGATAGGGCCAGACCCATGGTCTATGCAGTAAAACTACCCCGGTGCACAAAGTGGTTCCACGCCAACCAATGTAAATTGTATAAATCTGACCATACAAGTTCAAGTTCACAGGCTGTAAAGACAGGCGCTGTGGCTTATTTCGAGGGAAAAGTTGTCCGGACACTTCCCCGCCCCAGTGGGACCTAAGTCTTGGCCAAAGTTTAAATTTGAACCAGTTATTTAGTTCAGAAACAGAGAAACCACAGCCTGAGAGTAGAAATCTGCAGGCTGCTGCGAGTTCATTCACAGAAAATCGCTTGGGGTGGCTCCAGGGGGGAGCCGCCTTTTGAAGAGACTGCCCGCGCATGCGTAGTCGCTCTTCCCATGTTGAGCGGACATTTAGGTCCGGCTCTAAATCTTAGCTCATGACGTCATTTCAGTGTGCAACGCGGACCAGAAATTCAATGGCATCCCCCTCCATTCCGCCTGGCGCTAATAAGGACAGCTTACCTGGAACGTTTCCCAGTCGCTGTCAGGCTGGGGGGGTGTTCTTTAATAAAAGCGGCAGCCATTTTTGGAGCACAACTTCTTTGAGAGTTACAGAGCTGCACACTGAGAGCCATTTCACCACTCAGCCAGTGCTGGCAGAACAACTTCAGCTTTCTGACCATCACCTTGATGTTGGTGAGCATTTCAAACGGAGAAACTTTCTGTGCGCACTTATTATGGGGGCTGCTCTGGAGGGGAACGTCCTGCTGCTGAATCATCTGGAAAGGGCACAGAGACGCAGGAAGAGAGGGGCAGGCATGGCCAGACGGAGGAGGGCCAACAGACGTCGCCACACCAGACCTTACGCTGCCAGGGTTTTCCGACAGCAGTTTTCCTACATGAACATGTCGGAGGAGCAGTGTATCAGAAGGTTGCGCTTTAGAGGTGGTGACTGAGGTGTGCAAATCTGCAGCCTCAGATAAGGTTCTACGCAAGCGGCTCCTTTCAGGCCGCAACTGGGGACATAGCCAACATCTCGCAGTTTGCGGTGCATTGCTGCATCCGTCAAGTGACTGATGCCCTGTTTAGAAGGAGGCGGCAGTACATCTCCTTCCCAATGACCCCGGACAAGCAGGGGGAGCACGCAGAGGGCTTCGCAGCAATAGCAGACTTCCCCATGGTGCAGGGTGCCATTGACTGCACGCATGTGGCTTTGCGAGCGCCTGGCAACCGCAAGGGGTTCCATTCCTTGAATGTCCAGCTGGTCTATTAACACCGACAGCTGATCCTCGCAGTGAATGCGCGCCTTCATCCTGCGCCAGACTTCTGTTGCAGACCTTTGAGGCCACGGCTCACCCAGGAGGCTGGCTTCTCGGGGACAAGGGCTATCCTCTGTGCCCGTGGCTGATGACCCCGCTCCGTTCACCCAGCACCCCTGCTGAAGGACGAGAAACATTGTGGAGCACACAATCGGCCTGGACCATTCTGGAGGAGCCCTGCAGTACTCGCCTGAGCGAGTCTCCCACTTCGTGGTTGTATGTTGCATGCTGCATAACTTCGCTATCCTACGAACCCAGCCAATGCCACCAGACATTGGAGGAGGAGGAGGACCAAGATGGGAGGGAGGCACAAACTGGAAGGGCCGTCCGTCAGAGGCTGATCAGAAGTCGCTTCTAGGCCCCTCTCACGGAATGCTTGCTGCCATTCCAAAATGCATGTAAATAGCAGACATGGCCATTGTAAATAAAGAAATGTGGCGGAACCACCAGAGGATTACGGACAATTGTATATAATTCGTTCTACAGCAATGTAGTACAGCTGGGGGCTGCACCTTTAATGTATCTGTTAACTGTACTAGGGCTTCTTTCCTGTGCTCCGCGTTGTAAGGGGTTTTGATCGTCGAGGTCACTCTCTCTCGCACAGTAATTTACCGAGTGGTTCGACCCACTCACACCTTAGGTTCTATACACTGGATTTGAGGCAGGAACTACAATGCAGAGAATACTCTATAGACCAAGTTTAATGAAACGAAATTAAATTTTATTGCATAAAGGAAAAATTGAAAGTAAGCCAATAAGGTACATGGGAGGGAAAAACAAATCATAATACAGTACTAACCAATATATATACAGGCATATCATACTTTACAATGGTCACCATGAATTGGGGAAAACACACAGAACATCGAGTGACATCCCCTAAAATACCCACCCCCTAAATCTAGCTCGATGAGATTATGAGGGGCCAGAAACATGCTCACCAATCCAAAACTGCGGTTGGGTTGGGGTTCTTTACTTAGTGCTCTCTCTCGGGCCTGCCGTCGTGACGTGGTCATTGGGCTGTCGGCGTAGCGGGCTGCCCAAGCTAATGGCGTCTCGGCCACCTTAATTCAGCAGGACTCGCCGTCCATCATTTCGCCCACCGGCTGTCTTCTCGGTGCTCCTTCATACAACGATGGTGGTCACAGTCTCGACTTCTCCGTGCTCCTGCACACGACGCTGGTGGCTACCCGTTCTGTAAGGCGTTTCGTTTTCTTCCTCTTAGTCAACTGTCTTCTCGTCTCGTCAACAGCCCGGGGTTTTTGTCGATGATCTCCCGATAACTACCCCGGGTCTCGTCTTCTTCTTCCGAGCCTGAAAAGGCCTTCTTCGGACCCCCGAGCAATCTCTCGAAAATGATCTGCACTGGTCTCTCCCGATGCTGATGCTCCTCAATGGCTACCGAAACCCGATGATCTCCGATCCGAATTCCCTTCAACGCTACCCCAGGACTCCAGTTATACCTTTCATGGAGGCCCTTATCTCCCGCCATATCAAGGTTAGTCTTTGTTTAACTTTTGGCGGGCTTGTAGCACAGCGGGGTAGTCTATGTTTAAAGTACCTTTGGATGGCTGGTAACTGCCATCTCTGGTCTGGAATGACCTTGTATTGTCTTTAATGGGTCTTGATGTTTCCCCTTTGAATATGAAGCCGTAAACATTTTGATGGCCTTTTATCTACAGGCCCATCTGATTGTATCTGCATCCAATCCATATGTATGGGGTTCTGTCTGGTTTCGTTTCTCTGAAACTGTGTTCCAGAACTTACTGTGGGCTGTATCCACAAAAGCTGTCTGTGGACTGCAGGAACCATTTTAAAATGTCCCAAAAGCTGGTCACGGGGTCTGGTGGCCATTTTGTGTTGGGCTTCTTTTAAAAGAGTGTGGTAAAACCACCAATGAACTCCTGTACAAATGAATAACTGTCTTTAAAGCAATGTTACAGCTTCAACGCGATAACGTCATCACGTTGGTCACGTGGTGCCCCGAGTGGCGGGAAACGTGATGACGTCATAGGTGGGAGGTTCTGGGTTCAGACCTTGTGGAACTAGTTACTGTGTAGACCTGTTTGCTGTTGCTCCTGCATGTTTTTGTTTTGTTCACCAGTTTAATTAAATCCGGTTAATTTACTGAACTGCCTCGACCTCAGTGATTTCGATAGGAATCCGTTGATTCCTAGAAGAGTCTTTAAAATTAAGGCCTTTTCTGCCAATAGACCCTTATAGGACAATGTTCAATTTTGCGAATCCTACAGCGTGATGACGTCATGCCATCTGTCACGTGATGTCTCAATGGCGGGAAGAACGTGATGACGTCAGAGCTCGGAACCTTCTAGCAGTAAGAGAAGCTTTCTAGCAGACCAGACCTATTTACATTGTATCTTACAGCTATAGGTAAATAAAGGGGATGATTGTTTGTGGGGGGGGGGGGGGGGGGGTCGGAAAATTTTGGGATACAAGCAAGTTGGAAGTATCCAAGGGAGGAATGTAGGGGTCGCAAAATCCCCTCAGCCCCCGAAGATCAGGAAATATTAATCCACATCGTGGACGAAGACTTGTGTGATGGGTTGGACAATGTTTTAAAAAGCTAGTGCAGTGGCAAAGGCTGCCTGACCAGGTAAATTACAGTAAACCAGGTAAAGGATGCCCCCCTACAGGTGGTGGTCTGGTCGTCGAAGTTTTGTTGCGGTTGGGGTTCGGTGTTGGCTTGGTCGCGGTGGCCTAGATCATTACCTGTGCAGTGGTAATTATCCGAAGGTATAGTTTACCCGGCCCTGGTGCTCGTGGTCGTCAGCTTCTTCTACCCCTGCTTCGAACGTCAGCTTATGCCTGGACCGGGGTGTGTGCCCGCTCGTCCCCAACGCTTCTCTACGCTGCCCTTCTCTGCTTATCGGCCTTGCCGTTTGCCTCGTCTTCTTTTCGGTTACCGGTGGGCCTACAATTATACTACTTCGGAGGTTCCTTATCTGCGCGCCAAATCAGGGTTAGTTCTTTGTCTAAGTGATTATAGTCGTTCACTTTAACTGCTTTTTGGGTGGTTGCCCCGTTGTTAAATGTTCCTTAATGTCTCGGTGTTTGTTATTCATAATTATAGTAATCTGGGATGTTATGATTAAGGTTATCCACCAGGTGGTGCTGTAGCTAGTGCTGCTGCCAGTTAAGGTCAGCGGAGGTGCAATGGGAGGATGCAGGCCTGTATGTTTGTTACGCAGTTGTTTGTGTAATACCCACTGGAAATGTTATGTACGCTAAGTATGGTTATCAATCTTTAACTTAGACACTGTATTTATAAATGCCTGGGTTAAAGTTGCCCATGTGAAGGTACGGCAAGAACTTTTAAGGACACAATGTGACTAAGAGCATACTTTCCATAATTCTGCACCAGTATCAACTGTTGCAGACAGTGAGGCTGGGCAGTCTCCAGGCAGAAACCCCAGGAGGGGTGGAGTCGGGGTTTTCGAGCGGGAAAAGGGAGCGACTGGAAAAGAGGGCAGGAGCTGTGAAAAGAGGGCTCAGGAGGCAAATGGCTGCCGCATCCCGTCCCGGGCTTCCAAACTCGGCCGCCGCCCTTCGTATTAGTAGCTCTGCATCCAGAACTCAAAGTGGGATTCAGTGATCGTGAAGAGAATTCAACGAAGGGGTTCGGAGTCGTAAGTCTTGCAGACATTATACATGCCATGAGCTCCAACTTAAGCGCGCCAACGAAAGAGTGCACTCGAATTTGGACACAGGGACATGTTTATTATGTCTAGATTCATTCTAATGTATGCAAATGTCTAATTTAGGTCATTGACCCGTAATCTTCTTATACTGTCTGACGTTAAAACTATAAAGATAATTAGAATTAAGCCATTGTAGTAGTGATCTCCTTACTGGACTATAGAATACTGTCTACAACAGAGACCACATCTCACATATATCTAGAGAACCGTGAAGGGGTTACATTTAATAAAGTACACGGACTAATTCTAATATCTCGCCTCTTCAGAGTTCCTTGATTCACTAAATGAATTTATCACATTTGGCAACGAGGTAAAAGGACACTGTGCCGGGACTTTAAAAAAAAAAAACTCACAGCTACCAATTGGACGAGAGCATGGCTGCCACGGTAGGAACGGTCTCTGCTTTTGATATTCAAGCACAAACCTGGGAGGAATACTGTGAAGTGTTGGGTTATTTCTTCGAAGCAAATGAAATAAATGATGCCGGAAAAAGGAAAGCCATTCTTAGTTCAGTGGGAAGCCAAACCTACAGTTTGATGAAGAATCTGTTCAGTCCTGAAAAGCCTGGAGACAAATCAATTGTTGAATTAGTGGCTTTGTTAAAAGAACATTTCAACCCTAAGTCTAGTGAGATTGTACAGCGGTTCAAGTTTAATTCAAGGAACAGGAAAGAGGAAGAGAGTGTAATGGACTATGTAGGGGTGTTGCGTAAATTAGCACAAGATTGCAATTATGGGAACAACCTGAAGGAAATGCTGAGAGATATACTAGTTTGCGGAATAATGGACGACCAAATGCAGCGTAGATTATTATCCGAGACTGGGCTTATTTATGAAAAAGCATTGGAACTTGCTCAAGCCATAGAGACAGCGAACCGAGATGTAAAAGTAATACAGGGTTCAGACAGGGCTAATGCTAAGCAAGTTGCAGGTCAGGTTATTGTGCACAAGTTAAACATGCCTCAGAAACCACAATGTGAACATGTGAAGGCATGTTATAGATGCAAGGGCGATCACCTGGCGAGTGAATGCCGGTTTCTGGAGGAAAAGTGCCACAAGTGTGGGAAACAAGGACACATAAAACGAGCATGCAGGGCAAAATCACCTGTGGAGGAATCCAAACCAAAAGGGGGAGGAAAGCAAAACCAAGGAAGAGAAGTGAAAAAACATGGAGCACACCACATCAGCGGGGAAGCTGAAGAAGAGGACATGTTCATAATGTATAGCATGTTAGAGAACATTCCAAAAGTGGCTCCTATCACATTGCAACTGACAGTAAATGACTCTAAAGTAAACTTTGAAGTTGATACAGGGTGCGGTGTAACCATAATGAACAGGGTAGAGTATGCAAAATTGGGGAACCGTGCAAAAGTTTCAGAGTTAAAGCCTTGCTCTCTGCATCTTAAAACATATACAGGTGAACGAGTAGTGACATTAGGTGGGACACAGTGGAACAGCTACCTACAGTTATAGTATCGGGTACCGGACCAAACCTGTTAGGTCGGGGGTCGGGGCTGGACTGGGGAGCAGTAAATCAAATAGATGAGGGCAAACAGTTGACTTTGCAAGAAGTGCTGAGTGAACATGAGAATGTGTTCAAGGAGGAACTTGGCACATTTAATGGCCCCCCAGCTAAGATTTATGTAGACAAGGAGGCACCGCCAAGGTTTTTTAAACAACGACCTGTGCCTTATGCCATGATCCCCCATCGGCGGGAAAAACGTGATGACGTCATGGACCGTCGAAGCAGTCCTCGTGGAGCTTCCGAACTGACTAGACGTTTTCTTGCATCTGTTTGTTAAACTCAATTAGTTTCACATTAAACATCGTTTGTTTGATCGCCTGAGTCGACCTCATGATAGGAACTAGACATTCCTACATTACCATAAAATACACACAAGGGCTTGTTTACATATAACCACTTCCCGTTTGGTGTCTCTGGATGACATTCTGGTGACGGGAAGAACCGACCAGGAGCATCTGAGTACTCAGAGGTACTACAGAGATTGTAGAGGGAGAAAGTGCACTTTCCTGGGGAATAAAGCAGTGTTCCTGGGACACAGAGTGGACGCCACCAGGCTCCATCCAATCAAGGAGAAGTGGCTGAGTTAAAATGAACTATTATAATAGGTTTTTACCAAACTTGTCAACAGTGTTAGCACCTCTTCACAAACTACTGCGCAAGGAGACACAGTGGCAGTGGGGAGAGGAGCAGGGGGTTTAATTTGAACAGTCCAAGAAACTGATGCTGTCATCGGATGTGCTAGTTCACTACAATGAAGAGAAAGACATCATTCTCTCTTGTGACACTTCACCTTACGGGGTGGGGGCAGTTCTTTCACACTGCATGAAAGATGGAACTGAAAGACCAATAGGGTTTATGTCCCGAACTCTAACACCAGTGGAAAAAAACTATTCCCAGTTAGTCAAAGAGGGGTTAGCAGTAATGTTTGGGTTACAGAGGTTCCACAAGTACATGCATGGCAGGAAGTTCACCATATGCACCAATCATAAACCTCTTCTCTCTTTTCAATGAAATGAAAGCAGTTCCACAGATGGTGTCACCCCGGATCCAGAGGTGGGCAGTGACATTGAGGGCATATGAGTATGTCATCGTCTACAAGGCGGGCAAGTGCCATGGGAACGCAGATGCCTTGAGCCGTCTTCCACTGCCAGGCACACCTATCCTTGCAGCTCCAGAGGACAGAGTTTTGATGTTGGAGGACACTGACATGGCACTTGTGACTGCAGAGCAAGTAAGAACATGGACAGGTAAAGATCCAGTACTGTCTACAGTTTGAGAATATGTGGTGAGGGGATGGCCACAGCATCCGGAAGGGACTGACGTCACACCCTAGTGTCAGGAAAACAGAGCTGAGTGTGCAGGATGGTTGCGTGTTGTGGGGAGCACGAGTGATTATTCCACAGCCAGCACGACAGTCTATCCTAGAGCAACTACATCAGTGTCATCCTGGGGTCTCGCGTATGAAAGCCTTGGCTAGGAGTTACTTGTGGTGGCCAAAGCTAGATGAGATAGAAAATCTTGTCAAGACATGCAGCACTTGCCAGGTACACAGGAAGGCACCAGCAGCGGCTCCTCTCCACCCCTGGGAGTGGCCGGATAATCCATGGAGAAGATTGCACTTAGATTATGCGGGTCCATTCATGGGGAAGATGTTCCTCAATTATTGATGCACATTCCAAATGGATGGATGTTTATCCTGTTAATTCTGCTTCCTCCACTACTACTATAGACTGCCTGTGTCAGAGCTCCAGTAATCAAGGGCTACCGGAGATCGTGGTAAGTGACAATGCCACTTGTTTTGTGAGTACAGAGACAAAAGAGTTCATGAGAAACAATGGCATAGTGCAGGTGACCTTGGCTCCATATCATCTGTCCTCAAATGGACTTGCGGAGAGAGCCGTACAAACATTTAAAGAGATGATCAAAAAAAGTGCAGAAGGGAGTTAGCAGCCAAAGTGTCACGGGTTCTGTTCAGCTACAGAATAACACCTCAATCCACCACAGGACTCTCTCCTGCGGAGATGTTATTAGGTCGTAGACTATGCTCCACTCTTGACCTTGTCCACCCAGACCTAAAAATGAAAATGGAAAACAGACAAAACAAACAAAAAGAGAACCATGACAAAAGAACAAAGAGCCAAAGTTATGGAGAAGGAGATGCGGTCCCAGTGATGGACCAAAGTGGATTCCTGGCTTCATAGACTCAATGACAGGTCCAGTATCATACAAGGTGATGTTGGGAGATGGTAGGGTAGTACGCAGACATGTAGATCAGATACTTACCAGACAAGGGGAAATTGAAATTGAGGTTCCAGATGCAATGGCTGAGGACTGGTTTGCCCCCAGTTATCCAAGTGCATCTGTGGTGCCACCACCATGGACAGACAATTCCACAGGAACCCATTCGTCAAGAGGAAAGCATCGTTGCAGAGTCAGATACTCTGTAGGGTTGCAAAGGGGTGGAAAGTTTCCGGTAAATTTTTCACGGGAAGTTTAGCTTGGGAATTTGGCCCAAAAAAGCACAATCTAGCATAATATTGTATTTTTTGTATTTCTTTCTTTTTTTTTCCCCACAGGTCCTCTCTTAAAATTATTAACAGAGATGGATTCTTAATTATTAAGGAATTTCTTAATCAATATATGTTTATCTTCTTACTTGGCTTGTTTTAATAATTACAAGTTTTGTGTGTGACTGTGAACAAATGTGTCCTGATTGGTTGGATGAGCGATTAGCTCCCTCTATTTGTAATATTTGCACATCGAATTGTGATTGGCCTGCAGGCATCTGTAAGACTGCTATAGTTTTTTTAAGATCCAGGTTAGGGTTCCTGAGGGAAGTCATTTTGTTTTCTGCTGATGTTGTGATGATGCAGTAAGTAAATCAGACTTTATACCAAATACACCAGTTACTTGTTGAACTCTGTTGTCCGAGGAGACGTTGTAAGGGGTGGTGTGTGGGTTGTTGCTTGTCAGCTTCACCTCTGGCTCCTTTGAGCATTTCAAATCGCTCCCACTCCCTTTTGTTATAGACTTTGGACTTTTTTTGGGGTCGTAATAAACTTGCAACAGACACCTGGGTTAGTCAAAAAGTCAGATCTTTATTTTGAGACAGGAAAATACACAATACAACAAAACTTATACTTTAAAAGGGTGGGGAACACTCTGAAATAAGCGAGGGAGAATAATAATACACAAAAACCCTTACCCTCCCAACCCCACTACACTAGCTAGGCTGGAATCCAGAGGACCAGGAAATGCTCACCAAAACGACTTTCTTGAGAGATGTAGAGGTTCACGATTTTGGGGTTCTCTAAGTTGTGGTGGTTGGGGCCTGCCGTACCCCGGATGTGGTAGAAGACTGCACCTGCGTTTTGTCTTCAGATTGGGTTTGTCCGCAGATGCGGTTAGTCGCATTGTTGGATCTATCGGGTAAGTACCCAATTTTCTTTGGTTACAGCTAGTTTTAGGTTAGTCAGACTAGCCTGTAGAGGGGAAACAAGTCTTTGGTTCGTGAGTTTTTCGGCGGTTGTTGGTTTCTGTAGGCCTTTGGTTGCCGCGATCTGTTTCTTCTTTCGTCCTCTGAGTCTCCGATGATGATCTCTCTCCTGAGCTGGGTGGCTGAACTTGAACTCGAACTGGCTGCCCTCTCGACTTGACTGTTGAACTGAAAAGGCAGGCCTCAATTATACTAATTTGGGGCCTCTCAGGTTTCTTTGTTAGGTTTGGTGGGCTCATTATTTTTAATGTCCTTTAAAACTTTAACGGGCTTCGGGGATGGCCGATCCAAACTTAAAGAGTTTAGGGGATGGCTCATCCAAACTTAATCGGCCTTTAACTGGTTTCGGGATTGCCTTGAAACCAGTTTTGAAATGCAAAACGTTTGTCAATCTCTAATTGATTTTGGACTGTGGTTTGTTTGTGGCCCTTCCTTTGTATGGCTGGGGACATGTCCTGTTTACTCGATACCTGGCTCTGCGACTTCTCGGCGGGAAAACAGGCTTTATTGTCCTTATGTAAAACTGGGGCGGCCCTGGACATTCCAATATCCAAACCTCGGGGCCCACCCCGCCTCCCCTTTGTTCCAGCCTTTTGCAAGCCTGAACATGTCTTTTTAAACCAGCCAGGTTGACATCTAACCCAGAGATTAAAAAGAGCATGTGGGGGGCGGTAGCAGGTGATGAGCAGCATTATTGTGCCAACAGGGAAGCCTAGCCAGGCCATCATTTTTGCCGCCGTCTACTTAAAAGGTTGATTGCAGCTTTGGAAGGGCAGAGGATTGGAGGTATTCTGAAAGATAGTTAGATGATGATCGCTGAAAATAGCTGAAAAGAACTGATGCTTCCCTGGAGGTTCTGCTGGACGCTGCTCAGGCCAGGAGGGATGAAAACCAGCTGCCACACGATGTGGCAGAAAAACTTAGGGAGTGCGACAATAAGGTTGAGAGCGGCAGACCTGCGGGATAATCGGCAGGTTTAGAAGCGCACCAGAGACCAGGTAGGCCTCAGAGCGGCAGACCTGCGGGAGAATCGGCGGGTTTGAAAGTGTGCCAGAGACCAGGTAGTCCTCAGAGCATACTTATCTCCAATCTCCAAACTCAGAGGGAGGGAGAGAAATAAAAATTAAACTTTAACTCTGTGATGTACAGTTTCTAAAGTCTCTGTTGTGTAGCGAGGACTGTTGGTAAACCAGGGCCCTTAAATATACCATTTAACTGTAGTGTAATTGGTGGGATTGATTTGATTTATAACGTAATTTCAATTAATTAAAGGATAAGTCATGACAGGAGAGCCCGACCCCGTGGCATGCTCTTCCTGTGCTATGTGGGAACTCGGGGACACTTCCTGTGTCCCTGAGAACTGTGTGTGCAGGAAGTGTGTGCAGCTGCAGCTACTGGGATACATACTGGACCATTCGCGATGCGTTTAAGCAGTTGGTCACACCGCAGGCAAAGGTTGGACAGGCAGAAAGGGAAGAGGTGACCAACAGAGCAGGGGTCCCCTGTGGACATCCCCCTCTCAAACAGATACACCACTTTTGAGTGCTGTTGGGGGGGGATGGCTTATCGGAGGAAGGCAGCAGCAGCCAGCTTCCTGGCACCAGGGGTGGCCCTGCTGCACAGGACGGGAGGAAAAAGAGGGGGTAGAGCTATAGCAATAGTAAGAGGAATAGATAGGCGTTTCTGCGGCCGCAAACGAGACTCCAGGATGGTGTGTTGCCTCCCTGGTGCAAGGGTCCTCAGAGCGGCTGCAGAACATTTTGGAAGGGGAGGGTGAACAGCCAGTTGTCGTGGTGCATATAGGTACCAACGATGGATGAAGTCCTAAAAGCTGAATATAGGGAGTTAGGAGGTAAACTAAAAAATAGGACGCTACCAGTGCCACGTGCTAGTCAGAGTAGAAATAGAAGGATATTTCCGATGAATACGTGGCTAGAGGAATGGTGCGAGGGGGAGGGATTCAAATTCCTGGGACATTGGAACCGGTTCTGGGAGAGGTGGGACCAGTTCAAACCGGACGGTTTGCACCTGGGCAGGGCTGGGACCGATGTCCTAGGGGGAAGTGTTTACTAGTGCTCTGGGGGAGGGTTTAAACTAAAGTGGCAGGGGGTTGGGAACCTGAGCAGGGGGACAGAGGAAAGGAAAACAAGGATAAAAGCAAAAGATAGGAAGGAAAAAAAACAAAAGTGGCAATCAGAAATCAATGGTTTAAATCAAACATGGCCACAGTAAATAATAATTCTAATAGGTCGAAGTGCTTAAAAAACAAGGTGGATGAATGAGCTGCGCAAATAGAGGTAAACGAATATGATTTGTTTGGATTTACGGAAAAATGGCTCCAGGGTGGCCAAGGCTGGGAATTCAACATCCAGGGGTATTCAATATTCAGGAAAGATAGGCAAAAAGGAAAGGGAGGTGGGGTAGCATTGCTGGTTAAAGAAGGCATTAACACAATTGTAAGGAAGGATATTAGCTCTGATGATGTGGAATCTGTACAGGTAGAACTGAGAAATACCAAGGGGCAGAAAACGTTAGTGGGAGTGGTATATAGACCTCCAAACAGTAATGCGGAGGTCGGGGATGGCATTAAACGGGAAATTAGAGACGCGTGCAATAAGGGCACAGCAGTCATCATGGGTGACTTTAATCTACATATAGATTGGGCTAACCAAATTAGTAACAATACTGTGGAGGAGGAATTCCTGGACCAATACGTCGAGGAACCACCCAGAGATCAGGCCATCTTAGACTGGGTATTATGTAACGAGAAAGGATTAATTAGCAATCTTGCTGTACGAGGCCCCTTGGGTCGGAGCGATCATAATATGATCGAGAATGAAGTAGTTGACTCAGAGACTAGGGTCCTGAATTTAAATAAAGGAAACTACGATGGTCTGAGGCGTGAGTTGGGTAGGATTGATTGGGGAATGTCACTCAAAGGGTTGACGGTGGATAGGCAATGGCAAACATTCAAAGACCGCATGGGTGAACTACAGAATTTGTTCATCCCAGTTTGGCATAAAAATAAAAAAAGGTGACTCAACCGTGGCTAACAAGGGAAATTAGGGATAGCATAAGATCCAAGGAGAGGAGATATAAATTGGCCAGAAAAAGCAGCAAACCTGAGGATTGGGAGCAGTTTGGGATTCAGCAAAGGAGGACAAAGGGATTAATTCAGAAAGGGAAAACAGAATATGAGTAAGCTTACAGGGAACATAAAAACTGACTGTAAAAGCTTTTATAGATATGTGAAGGGAAAAAGATTGGTGTAGTCAAGCGTAGGTCCCTTGCAGTCAGAATCAGGGGAATTTATAATGGGGAACAAAGAAATGGCTGCAATTAAATACATATTTTGGTTCTGTCTTCACAAAGGAGGACACAAATAACCTCCCAGAGATGTCGGGGAACATAGGGTCTGATGAAAGGGAGGAACTGAAAGAAATCAGTATTTGTAGGGAAATGGTGTTAGGAAAATTGATGGGATTGAAGGCCGATAAATCCCCAGGGCCTGATAATCTACATCCTAGGGTACTTAAGAAGTGGCACTAGAAATAGTAGATGCATTGCTGATCATTCGATGGAATCTGGAACAGTACCCATGGATTGGAGGGTAGCTAATTGTAAGAGTCATGAAGGTTTAAGAAAGTGTAAAGAAGAAAGAAAATACCTTAAAATATTGGTTAAATATCATGGTACAGTATGTATGTACATTTGTTTATTATTGATGCATATTCTAGTATAATATAGTTAATTTACCTGACTGACTTATTGTATTGAGAAACCCCCTCTTTTCTCGTTCCAATGGTATCATCCTTAAGCTTGTCACATGATATATCCAGCCATTTTTACAGTTCAAGCACCATGAGGCTAGGAAAGGTAGAGGCTTTGATGGCTGTGCAGCAATACAGTTTTTGACCGTGTTTAAACGTGTTTTACTTTGAAATCCTGTTTGAAATGTATTACAGTAAACAGTTAAAAGACAAAGTTACGTTTTGGAACGTTTTATTTCGACACACATCTACTCGTTGCTAAAAGCCTCAAAGCTAAAGCTCAGTGGCTGCATATTGAAAACTACAGAGCGCCACTACATTAGTCAAAAACTCGCTCCCTATGAAGGAAAGGACGGAATTGTCAGCGAACGTATATACAGGAATGGTCACGGAGCCAGACGGCAATATAAGTAAGCGAAGGTACAGTGACTGTTACTTGCCTTGTTCATTCTATTCAGAAGCAAGATAAAAGCTGCGGGTAAAATGGCCGCCACCTCATGGAGCCATGAGGGGCTTCCCCCGGCTGTACAAAGGATTGTTGGCCAAAAGAGGGAAGTAAAGCTCACCCCAAAAGCAATGGAAGAGAAGTTACATAGAAGCTAGCTCAGATAATGTCTCATGGAAGATAGTGCTAATATTGAGAAAGTTGAAGACATAATGCATTATGATTTCTCCAAGTTGTATGAAGAATTTACTGTACTCAATGAAGATGTATTAGCAGTTTTGTCTGAAGATAAGGGAAACGCTGACCAGCACAACTGGTTTGATCTTAAATCATGTAACATTAAGGACTATGTCAAGGCCACGGAACAGTGGATGTTGAAGATTCGTCAAGATGCTGATACAGCAGAGAAAGATAAAGATGACGATGAAGTCGGACCAGATGATAGCATTTCAGCCAGACTGAGCAAAAATCGAAAAGAAGGTAGCTCTGTTACTGGACACAGGTCAGTCGCTTCTACCACATGCTCGTCGCAGCGCATGAGAGAAGAGGTTGAACGGTCAGCGTTGATGGCGCGCGCAGCATCTTTAGTGGAAAAGCAAGCTCTTGAACGGGAACAGGCCCAACTGAAGGCTAAGAAAGAACAGCAGGAGCTAAAAACAGCTATTGCGGTCTCAAATGCCAAGTTGAGTGTGTTTGAAGATTATGAAGCCTCACAGGATGGCATGAACGACTACTGCCAGTCAATGGTGTCACACAGAGTTGGATCCAGGGCACCTTCAAGAGTTAAAAGAGAGTCTGAAGACCATCTCCTGGCATTACAGCTCCACTAACAGCAGCACATGCTGCTGCCCCAGACGTCAGTCTAGACTAGACCCTGCTGATGACCACCAGAGGCCTGAAGACACAGAGAGAAGCCTATACCGAGTGATGCAGCATCAGAACGAAATTACAGAGATGCTTGTAAAACAACAGAATCTGTTTCGACTCCCTCAAAGAGACATACCAGTGTTCCAAGGCGACCCACTCAAGTATAAGCCCTTCATCAGATCC
The DNA here is from genome assembly GCF_052327205.1 of Somniosus microcephalus. Classification (NCBI taxonomy): domain Eukaryota; kingdom Metazoa; phylum Chordata; class Chondrichthyes; order Squaliformes; family Somniosidae; genus Somniosus; species Somniosus microcephalus. The sequence goes on from NC_140997.1 coordinate 138,208,231, forward strand.
TTCGAACAAGCCATTGACTCCAAAACAGAGAGCAGCAGTGATAAGTTGTACTACCTGGAACAGTACACCAGTGGTAAACCACAAGACCTGGTCAGAAGCTGTGAACACATGAGACCAGACCGGGGATACATAGAAGCCAGGAAGTTGCAGCACGGTGGCATAGTAGTTAGCACTGTTGCCTCACAGCGCCAGGAACCCGGGTTCGAATCTGGTGTGGAGTTTGCACATTCGTGGGTTTTCTCCGGGTGCTCCGGTTTCCTCCCACAGTCCAAAGATGTGCGGGTTAGGTTGATTGGCTATGATAAATTGACCCTTAGTGTTAGGGGGATTAAATACGTGGGGTTACGGGGATAGAGTGGGATATGTGTTGGTGTAGGGGTTACGGGGATCGGGTGGGATATGTGTCTATCTGCACTGTGGGGTTTCTGTGAATTCTGTGAATTCAGGAGCACTATGGTAACGAGCTGAAGATAGCCACTGCATATATTGAAAAGGCTATTAAGTGGCCACAGATCAGATTGGAGGATGGGCATAGGATGTCGCAACACCATGGAGGATGTTGAATTCATGGAAGAGATGGACAATCCTACGACTATGAGAATCATCATCTCTAAGCTTCCTTACAGGATGAGAGAACAATGGAGAGGAACAGCCTTTGAGATAATGGAGAGATGGAAAGGTAGAGCCAGGTTTGCAGACTTAGTGAATTTCATAGACAAACAGGCTAAAGTTGCTATGGACCCATTGTTCGGAAACATCCAGGATGTCAGCCCAACTACTGATGGAAGAGTGAAAGCCAAGCCTGCTGAATCAAAGACTCGGGGAAGCAGCTTTGCAACTATCGTCACTCAAGCTGGAGAAGTCTCAGAACTCATCTCCCAAAAAGAGCAGCACAGTGACGCCTGCTAATGCCTTTCAGAAGCCATGTTTATTCTGCCAGAAGAATCACACATTGGATTTCTGCAGTGACATCAAAGCACAGCCACAAAGACAGAATACAATGGCCTATGTTTTGGATGTCTTTCTCAGGGGCATCGGAGTAGAAACTGTAAGCAAAGAACAACATGCAGAGTGCGCACTCGGAAACATCCCAGTCTGCTGCATATCCATAAAGAAGAACAAGTCTCTAAGAAGAGTGAAGAAAACAACAAAGACGAGAAGGTTGTTTCAAGTGCTCTGGTGTCACTAGAACCAGAGACTTGTGGATTCACTGGGGCCGGTGACAGTGATTGTATTCTTGCCATCGTACCTGTGAAGATCCAAGTCTAAGAGGAGTGAGAAGTTTGTGGCTTCATGGATCCAGGTAGTTCAGCAACGTTCTGCACAACGTTAGAGGCAGAAGAACAGAAATCCTATTATGCACCATGGGTCATGAGAAGTCAGTGCAAAGTTACATCCTGTCAGACTTAGAAGTGTGTGGACTTGAAGAGAAGGACTTCATAGACCTGCCTAATGTTTTTACACAGTTAAAATAGGGAACTTAGCCCTGCAGAAGGATGTGGAGAGATGGCCTTACCTGGGAAAGGTGCGTCTCCCATACATTGAAGCAGAAATTGGCCTATTAATTGGAACCAATGCCTACAAAACTATGGAGCCATGGCAGGTGATAAACAGCCAGGATGACGGACCCTACGCCGTCAGGACAGCCCTTGGATGATGGCAACAAGGAGGAACGACAAAATGTCACAGTTAATCGCATCTCTATTGCAAGCATTAAAGAGCTGTTGATACAGCAGTTCAACGCAGACTTCTCAGAACGCAGCTGTGAGGAAAAGACTGAGATGTCACAAGAAGAAAATCAGTTCATGGATTTAATGACAAGGTCGGCAGCTATAAGACAGACCGCGAAGATGCCGAACAATCGTAGCATAGCAGAGCGCCATCAGTCTAAAGAGAAAGCTGAACAAGAACCCCGACTTTCACGAGGACTACAAAGGCTTCATGAGAAACATCCCGAGGAACAGTTGAACAGAGAAGATGGAAGGGTCTGGTACATTCCTCATGACGGTGTGTATCACCCAAAGAAAAAGATCTCATTCAGAGGAACTTCACTGAACGACCAGCTGCTTCAAGGTCCTGATCTTACCAACACCCTCATTGGTGTCTTGACGAGGTCTAGACAAGAGCTCGTTGCCATGTCAGATTATGGCCCAGAAATTCGTGTCCCAACGCTTGAGTACGGACGGAGTACTCACGCGTGGACCCAATGGAAATGCCGGAATCTTGCATGCACTATGCATGCGCGGGAAACCGGCACTTGTTCAGAGGTCGAACGCGTGCGCGTTGAACTTCCTTTTTTTTTCAGGTTTTAACGTGCGGGTAAGTCTGTACATTTTAGAAATGTAAAAAGCAGCCGTAAGGATTTCATTTTCAAAAGGTAAGTGGTCAATTTTTTCCACAGGTTTTTTACTTTTAAATACTTTAAAGCAAGGTAAGTTTATTTAATTATTTTTAAAAGTTATTTAATGTCATTTATAGTTTATTTACAAAGTGTGATTTTTTTTAAATTTATTTGAAGGTAAAGTACAGTTTTACAGCCTCAGCATTTATACGTTTTGACAGGTCTATCTGTCAAGACTTATGAATGGAGCATTCCCTGCTCCGATTGGCTGCCTGTTGCTCACGTGATCCCAGGGGACGCTTCGCACTAACTACGCCCCTGGGACACGCCTCAGAGGAATTCCACGCAGGCCAAGAGGTCAACTGCCGGCGCGCTAAGTAAGTGTAGGTTGGGGGCTTGCACCCGTGGGAAGCCCCCGACCCGAATTTCTGGGCCATAGAATCAATGTTCTACCAAGTCAGAGTCCCTGACGAAGATGTTGATCTTCTGCGTTTCCTTTGGTGGCCAGATGGCGATGTTAGTCAAGCTATGGTGGAATGTAGAATGGCCGTACACTTGTTCGGAACCACATCATCTCCCAGCTGTGCAAGCTACGCTCTCAGAAAGACTGCAGAAGATGGCAAAGGCAAGGCACCATCAGAGGCTGGGGAGACAATCTTCAGAAACTTTTACGTCGATGACTGATGTCCGTGTCAACAGAAGACGATGCCATTGCACTGTCAAGAGACCTTAGAACTCTGTGTTCGAATGGAGGATTCCATCTGACTAAGTGGATAAGCAACAGCAGAGCAGTTCTAGCTTCTATCCCAGAAAAGGAAAGAGCCACTGGACCTGAGCCACGATGTCCTTCCTATCGAGAGAGCTCTTGGTGTACAATGGTTCATTGAGTCAGACACGTGGTGAACGAAAGACCATCCACAAGACGAGGGATTCTCTTCGTGGGTCGACCCTCTTGGATTCCTAGCACCACTCATTCTGCCGGTGAAGCTGATCCTACGAGAGCTGTGTAGAGACGAGAGAGGCTGGGATGAAGATATCCCCGAAGGTCAAGCTCAGAGATGGCTCAGATGGTTGACAGATTTGCAACAACTTTCTAGCTTCAACGTCAGATGCATCAAGCCTGAGAGTTTTGGAGTTACAAAGACGGCTGAACTACATCATTTCTCGGACGCCAGTGAGGACGGCTACTTACCTCTTGCTGACAAATCAACAGGGCCAGAAACATTGTTCCTTCCTCATGGGGAAATCTAGGATGGCTCCGCTGAAGCAGGTCACCATCCCGAGACTGGAGTTGACGGCAGCGCTTGTTGCAGTTAAAGTTGACAAGGTGATGCGGAAAGTTACAGTTCCCACTGGAAGAATCTGTCTTCTGGACGGATAGCACGACGGTGCTGAAGTATATAGAGAATGAGAAGATACGCTTCAACACCTTCGTAGCAAACAGAATCTCATCCATTAGAGAAGCTACACAACCATCTCAGTGGAGGTATGTAAACACCTCATTAAACCCAGCAGATCAAGCCTCACGGGGATTGAAGGCTGAAAACTTCATGAGGAGCGAAACTTGGATACAAGGCCCAAGTTATCTGCTGGAAACAGAGCGATCATGGCAAGAAAGACCAGATATGCCAAGTCAGATTGCTGAAGACAACGTCGAAGTCAAGAGATCAGTCACAGCAAATCTCATTAACTACGAAAGAGAACTTTGACACAGTGAACAAGCTTGTTAACCATTTCTTAATATAGTTAATTTACCTGACTGATTTATTGTATTGAGAAACCCCCTTTTCTTGTTCCAATAGTATAGTCTGAGAGACCCCCTTTATTCTTGCTCCAATGGTATAGTCCTTAAGCTTGTCACATGATATATCCAGCCATTTTTACAGTTCAATCACCACGAGGCTAGGAAAGGTAGAAGCTTTGAGTTTTTGACCGTGTTTAAACGTGTTTTACTTTGAAATCCTGTTTGAAATGTATTACAGTAAGCAGTTAAAAGACAAAGTTACGTTTTGGAACGTTTTATTTCGACACGCGTCTACTCATTGCTAAATGCCTCAAAGCTAAAGTTCAGTGGCTGCATATTGAAAACTATGGAGCGCCACTACACTAATGTTACCCCACTATTCAAAAAAGGTGGTAGAGAGAAAACGGGGAATTACAGACCGGTAAGCCTGACATCGGTAGTGGGGAAAATGCTACAGTCCATTTTAAAAGATGTAGGCCTAGAAATTCAGTTTTGGGGCGCTAACGTTAGCGCCCGCCCGACTTTAGCGCCCGCCCCAAAGTTGCGCCCCCTTCGCCGAAATTCAGTCGCTTCGCCCTAAGAGGTTGCTGGAGCGCTAAAAGAGGCGTTACACAACTATCTTTAGGCGCTAAGCCGGCGGTGCACAGCGCGGGTGCGGTCATTTTTTGATTGACAGCAGACCCCGTGGCGCCGGCAAGCTCTTAAAGGGGGAAGGGACGATTTGGTCTGCTGCCACGCCCTGCACACTGCAGCTTTCAAACTAGGCCTCAACACTGCTGCTGAGCCCAAGGAGAAGGCCAGTGAGTGTGCCCTGCGCTTCTCAGAGCGTGATCTGGATATCATGCTGACAGCATTGGAGAAGAGGCGCAGGATCTTGTTCCCACCCACCGCGTCTACACCAAAGCCTGGAGGGAGATCGCCACCCATCAGGGGAGGACTCAGGTCCCGCAGCAGAGGGCGAAGTGTTGGACACGTCTTCCCTGGACGAGAGCCTGGAGCAACTTTCAGAGGGGAGTGCAGCTGCTGGGACCAGTGGCGTCCAGCCACCCAGGAGGGCTGCGGGTGGGCCGCGGCCTTCCCCCCAGAGGGGGGAAGGATCGGAGGGGAGTGCAGTTGCTGCGGACATTCGGCGCCAGCAACGTGGCAAGGGTCGCCTAGCTCGGACCCCTGCTCCCCAGCGGGAGAGTCCCGCCTCCAGTCCGGCCACCTTCACCTCGGAGGAGGCGCGCCAGCTGGACAAAATGGCCAAGGATTCGGACCGCCGCCACACAGAGCTCATGCAGGTGGTGGGGCGGATGCCTGAGGCCATCGAGTCGCTGGCTACCAGTGTGCGGGAGTTTGGGGCATCAAATGCCGAGAGTGGCCGGATGATGATGGAGGTAGTGGAACGGATGTGGCGGATGTGATGCGGGCGCAGACCAGGGCAACAGGGGCACTCACTGCTGCCACACGCGCTGCCTCAGCCAGGCATCGCCAGGACACCCGTCGCGCTGCAGCAGCACAGCGATCCGCCCTTCGGCTGATTGGTGCGGATCCTGCAGTGCGGGCCCGGGCGAGTGCCAGCGTGCGACATCACCAGCCAGCGCCTCCAATACGCCAGCTTACCCACATTGCGCCATCCGTCGCCACCACTCCCCCAGTGGAGAGTCAACGGCAAGCGGCTGGAGCTGATGGTGGGCAGGCACATGTGCGCCAATCAACAGCCGGCCCCTCGAGGCCCAAAGCCCGTGTAGGCCGCTCCCCAAGGCCATCTGGCGGAAGGACATCTGACCCTCAGGCGCCTTCCCCCAGCCTCACAGCAGCCACTGGGCAAAGCTTGCGGAGGAGCAGCAGGCCGGGCAGGGGCGCCAAAAGGCTGGACAAGGTCTCGCCCTCGCGGGCGTGGCCAGCTTTCATTTTATATAGCGGTGGCCATCTTTATTTTGGCCATGGTTGTTTTGTTTATGGGTATGTTTTTTGCGTTAAGGCCGAGGTTGAGGCCTGGTTTGTTCAAATGTGGAGTTACTCCTCCCCAGGTTGTGGGAGTGAGTCGCTTGTTGCACTTTTTGTGGGGGCCGTTGATTGTTTTTGGGATTCATGTGGGAAGGGGTTTCATTTTTGTCAAAAAAAAATTTACCTTTATTCAGACAGTGTCCATGGTTGTTCTTGTTAGTCTTTGTTGCCTTCGCCGGCTGAGGGCTTGCGGAGCGGCTGCATTCATCTTCCTTCATGGCCACAAGGCATTCCCTGACAGGGGGCTTAGAAGTTACATTCAATAAGCTGGCGACGGACGGCCCTTGGACCTTGTCGCTCCCTCCTGGGAACGTACTCCTCCTCCTCCTGAGGTGGTGGTCCAACGTCAGGTGGCAGTGCCTGAATCCTGCGGAGAGCCAGGTTGTGTAGCATGCAGCAAACTACGACAAATTGGGAGACCCGGTGCGGCGAATACTGCAGAGATCCGCCGGAACGATCAAGGCAGCGGAACCGCTGCTTGAGGACCCCAATAGTTTGCTCGATGATGTTTCTGCTCGTTTGATGGCTCTCGTTGTATGCCTCTTCAGCAGCGGTCCTGGGCGCGCGGAGCGGGGTCTTGAGCCAGGTACACAAAGGATAGTCTTTGTCCCAGAGTAGCCATCCTCTTGGGGGAGGCTGTGCCTCGAACATGTCATGCACAGTACTCTGCCGCAGGATAAAGGCATCGTGGCAGCTGCCTGGAAAGCGGGCATTGACAGCCAGGATGCGCTGCTTGTGGTCACACACCAGCTGCACATTGAGAGAATGGTAGCCCTTCCCGTTGCGATACTGCTCGCCATGCTCCAGAGGTGCCCGCAAAGCCACATGCGTACAGTCAATGGCGCCCTGCACCAAGGGGAAGGCCGCGAGTCTTGCAAATCCCACTGCACGCTGGTGCTGGCTCTCCAGGGCCATGGGGAAGGAGATGAATTGGCGTCTCCTTCTGAAAAAGAGATCGGTCACCTGGCGGATGCAGCGATGCACGCCGAACTGGGATATGTTAGCTATGTCCCCAGCAGCGGATTGGAAGGAGCCGGTGGCATAGAAGTTCAATGCCACCGTCACCTTCACTTCCACCGACAGAGATGTCCTGCACCTGAGCTTTGGACGCAGATCTCTGCGAAGCAGGTGGCAGATCTCTGCAGCCACCTCCTTTCGGAATCTCAGCCTTCTTACACATCGCGCGCCCCTCATGGTGAGGTAGGAGCGCTGCTGGCGGTATACCCTGACTGGGTAAGGCCTATGTTGCCGACGCCTGGCTGCCCCTCTGACCCCGCGTCTGCGAGCCCTACGCCCATGGCGCTGAAACTCCGCGTTGGCACCCCATGCAACCCCATCAAATGCTGGCAAACAGTCAAATTTCCAACAGGGCACTTGCAGCGCTTTGGCCTGAGTCCAAAAATACCTGAGCTATTGCTGCGCGAAACCAGTTAGCTCTCCTCCTTGTTGTGTGTCCAGAAATCCGTTGCACAAGAGTGTTTGCTGCAAAATGGCTAATTTGCGCTCCCCGGGGCCCGCGTCGGCTGTGTTGCGTTCCATTTTACAAACGCTCTGGCCGCCAGCCGCACAATGGGGCGGTCCGACTGAAGTTTGGAATCGGGGCGCGCAAAGGGCGTTGCACGAGGATGTGACGTCATTTTCTGCGCGCGCAGCTGGGCGGGCGCTAAACTTTGCGCCGGCGCTAAGGGTCAACTTAATTTGGGGCGAGGCGCAAACTGCGCTGCGCCCGCCCAAAATTCACTTCTCTTAAGGCGCTAACTGCTGGCGCAACCAACTGAATTTCTAGGCCGTAATAGCAGAGCACTTGGAAAACAGTGACAGGATCGGACAAAGTCAACATGGATTTACAAAAGGTAAATTGTGCTCGACTAATCTACTGGAATTTTTTGAGGATGTAACTGGTAAAATAGATATGGGAGAACCAGTGTATGTTGTGTATTTGGACTTTCAGAAGGCTTTTGATAAAGGTCCCGCATAAGAGATTAGCATGCAAAGTTAAGGCACATGGGATTGGCGGCAAGGTATTGACTTGGATAAGAGAACTGGTTGGCAGACAGAAAGCAAAGAGTTGGAATAAACGGGTCTTTTTCCGAGTGGCAGGCAGTGACTAGTGGGGTACCGCAGGGATCGGTCCTGGACAATATATATTAATGATCTAGACAAGGGAACTAGATGTAATTATCTCCAAATTTGGCTGGGTGGACGTGTGTGGTGAGGAGGATGCCTCCAGGGTGATTGGGCAAAAGCATGGTAGATGCAATATAACGTGTATCCACTTTGGTGGCAAAAACAGGAAGGCAGATTATCTGAATGGCAATAGATTGGGAGAAGGGGAAGTGCAACGAGACGTGGGTGTCCTTGTGCACCAGTCGCTGAAGGTAAGCATGCAGGTGCAGCAGGCGGTTAAGAAGGCAAATGGTATGTTGGAATTCGTAGCGAGAGGGTTTAAGTACAGGAACATGGATGTCTTGCGGCAGTTGTTCAGGGCCTTGGTGAGACCACATCTTGAGTATTGTGCGCTTTTGTTCTTACCATGGAAGGAGTTCAGCGAAGATTCACGTACAAGGAGAGATTGGGACAATTGGGCTTGTACTCGCTGGAGTTTAGAAGAATGAGAGGGGATCTCATTGAAGCTTATAAAATTCTGACAGGACTGGACAGACTAGATGCAGAAACGATGTTCCCGATGGTTGGGGAGTCCAAAACCAGGGGTCACAGTCCAAGGATAAGGGGTAGGCCATTTAGGACAGAAATGAGGAGTAATTTCTTCACCCAGAGAGTAGTGAACCTGTGGAATTCTCTACCACAGAATACAGTAGAGGCCAATTCGTTAAATATATTCAAGAAGGAGTTGGATATATTTCTTAAGGCTAAAGGGATCAAGGGGTATGGGGAGAAAGCGGGGACAAGGTACTGAATTTGGACACGGACAGGAATGCCTCGGTGAAAAATCAAACTTATCTATTTGGTCTAACATGTACTACTAAATGAAATATTTACCTAGCATTCCATCTTATCAATCCTACACCATTCAGAGCACTCGCATCCATCTTCATTTTCTTCACAGGTTTACCTCCTGCTTCGGTAGCAGTCAGCGCAGACTCCGTGGATTTTTAGATTATGAACATATACCCTTATTAGAAACTTGGCAGGCTGTTTTGGGGTGGGGGGAAAGCTGTGGAAAAACACTCAAGCTGAAGGTGGCTGATGTAACCAGGTTGCATTCGTATGGCAACGGACTGTCCTTGGGAACAATGGCCCAAAGAGGCCCACTCCCAAGTCATGAATAACGAGGCTGGCGACTCATTGTTTCTGAAGGTGAGCTCATTAAGTTAAATCGCCTGGGTGACTGAAACGAGATCTAAACCATCCAAACCTGGGAGGAGGCCTGGAAACCATTTCCCTAAGGCCATTGGGAGGGGGGGGGGATATCAGAGAGATGTTTTGGTTATCGCCTGCGTGATTACCCAGCACTGATGAACTCACCAATCAGGAAGGCAGGACAACCAGCAGACCCAACACATATCTAAAGGAGGTTGCACCTTAAGTGAGATTTGAATTTCCACCCCTTACACAGCACCAAAATGGCTCTTATCAAAGTCACAAAATGATACCTTGTGCAATCCCACCTCATCCTCCTCTACCTGCCTAAAGCATTTGACTTTGTTGTCCACACCATCCCCATCTTCAGCCTCAGCCTCTCCTTCAATGTCCAGCTCAGTGGGACTGCCCCGCCTTGCTTCCACTCTGATCTATCCAAACGTAGCCTGCTTTGAATGGTCGGGTCCCGAGCCCGTTGCTACCTCCATCCCGCTCCACAGAATGATTTTCCATAATGGGGACTGTTAAGCCCACCTTGTGCGTTGTCCGGCCCAATTAAAATGAGCGAGTCTGGTGAAGTGATCTATGAGCGTGTTTTTAGCTGGTATATTTAAAGGGACCATGGCCACGTTGCATTTGAAGGTTAATCTAATAGTGTGCTGTCAGTGCAACTGATTTCCACTGCTGCACACGGGAACAAATGACTGCAGAGGCAGAGGGCTGCACCCAGGTTCTCCGATGACTCCCTCCAAATGTTTGTGGACAGAGTCAGCACGCAGGGAGGTCTCCTGATGGGCAGAAGAGAAGAGACCCCCCCGAGCAAAGCAAAGCAGCCTGGCTCCAGATAAATGTGTCCCATCTTTCCGCATTGCCTGCATGCTTTGTCCTTGAACCAGTAGTCCCTTTGGTCATGGGTGGCTCTGCCACAGCGATAACATCTCTCGAAACCCTGTGTCATTTCATGGGTGCCGAAGTCCTGTGGCTTTTGCTGTATCTCTGCAGCTCCTCTTGCTGCTGCTTCGTATGATACAGCCACACTGAAAGCCTTGTCCAGTGTTAAATCTTCCTCAGAAAGTAGCCTTTTCTGTGTTCCTTCACTTAGGAGACCGCAGACGAATTTGTCTCGTAGAGAATCTGCCAGTCCTGCCCCGAATTGGCAGTGCTTTGACAGCTTTCTTAATTCAGTGAGGTAATCAGCGTTACTTTCATTCTTGTGCTGATTCCTCCTAAAGAATTTGAATCATTCCGCTATCAGCAGGCGGTGTTGGGTTTAAGTGCTCCTGTAGGGTATCAACAATCTCCTTAAAATTCTTGTCCATCGGTTTGGCTGGAGTGATTAAGTTTCGTTACAGCCCGTATGTCCTTGTGCCCATTAGATTTAGAAGTACCGATGCCTTTTTATCATCCTCTATTTCATTCGCTGTGCAATATACCTCCACTCTTTCCACATGTGGTCCAATCCTCTACATCACTATCGAAAGCAGTAATATTGCCAGTCTTAGGCATCCTGAAAAAAAATGGCGCTTTTTATTTATAGATATTTTTAATAGTTGGAGACTCGTTCCCGCCGGACTCTCTGGGACTTTTCCCTCCCTCTGCTTGGTCCAGCGTTGGCCGTCTCCAGAGTGCTCCACCCTCCGTCTCTGTTTGCCTCCGCCTTCGCTGCTCGGCCCCGCTGCAGAGCCAGCCGATCGAGCCCCAGCCCGCCGCCCAGGAAGGATTATTGCAGTACCTGCCACCAGCCCGGCTAGCTGGTGAAACCAGAGTTTATTCTTTTTTTTTTCTTCGACCTTCATCTGAGGAATTGATCTCCTTGAGGTGCTGCCGAATTGCAGATAAGTCCGTTTCCAATCTGTTGTATCCGTGTGTTAATGGAGACACGGAATGCAGGAGCTGGTTTAACAGGTGTTTACTGAACAAAGTCTGGAGGTGAACTAAAAGATACAAGACACTATACAGGCTTTTATAGCCCGAGTGGCCACTACCGGCATTACAGTACACAGGGGCTCTTAAAGGCACATACAGATAAGATTTACACAGTAAGTCAGCAGTGCTGCGCTGCCACGAGACGCTCGTCCCCCACAGACGCGGCTCCAACTCAGCGGGCTGGTGCTCCTAGGAAGAGCACATCTGCCATTTGCGTACCCTCTTTACATGCCTCAGTCAGCACGGTTTGAATCTGTATGTATCTATATCTATCTATATATATAAAAAAAGGATACTTCTGTCATTCCGTCTGTCTGTCTTGAATTAACTCGAAAGTTATAGAGCGTACCTACACGTGCGTTACGTCAAAAGAAAGCTGACGATTCCAGAACCGTCCGAAGCGTATTTACAAAAACGTTCAACATTCCGCTCATTAGCTTCGAGTGACCTCGAGGTCGACCAATCGTACGGCGGGTTCCTGGCGCGTGCGGCCGGGCCCTCCTACGGTCGAGTGACGGGACGATTGACCAATCCTACGCTTCGGTGACCTGACGGTCCACCAATCGGTGCATGTGTGGGCGGGCCTTATCGTTCTGAACCAAGGTGAGTCGCTGCCATCTTGATTCCAAACTTTTCCTTTCTTTTTCCCGCTTTCTAAAAAGTTGCTTTTAAAAGACAAATTGTTTTTTTAAAAAGTTAATTAATTTGTAAATCTTTTGTCTAACCTCTATAATTTTCCTACCTTTCACCATTTTTCCAAGCCTCAAAGCCTGGGCGTCTGTTGACCAGGCGCCTCCCGTCGCGACCGCCATCTTTGTGAAGGCGGGCGGGGCGGGAGTCAGCATCCGCGTCATCTTCTGCCCGGAGCGTCCGGCCGGGCCTCACGCGGTAGGTTGCGCGGCGGCGTCTCTCTGGTCTTGAAGCCGGCTCGGGCAGGGACATCTCTCCCCCCCCCCTCCCCTCTCTCTTCCCCCCCAGTCGCGCGCGCTCTCTTCCAACAACAACATCGCCTCGAAAAAGCCTCGGCACCGCCGGGCACTCCAGCTAGTATCTATCTATATATATATATATATCTCTATCTATCTATAAAGGAATCGATCTGTCTGTCCTCACATGCGCGTCTGTCCGGCTATGCGCTCAAAAGTTATAGAGCACACCTACGCGCGCGTTACCTCCGAAGACTTTTCGGTCGGACGAAAATTGTTCGCGCCTTATGCAAAAAACCTTCAAAACTCATTATCTGCTACTTAGCATTGATTGACTGACGTCAAGGTTCGACCAATCCTGTGCCGTCACGATTGACCAATCCTACAGTACGGTCCCCTGATGGTTGGCCAATCGGTGTGTGTGTGTGGGGGCGGGACTAATTTTTTCATCTCAGGGATGTGGCATCCATTGCCTCAAGCTAAAAACACCATTTACTTATGCTGATGCAGCTTCGAATGTTATTTTTAAAAGATTTACCAAAAACGTTTTATAAGTACTTTCACTTTCAGCTTTGAAGGTATTAAAAAGGTAGAAATGTTGCCCGGCAGGGACAGAGAGACAGGGCCCAAAAGCCTGGGACTCGATTTAAAATGTTGCCCGGCACCAGATTCACAGAGGGACACAGAGAGGCCCCAAACCTGGGACTCGATTTAAACCGCCCGGCCCAAAACAGCCCTGGCAAAGCCGGGCTCCCCCAGCTATATATATATAATTGCTCTTCTGTCTGTCTGTCTGTCCTCTATACACTGAAAAGTCGTAGAGGGTACCTACACGTGTTACATCAAAAGAAAGCTGACGATTCTGGTACGGTCATAAGCGTATTTACTTTTCGGTGAGACAAAAATTGTGCCGGCGGTATCCCAAAAACGTTCAAAATTCTGCTCATTATCCCCTCATTAGCATTGAGTGACGTGAAGGTTGACCAATCGTAGCGTCACGGGGGCGGGTTCATTGCGTGTGCGGGCGGGCCATCCTACAGTTGAGTGACGTGATGATTGACCAATCCTACACTTCAGTGACCTGACGGTTGACCAATCGGTGCGTGTGTGGGCGGGCCGAATCATTCTCAACTGAGGTGAGTGTCCGCCATCTTGATTCCTAACGATTTTTTTCCCCACTTTCTGTTGTGTACCCCGTAAGGTTCTTTTGTGCAGTTGTCTTCTTAGCTATGGGGTGCTTAAAAACCTGAACTTTGCCATTTAGGAATCTCTCTTTATTGTAGTGGTTGCGCGGAGCCGCGGCCTAGCAGCGCGGGAAGCCTGGGCCTCGAGTTCAGCGGATTCTCAGCGTGCCCGGAACCTGTCGAGCCTGCTGAAGGCCCTCGGCGTCTCACTCTCTTCCCCCCCCCCCCCCCCAGTCTCTCTCTCTCTCTCTCTTCCCCGCACAGCCCGAAAGTCCGGGGGAGGAGAGGTGAGCGGCGGCGTCTCTCTCCCCCCCACCGCAGCGACTCTCTCCCTCTTCCCCGCGCAGCCCAAAAGTCCGGGGGAAGAGAGGTGAGCGGCGGCGTCTCTCTCTTTTCTCTCTTCCCCCCCCCCCCCCCCCCGCAGCGAAAGGCGTTCATCTGCTGCCCGGCCTCCCGATGTCAGACTGTCTCCGTTCTGGTACCGGGAAGGAGGAGATGGGGGGGGGGGGGGAAGGGGGCAGAGCGAGGAGGGGGAGAAAAAAGGGGGGGAAACAGAGCAGGCTCGAAGGGCCGAATGGCCTACTGCTGCTCCTATCTTTTATGTCAGAGGGATTCCAAGAAACGCCGTTAACACAGCTTGCATTTATCTAGCGCCTCAACTTCTAACTTTCCCCACCCCCCCCACCCCCATTAGCCATTGACCAATCGGAGGGGTTTTGTTGTTGCTGAGAGAAACCGTGAGGTGAATTGCGAACCTCATTAGCTGTTGACCAATCGGGGGAGTGTCATAGGCTTCTTTTAAAAAACGTTAATCATCAGTTGACCAATCAGGGGAGTGTCATAGTCGTGTTTACTTTTTTAAAATGTTCAAAAAACGGACTAAATCCGCTGATTAGCTGTTGACCAATCCTAATGCTCATTAGTGGGCGGGGCCTGGGTTAGATATAGAGTAAATCTCCCTCTGCATTGCCCCATCAAACAGTGCCAGTGCAGCGACAGCACTGGTTAGACACCGAGTAAAGCTCTCTACTGTGCTTAAAAACCTGAACTTTAATACAGGGAACTACAGGGATCCCAGAAGACAGGGAAGCGATCAGGTGACCGGCGGCGCACGGTGTGTTATTATCTCTTTATATATAGATTTTACTTCAGTCTTTCTCTTAAAAAAAAATAATAAACTCTGCACTAATAGTTCATTATTTCTGTCGGGGTTTTATCTTTTAAAAATAAAAATTTCGGGTGTTGTAGTTAAGAGTTATGGTTATTTTTTGAAAAACTTTTTAAATAGATTATTATTAATTTTTTTTCGTAGGCCTGACAGCAGGAAAAACGCAATTGGTGGTCTGAAGCCGGCGCCATGAGAGGCTCCACCCAGGAGCGCTTTCCGACAAAGACGCCGAGGGGGAGAACATTTAATGGATTTTTCGCCACTTTCGTTACCGATTTTTAAATATTTTACTTCATTTTTTTCCTAAAAATATAAATAAACTCTGTTAATAGCTCCTTATTTCTCTCGGGGTTTTATCTTTTTTTTAAAAAAATTCGGGTGTTGTAGTTAAGAGTTACGGTTATTTTTTCAAAAACTTTTTTAATAGATTATTTTTCATTTTTTTTCGTAGGCCTGACAGCTAGAAATACATTTAGCAGGGGGCCGCCGTCGAGGACCCGGAGCAGGAGCTCATCAGGGGTCAGCCTACCGTTGTCGGGCCGGTGCTACAAGAGGCTGAACCTGGGAGCATTTTCTGACAAAGACGCTGCGGTTTTCATTCGGATAAAAGAAAGCTTATGATTTCATAAGCGTATTTACTTTTTGGTCAGACAAAAATTGTTCAGACGGTATCCAAAAAACTTTCAAAATTCCGCTCATTATGTGCTCATTAGCATTGACTGACGTGAAGGTTGACCAATCGTACAGTGAGCGACACGACGGTTGACGAATCGCTGCATCACGGGGGTGGGTTCATTGAGTGTGCGGGCGGGCCATCCTAGAGTTCAGTGACCTGACGGTTGACCAATCAGTGCGTGTGTGGGCGGGCCTAATCCTTCTGAGCGGAGTGGCCGCAATCTTGATTCCTAACTCTTCCTTCCTTTTTCCCACTTTCTGCGTTTATTGTTGCTTTTAAAACACAAATTGTTTTTTAAACCTCATTAATTTTCCTACCTTTCACCATTTTTCCAGGCCTCGAAGCCTTAGCCTCCCGTCCCGCTCAACAAGCGGCCCGCGATCGCCGCCATTTTTCTAAAGGCTGGCCGGGCGGGACTGACAAGCCCCGGAGGCACGCGCACGTCCACCCAGGGCCATTGACCCCCGCCCCCGTGTTCAGTCGCGTCCCGAGAGCCCGGCCGGGCCTGAAGTGCTAGGCCGCGATTGGCCGGCCGGAGGAAGAAACGCGCTCCTGCTTTGATGGCTGTGAGCGGGGCAGCGTTTTCCGCCACAGCCCCTCCTGCTCCTCACACAGGGGAGACTTGGGGCTGCTCTCCGCCCGCTGCAGGCAGTGCCGCCGCCCCGGGGCTCCGAGCGGGAGGCGAGGCCCAAGGCTCCGCTCTAACCGGGACTCGGGGCTGCTTTCCGCCCGCTGCAGGCAATGCCGCCGCCCCAGGGCTCCCGGGCTGACTGGCTAAAGTGGTAGGGGGGGTTTTGTTGTTGTTGAGAGAACAGTGAGGTTGACCAATCAGGGGAGTGTCATAGGTGTCTTTACTTTTAAAAAACGTTCATAATCTGCTCATTAGGCAGCCAATCAGGGGAGTGTCATAGGCGTGTTTAGTTTTAAAAAATGTTTTTAAAAAACTGACTAAATCCGCTCATTAGCTGTTGACCAATCCTAACGCTGACTGGCTAAAGTGGTAGGGGACTTTTTGTAAGCTGATTAATTTTCCTATCTTTCACCCTATTTTTTTGCTGCCCGGGGACTCGGCCTTTCCCCCCCCTCCACTAGGCCGCAGGCGGCGGTCTGAAGCCAGCTCAGGCCCGGTCCCGGGCCTCGGGAGGGCGGGGGAGTGACTGTTGCCAACGATCAGCAGCTGCGGTGAAGCGTTCCACGCATTGATCAGAAAGCTGATATCGATGTTGGAGGCGGGGGGGGGGGGAGAGAGAGGGTCAGGGAGGGAAAGAGTGAAACACAGCGGGGGAGCGGCAGCGCCCAGCCGTAAACCGCGCTGCCCAAAATTGCCCTGGCAACGCTGGGCCCCCCCCCAGCTTCTTATATATATCTATCTTGTCTATATATAAAAAAAGCGGTTGATCTGTCTGTCCGGCTATACACTCTCAAGTTATAGAGCGTACCTACACGTGCGTTACATCAAAAGAATTCCAGAACGTTCAAAATTCCACTCATTAGCATCGAGTGACGTCGAGGTCGACCAATCGCTGCGTTGCAGGGGCGGGTTCATAGCGCGTGCGGGCTAGAGTCGAGTGACAGGACGATTAACCAATCCTACTGGGCGGGCCTTATCATTCTGAAATGAGGTGAGGTGAGGAGCTACAGGGAGGGAGGTCGCACGAAAGATGAGCTGCTGAGTTTTAATGTTTTTTAGTGTTTAAAAAAAAGTTATATTTCTAGCTAAGTTAGTTCAGTTTAGTTTAGTTTAATCTAGTTTAAGCACAGAAAAAAAAGAAAAATCCTGCAAAAAGAAGAGCGCCAAAGACGGGACGCGGAAAAAAAAACCAGAGGAAAGTAGAAAACAAAGAAAAGCCAAAGCAAAAAGACAGGAGGAAAGGAATATACAGACCAGGGAAGAATCCGCACGGGGCCAGAACGGAGGCCGGAGAGCGAGATCTCAACAGCGGCCGCACGGGGCCAGAGCAACAACCGGAGCGCGAGGTCTGAACAGCGGCCGCACGGGGTCAAAGCAACAACCAGAGCGAGACTCAACAGCGGCCGCACGGGGCCAAAACAACAACCGGAGCGCGACTACTGAACAGCGGCCGCACGGGGCCAGAACGGAGGTCGGAGCGCGACGACTCAACGGCAGCCGGAACACAGGACCGTAAACCAGGGAAAGGCCAGAGGAGCCGGGCCGAGACAGAGGCCTGGAGACCTCTGAGGGAGATGGGGAGCAGCCCGAAGGCACCGTGAGGCAGCGGCTCCCAGACGCAGTGAGTACGGGTCATGGGGAGGGAGCCTGAAGCCAGGGAAAGGCCCGAGGAGCCGGGCCAAGACAGAGGCTCCCTGAGGGGAGGGTAGCAGCCGGGAGACACCGGGAAACGGCAAATCCCAGACGCCTGGAGAGCGAGTGAGTCCGGGGCCTGGGAAAGTTCACGAGCCGCGAGAGGGAAACACCAAACCCGGGGCCCCAGAAAAGCATATTCTAAGGGCAACAATACTAAAAATGAGCGAATCGGAGCCACAGCAGCTCCCGAGGCACACTGAGAGCAACCTCTTCCAGATTCCCCCCAACACCAAAAAAAATGCTAAAAAATCACTCAAGCATCAGCAGTGCTGACTGGTACAGCACTGGGAAAAAGTGTGATCTCATTTTTTACTCAGATCAGTCAGCGGCTTGGATCACAGCAATAAAATCACACTATACCAGGGTTAAGCAGGAATGAACCGCTAATGGGTCCAAACTGAAAATTAAGAAACCAGGGGACCCGGACAGTGCAACCACGACTGTCAATATGTACGATAACGGAACAATATTGGTGCAGGGCAACCTCGATGACTTTGAAACGGCCTTCAAGACACAAAGAAATAACTGAGAGGGGAAGGAACAGCCCCAGAGTGGCTAACAGGGGTAAAGCGACTCACACTCCCCCCACCATTGACAACTCACCAAGAGTAAATCAACCTGGTCAGGAGGTGAATGAGCCACACAGTTCTAACCAGACACTCACCCCGGGGCCCCACAGCCACATGGTACAGCTGACCAAGCCCAGCGTAACTACCAGGGAGGAAGCCACACATACTCCCCCTACCACTTCCAGCAGGAAGTGAGTGAGCCCTCCAGCGCCGACCGGACACACACCCCGGGATCACACAGCCAGATACAACTAAAGGATAAATTTAGAGAGGAGGTCCTTAAACTGAAACATGAACAAAAGCAAGAGAGGGAGAAATACAGGAGAGAGCTGAATCTACTTGGGAATCAGGTGAAAGAGCTGCAGAAAAACAAAGAGAGCCATAGAGGAGAGATAGCACCATTAGACCAGCAGCCAGAGGCTAGAGATAAGACAATACAGAGCCCGACTGAACAGCTGCACTCCCACACTGAACAACAGCAGCAGACACACAATACAAGGGGTGCCACACAGACCGACCAGCATACTGAAGCTCAGTCTTCCCCCACCACTGTGGAACCACAAGTGAGCCGCTCACAAGAGGAGCGCACACACCAGACACGACCACCCCAGTCCAACACACGCCCTATGAGTCCAGGCGAAAGCCACCAGACAGTAAACACCAACAAGGCTGACAGCGTAATACTCATAGACTCAAATGGGAAATTTCTATGGGAGAAAAAGCTCTTCCCTAGACATATAGTAAAAAAGATCCGGTGCCCAACAACAGACAGAGCCCTGGAATGGCTGACCAAAACCCGATTAGGCTCCCCCCAACACATAATAATACACTGGCACAAATGACCTAAAGGCCCAGCAGAAAGGGGTAGCAACATCGCTCAGAGCAGTGATTGAGAAGGCAAGCAATACATTCCCAAACACTAGAATCACTGTTTCCACAATATTGCCGAGAACAGATTTTAACAACAAAACAATTCGTGAGATAAATGCCAGCACAGCAAGAGACTGTGAATTAAAACACAACATGCACCTGGGGTGGAATGTCTTCACGACCGCGTCCATATCCACAGGAAACGAATATCGATCTTTACTAAAGCCCTGAAGGACATCGCTTTTAACCGGGTCCATACCCAGACTCCAAGAGGACCCCCCCCCCCCAACCCCCGACCACCAGAGATCAGCGGGGTACATACCAGGACTACTACAGAGACCACCACCACACCAACCGGGACCAGAGAGGATCCCCATGCACAACAACATCAGACCTGCACCACTCCTGTCCTACAGGGGAACAGGACCGCCCCCAGCCAGACAGAGGGAGAGATGCACAGGGCGTACGCAATACCTCAGGCAGAGACAATCCATTAAGAGACACTAGGCAGATGTGCAGCAGCATCTACTTCCGCCTTATGGGTCAGAAAATGAAAAAAAAAAAAAAATTTAAGGACTAATTACTAGAAAGAGTTTATCCGAAAACCTCGGGACCAGCCGTGTTTCGGTTTTCGGATTTCGCAAAGTATTTTATAAGACTGGGAAATTTGTCGGGGGTGGGGGTCGTGCGCCACTCTGGTCATGTCGTGCGCACGACTTACGCTGAACAAAGAAACCTTTGGTTTTTAGAGGGTTTCGGTTTTCGGAAGTTCAGATAAAAGGTAGTCTACCTGTATTTGATCTTTTTTTCCCCCCCATTTAGACACGACAAACACATATCATTCTTTTAACCTATCATAGTAAAAGATCAAACTTAACATGAAAACCTTATATATTTCGACCTGTAATATCCAAGGTCTACGCTCTTCGGTGCTTGACGTGAAGAGTAGGACCCCAGAGTTCATAGATGAAACTAAAGATCTGGATATTATCATTTTACAGGAAACTTGGTATAGAGAAGGACACACTGGCCGTCCCCAAGGGTACACAGAGCTGGTGGTCCCCTCCAATAAATTGCCAGGAGTAACCCAAGGCAGAGACTCTGGAGGCATACTGATTTGGTTTAAAACAGAGCTTAAGAATTGCATCAAATTTATAAAAAAGGGCGAAAACCACATGTGGCTCAAAATTGAGGGGGGGATTATCTCTAACACTCAAGATGTTTTCATTTGCGCACTCTATATCCCCCCAATGGAATCCCCGTACTTTAAAGAGGACACCTTCTCCAACATTGAGAGGGAGATTACCCAATTCCAGGCCCAGGGGAACGTGTTGATCTGTGGTGACCTCAATTCAAGAACTGGCAAAGAACCAGACTTCACCAATAATCAGGGAAACAATTACATATTTGGGAATAACCACTTCGATATCCCTTCCCATCCATACAGGCATAACTGCGACAAACAGACAAATACTAACGGAAAATAGCTCCTGCAGCTCTGTCGACGCCTGGGTCTGTACATTGTCAATGGTAGGTTCATGGGAGACCTCCTAGGAAGATCGACCTATTGCTCACCTCTTGGCTGTAGCACCATAGACTATATGATTACGGATTTGGACCCATCCTCTTTCAGAGCATTCACAGTCAAACCACAAACAACACTGTCAGACCACAGTCAAATTACTATGTATCTTAAAAAGACAGAAACAACCAACACAGAAACACAACCCAGTAAGCTGCACAAGACCAAAAAATCGTACAGATGGGCCAAAAACAGCACGGAAAAATACCAGAAAGCAATTAGCAATCAATCAACTCAAGCTCTCTTGGACACCTTTCTGGATAACATATACACTCACAATAAAGAAGGCGTAAACCGGGCAGTGAATAACCTAAATAATATTTTTGATAATTGGGCAACAAGGTCAAACTTGAAAGCTCGCAAGAACAAACCCAAAACAAAAAACTATGAAAAATGGTTTGACCCAGATTGCCATAACATGAGGAAAATCAAACCAAAAACACAGACAGCCAGAAAACGAGGAATTACGCCTTACTTATTGTCAGACACTAACACAATACAGAAACACACTCAGAACCAAAAAAGAGCAGTATATTAAGAATACACTCAGCTCCATTGAGGAATCCATTGATTCCAATTGTTTCTGGGACAACTGGAATACATTACACAAAAAACACGACGAATTGGCCATTCAAAATGGAGACACGTGGGAAAACCACTTTGAAAAATTATACCAGAAAAACACACTAAGCCCAGAGCAATACTAAATACGCAAAAAACTGGAAAAGCTCGAAATGGCCATAAAAGATAACCAAAACCCGCTAGACTCCATAACAGAAAAAGAACTTTTTGAAAAACTCAAGGACCTGCGACCAGGAAAAGCTTGCGGTGCAGACGGCATACTAAGCGAGATGATTAAACACAGACGATAAAATGAAACTGACTATCCTAAAACTCTTCAACTTGGTTCTGAGTGTCGGTTATTTCCCTGATATCTGGAACAAAGGACTCATAACGCCCATATACAAAAGTGGGGACAAAGACCCAAATAACTATCGAGGCATCTGTGTAAACAGTAACCTGGGGAAGGTATTCTGTAGTATCATAAACAAAAGACGGAGCACAATGTCTTGAGTAAAAGCCAAATTGGATTCCTACCAAACTATAGAACATCAGATCATATCTTCACCCTACAGACCCTAATTGACAAACATGTTCATCAAAACAAAAGCAAAATCTATGCATGCTTTATAGATTTCCAGAAGGCTTTCGATTCCATCTGGCACGACGGTCTATTCCTGAAACTTATCGAAAGCGGGGTAGGGGGAAAAACATATGTAATTAAATCAATTTTTACAAACAACAAATGTGCAGTTAAAATTGGAGACAAACAAAATAAATACTTCCCACAGGGGCGGGGAGTGACGCAGGGCTCGCCCATCTCACCGACACTCTTTAATATTTACATAAATGAATTGGCAAAACAATCTACAGCACCCGGCCTCACCCTATATGAATCCAAGGTTAAATTCCTCCTCTATGCAGATGACCTGGTTCCGCTGTCACCAACTAAGGAGGGTCTACAGCAGAACCTGGATCTGCTGGAGTCGTTCTGCCAGATGACAATAAATCCCCCAAAAAACAAAGTCCTTGTGTTCCAGCAAAGATCCAGACATCAGTGACCCAAAATAAATTTCACACTAGGAACAACCAAAATTGAACAAACCACTAACTACACATACTTGGGCTTAAAAATCAGTTCTACGGGAAATTTTCATCTGGCTGTGAATGAACTGAAAGAGAAAGCAAGAAGGGCTTTCTATGCCATTAAAAAATCAATCCAAATAGAAATCCCAATTAGCATTTGGCTCAAAATTTTCAAATCAGTAATTGAACCAATTGCACTCTATGGCAGTGAGGTGTGGGGACCGCTAACACAACAAGAATTTGCAAAATGGGACAAACACCCAATTGAGATCCTACATGCAGAATTCTGTAAAAGTATCCTCCGGACTCAAAGGAAAACCGTGAACAATGCATGCAGGGCAGAACTAGGCCAATATCCATTAATAATTACTATCCAAAAAAGAGCCACCAAATTTTGGAAACACCTAAAAATGAGCAACCCCCACTGCTATCATTACGAAGCCCTGAAATGCCAAGAGAGGACCATAAAGAAGAATACCCTCAGTCAAGTAGTCCTGGGACTCAGTGAAGTAACTACTAACACTACTAACAATAACCAGCCCCAGGACAGTGACAGCGTAACACAAAGAATTCGACCCAACACAATCGTCACTAAGCAAAAGGAAAAATATCTGTCATATTGTGCAGAAACACAAAACAAACTCAATTGCTACTTGGCCCTAAACAGACAATACAACATGGCTGATTACCTGACTAGGGTAAAGGATAGCAAACTGAGAAAAACCTTGACAATGTACAGACTTAGTGAACATAGCCTGGCGATCGAAAAAGGTAGACACAGGCAGACCCGGCTACCAAGAGAGGACAGGATATGCTCTCACTGCAGTCAGGGAGTGGTGGAGACAGAGATGCACTTCCTCACAGCTTGTAGAAAATATCAGGGCATAAGGGAGAATTTCTACCCAAAATTCACAAAAATATGCCCGGAATTCAGAAATTTGAATGACAACCAAAAACTCCCATACCTACTAGGGGAAGAGAAATTGTGTAACCTTAGCGGTACACTATGTTACAGCTTGCCATAAACAGAGGGACAACCACTAAATATAAGAAGACCATGAATGTTTTTCGATGCTTTGGCAACATAAGATGTACCTTGTCATGCCAATAAAGCGATTTGAATTGAATTGAATTGAGTGGCTGCCATCTTTATTCCCACTTTCTGTGTGTTTATTGTCTGGGTGGGGCCTAATCCTTCAGAGGCTATAAATAAATTAGTTTCGCCTTCTTTGCTCAACAAACAGACGGACACTGGAGTGAGTACACGTGAGCCTCTTGGATCATTGAGAAGTGAGTGAAATTTCTGGTGTTTTTTTAAAAATATATTTTGCTTGGTGTCGGAGCAGTTTACCACTTTTTAAAAAAGGAACAATAAAGAAATTTCGGGAAAACAAATAAAACTTTTGACGCTGTCTCTGCAAACACGTTAAAATGGCGTCCCTGACCCCTCGCTCCCCCCTCCCTCTCTGCCCCTCTCCTCTCCTCCCCTTCTCTCCTGCCAATCGGCTCCTTCTCCTCACATCACTTAGCAACAGTAACCAAGGAAGCTGGAACCAAAGTCAGCTCCTGCCGTCTCTCTCTCCTAGCAACAGTAACCAAGGAAGCTGGAACAAAAGTCAGCTCCTGCCCTTCTCTCCTCTCCCCGCCCCCCCTCTCTCTCTCTTTGTCCTTCCCAAACAGACAGACACACTCATTTGTATATAGAAAAATTATTTTTTCTTTTTTCATAGCAGAATGCACCCAAGAAAACGTACAAGCCTTGGACGCAAACCTTCCGATGCTTCCCGGAAAAATGAACAAAGAGCTGCTGAAACTGCAGAGCAGAGACTGGCTCGCCTTCAGGCTGACCAGGCCAGACATTCTGCTGCTAGATCAGCTGAGACTTCTGAACAATTTGAGGGACATCTTACAATTGACAGGGCAAGACATGCCCAAGGCACTGCCTCAGAGACTCCTCAGCAGAGTCAGGCACGTCAAGTTGCTAATCAGGTGAGCCATACCCAATCCAGAGCCTCCGAGACTCCTCAGCACAGTCAGGCACGTCAAGCTGCAATCCAGAGCCTCCGAGACTCCTCAGCAGAGTCAGGCACGTCAAGATTCTGATCGGGTGAGCCATACCCAAGCCAGAGCCTCCGAGACTCCTCAGCAGCGTCAGTCACGTCGCCAAGCCGACAGTAGACGCAGGGCCATTGCCACATCTGACATTTAGAATCATTGGGTCGAAGCAGCCTTCTCCTATACACCCACCATCAATTATGAAGCAGACCAGACAGTCATCATTGGCAACATGACCGTCATTTGCCCTTACTGTGGCGCTCTGAAGTGGGAAGGAGAAATTGCTGGGATATGCTGCAATGGAGGAAAGGTTAAACTTCCAACACTAACAGCTCCGCCTGAACCCCTACACTCACTTCTGTTCGGCCAAAATCCAGCTTCAACACATTTCCTCACTCACATCAGAAAGTACAACTGCTTTGCAATGCGTGGATCAGGATTTTGCCCAACTTTTAAAGTTCATGGACAAGTGTACCATACAGTTGGCTCACTACTTCCTCTCCCAAACGAAAGACCTCAGTTTCTGCAAATCTACTTCTTGGGTGATGACAAAGAGCAAGCCAATCGCCACAGGGAAGCTGCTGTTCTGCCCGCACAACACCAAATCAAGCTTCAAACTTTGCTTGGGTTATGTAGTGTATGCGATGTGGAAGATTGGGCCACTTTCCAAGTTTACTGTACAACGAACGAGGTACCGGAGGATAAGAAAGCACTAACCCTATTAAACTCGATGGGTGCTAAGACGTACAGGTTATTAAGGAACCTTGTAACACCAGATAAACCGGTAGGAAAGAGTTTCGCGGATATTGTTACTATCCTGCAATTCTACAAAAGAAGTTATGAAAGTACTGTCAGTTCGGTACAGGACTAGCAGACGCACTGAGAGATAAGTTTGTGTGTGGGCTCCTAAGGGAAGGAACCCAGAAGCGACTGCTAGAGGAAAAGGATCTTACGCTGGACAAAGCTTTCAGCATTGCAGCATCGCACGAGGCAGCAGCACGAGGCGCTGCAGAGATACAACAAAGGCCATTGGAATTCAGCACCAATGAAATGGCATTGGGCGCAGTAAAGTGCTATCGTTGCGGAAGGACAACGCATGACCAGAACCAGTGCTGGTTCAAAGATAAAGAATGCAGGCAATGTGGCAAACTTGTGTACTTTTTTGTACTTCTCCTGCGGCGACTTTTTGCTGCTGGTCTTCTTTCCTGACCGGCATACTCTCGCTATGTGACCAAGGTGACAGAGAACAGTTCGGTTGAACAGAAGACGGATTCAGACTCCAGCAGTAAGGAACTGGGTTGTCTAAAAATACATAATGTGGGTAACACAGCAGACCACCAAACTATCTGGGTCATGCTTCGGATAGCAGGAGTCCAAGTGAAGATGGAATTGGACACTGGATCGGCATTGACGGTCATGAATAAGCAAGATTACAAAAGGTTATTCTCGTACATTCCCCTGAGGGATACGAAGATTGTATTGAAAACATACACGGGGCAAATAGTATACCCCATCGGAAAGATAAAAGTAAATGTGGTCTACAATGGTAAAGAAAGTCAGGAAATGGACTTGTATGTGTTACCTGATGGAGGTCCGCCACTACTGGGACGGGAATGGATCCGGAGAATAAATGTGGACTGGCATTCTGTGGTGTATGTAACCGCTCCACCTTTAAGAGAACTATTTTAAGAGTTGCACTACTTTATCTTGGCTGCTGTATACTGTAATACCGGTGGTGACCACACCGGTATATAAGTGCTGTGTAATGATTTATTGGGCAGTTCAGCCCTGACCTTCGACTAGTAAAGACCTGTTAAAATTTACTCTTGTGGTCTGTGTAGTAATTCTCACTATAACACACAGACTTAACACATTCCATACAAGCACTGACTGTAGATTCCTGTAAAGAGGACGACGTCAAACCTAAACGACGGTCCAAAATATTGGACGATGCTAAGGAGGTGTTCCAACAGGGACTGGGAACACTGAAAGGAATTACGGCAAATATCAAGGTTGAAGAACATGCAAACCCAAAATTTTTCAAAGCCAGACCGGTACCTTATGCGATACGACCTGCTGTGGAAGCAGAGCTGGAAGGGCTAGAACGTTCAGGAGTACTGTCAAAGGTGGGCTGGAGCGAATGGGCCACACCCGTTGTTCCTGTCATGAAGCGTTCGTTGAGCAACAAGCCGGGGGAACCTGGGAAGGTTCGCATCTGTGGCAATTTCAAGATCACTGTTAATCCGGTTCGTCACATGGTACAATATCCGATTCCGCGGATTGAAGATATCTTCGCTTCGCTGTCTGGTGGGAAACACTTCACCAAGATAGACCTGGCGCAGGCGTACCTACAGATGGAAGTTGATGAAGCGTCACGCCAGTATCTCACGATCAACACACATAAGGGCTTATATCGGTATAATAGACTGGTTTTTGGAGTGGCATCGGCTCCAGCGATTTGGCAAAGGGCCATGGAGCAGGTTGTGGTAAACCACTGTCGTTCACTGTGTTCACTATTGTTGTTGTCGTTCACTCGTTTCACGGTTATACCTGACTATGCCTCAGCTGACTCCGCCCTTGGCTACCTGGTATAAGGACGGCTGCACGGCAGCTCTCTGCCATTCGGTCGTCCACTAGAGGCATAGTCCTGATCTGTTTGTAGTTGCATTCAGTAGTTAATAAAAGCCTGTTGTTCTGAATTCTACTCGGCCTTTTATTAGAATCGATAGCGCATCACAGGTATTGCAGGGAATTCCAGGCACACAATGCTACTTGGACGACATTCTGGTTACAGGAGATGATGATAAGGATCACCTCGCGAATTTGGAGCAGGTGCTCACCAGATTGAAAGAATATGGGCTCAGAGTTAGTCGCCAGAAATTTGAGTTCTTTCAAAAGCAAATCTCGTACTGCGGCCACGTCATTGACCAGGAGGGGCTCCAGAAGTCACCTGACAAGATCGAAGCTGTTGTGCAAGCTCCCGCTCCGGAAAATGTATCCCAGTTGAGGTCGTTCCTTGGGTTGGTTAACTATTACCACAAGTTTCTTCCAAATTGCTGAACACACTTTTGCAAATGGGAATACCATGGAAGTGGAGCGATGATTGTAAGCGGGCTTTTCAAAAAAGCAAGGCACTGATCACCTCTAAGGAAGTGTTGGCTCACTTTAACCCAACGCTGCCTATTCGCTTAGCTTGTGATGCTTCTCCATATGGTATCGGAGCAGTGCTCTCACATAAGTTTCCAAATGGTTTGGAAAGGCCAGTCGCGTTCGCATCCAGATCATTGACCTCCGCAGAGCGCAACTATGCTCAGATAGATAGGGAGGCTCTCAGCCTCGTGTGGGGAGTTAAGAAATTTAACCATTACCTGCAAGGCCAAAAGTTTACGCTGCTGACAGATCACCAGCCGTTGGTTTCCATTTTTAACCCTAAGAAGGGTGTTCCGGTTATGACGGCGCAGAGGCTTCAGAGATGGTCCCTTTTCCGGAACAAGTATGTTCAGACAACGGACCACAGTTCGTGTCAGAAGAATTCCAGAAATTCATGAAAAAGAATGGGGTGGAACACTATACATCTGCCCCATTATCATCCGGCTACCAATGGGTTGGCCGAGAGATTTGTACAAACGTTCAAAAAGGCGATGAGCGAAGACCATATTCCACTACAACACAAGGTGGATAATTTCCTGATGGCATATCGAAACGCCACGCATGCAGTGACAAATCAAAGCCCTGCCATAATGTTCTATAACAGGAGGTTGCGGTCCCGGTTGGATTTGTTAAAACCCAATGTGCGTAGGGAAGTCGAAAACAAGCAATTCCAGCACGTAAATAACAAGGCCACTCGGAGTTTCGAAATAGGACAACCAGTGTTGGCCAGGGACTATAGGAATGATAAATGGCAATCCGGAACAATTCGTGCCCGACAAGGACCCTTGATGTACACGGTAGACGTTGGAGAAAACGTAATACGACGTCATGCTGACCAACTTGTGGAATCGAGAACAAGGGTCGACCCCAGTTGAAGAAGTTATTGAGCCTGTAGCATCTACCTCAGACTCGAACGTACATGATGATGTTCAATCCATAGGAGATCAAATGGATGAGTCACCCCAGCAACGAGAACCAGAGACCCCTGAAAGGCGTTATCCGGCCCGGATCAGGAGGCCTCCTCAGAGACTGAATCTTTGAACAGTTTTATGTGAAAGTTGTATATATGTCATCCATGTAATGTTTAAATTGGGGTGTATACTGTTAAGCTAAAAGGGGAGGAATTGTAGTGTATGTAACCTGTACCACCTTCAGAGGATACCTTAAGGGATGGACTACTTTTTGATGGCTCCTGTACATTGTACCGGTATATATATAACCCTGTGGAGCAAAGTGTATTCCAGTTCAGCCCTGACCCTCAATTACCTGTTTAATTATTTCTGTAGTCTGTGTCCAGTTATTCAGCATAACTACATTGGGAAACACAGACTCAACAGGTTACAGCGGATGCTTCATGACCAAAACCCATATGTTAAGACTTTCAAAACAGCCATCAAAAAAACAACAAATGCAGATCTCGAAGTTGTCATCAAAGCTGACAAGACTCCTGCAGGTGAAGATGAGTGACGCTTCAATGCTCCTACCACCAATGAAGTAGCCATTGTCATTGTGGGCCAAGAATTTTAACAACGGGACATTGTCTTGCATATGAGAGGTGGTCCACTCAAAAGAATTAGCGAGCTTCACAGGTCATATGATCCTATGCAATACCCGCTTGGATACGATGCCTATAACAAGATCCCACATGTTGACCCCGAAACTGGTGTGCCACCTACAGCCCAAAGACAAAAGATGGTATCTGACATGGAATTCTATGCATATAGGCTGATGGAATGACAAACTGGTTCAAACCACCTGCTTCAGTGTGGAGGACTTCTCCACCAGTTCCTCACTGACATGTATGCAAAAATGGAAGGAGAGCGGCTTAATTGGTTTCGGAATAACCAAAATCAGTTGAGAGTCACAGACTATATACACTTGCAAGATGCTGTGGCCAATGATGGCAACACAGTCATCCTACCATCCACCTTTGTTGGAGGTCCTAGGTACATGTATGAGCACACACAGGATGCCATGGCCTATGTCAGAAACTATGGCAGACCTGACCTCTTCATCACCATGAGTTCCCACCCAAAGCTGGTACTGAAAGGCATTACCTCATAGCACGGGTCTACAATAAAAAACTGGTATTTTTGGTGCACCCCATTGCTACATGTACAGCATTGAGTGGCAGAAGAGAGGACTTCCTCATATTCATCTTTTACTCTGGCTTCAGGCAAAGATTCACCCCAATCAAGTTGATTCCTTCATCTCTGCAGGGCTACCCGATAAGGACAAGGATCCAATCCTCTTTGATGTTGTTGTAAAAAATCTGATTTATGGTCCTTGTGGGCAACACAACCCTTCTTCTGCCTGCATGAAAATCAATGCATGTACAAAAGGGTACCCAAAGCCACTCCGCAAAGAAACTCAGCATGGGGATGATGGCTATCCTTTGTACAGGAGAAGGGGCAAAGAGAGTGGAGGTTTCAGCACTGAAACAAGAATGCGAAATCAGCATTCTGGTGAGTCAGGTCAACCTGGTCAGTCAAATCAGACAAGACAGCAAGGACAGCCATTGGAAGTTGATGTAGTGGCGCTTTTTAGTTTCCAAACAGGCAGCCACTGAGCTGTGGGGCTGTTAACAACGAGTAGACGCGTGTCGAAATAAAACGTTCCCAAACGTAGCTTTGTCTTTTAAACTGTTTACTATAACACTTCACAAACGGAATTACAAAGCAAACACGTATAAACGAACACGGTCAAAAAACTGTATTGCTCCAAACCTCACAACTTCTGCCTCCTTCAGCCACGTGGAGTTTAAACTGTAAAATGGCTGCATACCATGTGTGGCTTAGGGACTGTACCATTGTGGCAAGAATAAAGGGGGTGTCTCGGACTATACTACTGGAGCAAGAAAATAGGGGGTTTCTTATTACAATAAGTCAACCAGGTAAATTAACTATTATGCTATTTAACCAATATTTTAAAGTATTTTCTTAAGCTTTTATGGCTCTTACATTCCGGCCCCTAATTGACTAGGCACATGAAGCGTATCAATTACTCAAACATTAAGAGTCATAAACTAATGAGTTCAACATATTTACAATGAAAGTGTCCACTTTTTTCGTTCAGGAACTTTTCAAGCTGCTTCTTGTAGCAGGCAGAGCTTTGTGATCGGTCTTTCCAGGGTACTGGTCTTGGTTTGCAAACAAACGCGACGAACGACGCCTCTGGAGTCTGGCATGGTCTTAATTATTTTTCCCATCAACCAAGAATTTCTAGGGGCTGAATCATCCACGATTAAGACAATGTCTCCGACAATGAAGTTCCTCTTTATTTTGGACCATTTTTGACGCTCCTGTAGCAGAGGTAAGTATTCTCTTGTCCATCTGGTCCAGAAAAGGTCTGACATATACTGAACTTGCCTCCACTTCCGACGGGCATACAGATCTTCCTTTTTGAAGACTCCCGGGGGCATGGCTGGCTGTGTTTTCAACAACAACAGGTGGTTCGGAGTCAGGGCTTCGAGGTCATTGGGATCATCTGATGTCTTAGTTATCGGTCGGTCATTAATGATGGCTTCGACCTCGCACAGAATGGTTTGAAGTCCCTCGTCGTCGAGCGCTTGCTGCTTCAGTACAGAACTGAGTAGTTTTCTTACGGTGCGAATCTGTCTTTCCCAGACACCTCCATGGTGGGATGCAGCCGGAGGATTGAAGATCCACTTAATTCCTGTTTGCATCATGGCTTCCTGTATTTTAAGCCGATTCCAACCTTCAATAGCTTCCCGTAGTTCTCTCTCCGCTCCGACGAAATTAGTGCCATTATCAGAACGCATAATGGACACCTGACCTCTTCTACAGACAAAGCGCCGCAAGGCGTTAATACAGGAATCAGTGCCAAGCGTGTGTGCCACCTCAATATGAACTGCTCTGATAGTCAAACAAGTGAAAAGCACACCATATCTCTTGACAAGGCTCCGTCCTCGCTTTACCTCGGAAGGCCCGAAATAGTCCACCCCTACGTTTGTAAATGGGGGCTTGTCTGGTAACAAATGGTCTTCAGGCAGGTCTGCCATTTTCTGCTCCCCAGCTCTAGCGTGTAACCGTCTGCAAACAATTCATTACAGAATTAGCTCCTGGAATCCAGTATCTTTGTCTTAGCTTCGCAAGCACGTGATTCCTCCCACTGTGTCCAATACTCTGGTGTATATGCTGAAGAATGAGTAGCAGCAACCCGGAGGTCCTTAGAAAGGATAGCAGGATGCTTGGCCTCCTCTGGCATAGCAGATTTGTTTAGTCTCCCTCCCACCCTCAGTACTCCATCTTGTAGATATGACTACCTTTCTTGATTGGAGTATTTTGCTGTAGAGCTTCGGTTTCTTCTGGGTATCTTTGTCTTTGACTGAAGCAAACTATCTCCATCTCAGCCTTGGCCAAATCCTCCACGGTCAATGAATTCTTACCCAATGTGGTCTTGTGCTGATGCATATACTGCTGTAGAAGCATTCTCTGCTTATCGGGGTTACTTTCAGACTGACTGATAGTGGCTCGGTACTCTTTTCTCTTACCGCTCAGGTGTAGCAGCAACTCTTTCAACCTTAGAAACCATGCAACTGCTTTCCTCAACTGGTGCCATCCTGAGAAATGGTTAACAAGCTTGTTCACTGTGTCAAAGTTCTCTTTCGTAGTTATGAGATTTACTGCGACTGATCTCTTGACTTCGACGTCGTCTTCAGCAATCTGACTTGGCATATCTGGTCTTTCTGGCCATGATCTCTCTGTTTCCAGCAGATAACTTGGGCCTTGTATCCAAGTTTCACTCCTCATGAAGTTTTCAGCCTTCAATCCCCGTGAGGCTTGATCTGCTGGGTTTAATGAGGTGTTTACATACCTCCATTGAGATGGTTGTGTAGCTTCTCTAATGGATGAGATTCTGTTTGCTACGAAGGTCTTGAAGCGTATCTTCTCATTCTCTATATACTTCAGCACCGTCGTGCTATCCGTCCAGAAGACAGATTCTTCTAGTGGGAGCTGTAACTCTTTCCGCATCGCCTGGTCAACTTTAACTGCAACGACCGCTGCCGTCAACTCCAGTCTCGGGATGGTGACCTGCTTCAGCGGAGCCACCCTGGATTTCCCCATGAGGAAGGCACAATGTTTCTGGCCCTGTTGATTTGTCAGCAAGAGGTAAGTAGCCGTGCCATAGCCGTCCTCACTGGCGTCCGAGAAATGATGTAGTTGAGCCGTCTTTGTAACTCCAAAACTCACGGGCTTGATGCATCTACTGACGTTGAAGCTAGAAAGTTGTTGCAAATCTGTCAACCATCTGTGCCATCTCTGAGCTTGACCTTCTGGGATATCTTCATCCCATCCTCTCTTGTCTCTACACAGCTCTCGTAGCATCAGCTTCACCGGCAGAATGAGTGGTGCCAGGAATCCAAGAGGGTCGTAGATGGAACTGACCACGGAGAGAATCCCTCGTCTTGTGGATGGTCTTTCGTTCACCATTATTCTGAAGTTGAACGTGTCTGACTCAATGCACCATTGTACACCAAGAGCTCTCTCGATAGGAAGGACATCGTGGCTCAGGTCCAGATCTTTGACTTCAGTGGCTCTTTCCTTTTCTGGGATAGACGCTAGAACTGCTCTGCTGTTGCTTATCCACTTAGTCAGATGGAATCCTCCATTCGAACAGAGTTCGAAGGTCTCTTGACAGTGCGATGGCATCGTCTTCTGTTGACACGGACTTCAGACAGTCATCGACATAAAAGTTTCTGAAGATTGTCTCCACAGCCTCTGGTTTTTCTGAGAGCGTAGCTTGCACAGCTGGGAGATGATGTGGCTCCGAACAAGTGTACAGCCATTCTACATTCCACCATCGCTTGACTAACGTCACCATCTGGCCACCAAAGGAAACGCAGAAGATCAGCATCTTCATCAGGGATTCTGACTTGGTGGAACATTGATTCTATGTCTGCCATCATGGCAACGAGCTCTTGTCTAAACCTAGTCAAGATGCCAATGAGGGTATTAGTAAGATCAGGACCTTGAAGCAGCTGGTCATTCAGTGAAGTTCCTCTGAATGAGGCGGCGCAGTCAAACACTACACGGATCTTTTTCTTCTTTGGGTGATACACACCGTGGTGAGGAATGTACCAGACCCTTCCATCGTCTCTGTTCAACTGTTCCTCGGGCACTTTTACAGCATAGCCTTTCGCTATGATGTTTCTCATGAAGCCTTTGTAGTCTTCGTGAAAGTTGGGGTTCTTGTTCAGCTTTCTCTTTAGACTGATGGCGCGTTTTGTTCGGCATCTTCGCGGTCTGTCTTCTCAGTGGCAAACCAATGTGATAGTGGCCATCAATGAACTGTGTAGACCTCGTCATCAAATCCATGAACTGATGGTCTTCTTGTGACATCTCTGTCTTTTCCTCACAGCTGCGTTCTGAAAAGTCTGCGTTGAACTGCTGTATCAACAGCTCTTCAATGCTTGCGATAGAAATGCGATTAACTGTGACATTTTGTCGTTCTTCCTTGTTCGACTTGTTGCCATCATCTCTCCTTACCGGTCCATTGACTACCCATCCAAGGGCTGTCCTGACGGCGTAGGGTCCGTCATCCTTGCTGTTTATCACCTGCCATGGCTCCATAGTTTTGTAGGCATTGGTTCCAATTAATAGGCCAATTTCTGCTTCAATGTATGGGAGACGCACCTTTTCTAGGTA
Organism: Somniosus microcephalus; assembly: GCF_052327205.1. Taxonomy (NCBI): domain Eukaryota; kingdom Metazoa; phylum Chordata; class Chondrichthyes; order Squaliformes; family Somniosidae; genus Somniosus; species Somniosus microcephalus. Next base: position 138,242,376 of record NC_140997.1, read on the forward strand.
AGGCCTTGGATTGTTCCTTATTGTCCACTCCTATCCAGGCTCTTCAAATGTCACATCAATGTGGAGAACTGCCACTCAGTTAAGTCTATCAAATATGTGTGCAAGTACATCCATAAGGGCAGTGACCAAGCTGTCTTTGATCTTGAACGGGTTGGACAGCAAAATCAAAGTGATGAGATCGATGGGCCGTTACATCTGCAGCAATGAGGCAGCCTGGCGAATTTTTGGTTTTGACATCAACAAGCTTTACCCCACTGTCACTAAATTGGATGTGCACTTGCAAAATCTTCCGACCAGGAAATGCCAGGCAACGTGCCGAGGAACCTCCAAAGACAAAACTGACAGCATTCTTTGAGTTGTGCCAAACGAGTGACTTTGCCAATACACTTTTGTATCATCAGGTGCCCAAGTACTACACCTGGCAGCCAAACAAGACATGGCAGGCTCAGCGCCCTGGACCAGGTCAGAAGGAAGTTCCTGGTCATACAGGAGTGTACTCATCTGATGCACTTGGCAGAGTCTACGCAGTCCATCCAAACAACAGAGTGCTTTCACCTTCGTCTACTCCTCCATGAGGTTGCTGGCCCAACATCATTTAATGAGCTCAAGAATTTCAATGGCCATCTCTGTGCCTCCTTTCAAGAAGCTTGACAGAAGCTGCTCTGTCTTCCTCCCCCAATAGGCTACAAAATCTCTTTGCCATTATAATTGCCCTCTGCAGCCCTTCCAACCCGATGTAGTTGTGGGAAGATCACAAAGACAGCCTGACAGAAGACATCTTAAACCAACTCAGGAGAGCCAACCCAGCAATGGAGTTGAAGTTCACTGATGCAATGTACAATCAGGTATTGATCCTTTTGGAGGAGAAGACTTTGGCATTGGCTGGCAAGTCTCTGACTGAGTTGAACCTTCCATCTCCCTGTGTCTCAGCAGAGAGGTACTCAGGGAAACCACCTACAATGTTGAGGAACTGACCTCCTTTGTCACCGTCACTGAACCTAAATTGGTTCCAGACCAGAAAGTGACATACAGGTTGGTTGTGGATCTGGTGGAAAACAATGCTGGTGGCATTATCTTCCTTGATGCACTTGGTGGAACAGGAAAGACATTGCTGATCAATCTTTTACTGGCCATGGTTCGCTCTAAGGGATGCATTGCACTGGCTGTTGCCTCATCGGGAATCGCTGCAACTCTTCTCCAAGGAGGTCGGACTGCCCACTCAACCTTTGCTCTCCCTCTGGATCTGACAAGACAAGAACACCTTCAAAAGTGTAGACTCATTGTGTGGGATAAGTGTACAATGGCCCACAAGAGGGCACTTGAAGCACTCAACAGAACTCTTCAAGATGTGAGAGGCAACAATAGGCTGATGGGTGGCATCACCCTGTTGCTGGCAGGTGATTTCCGCCAAATCCTGCCAGTTGTCCCCAGAGGAACACCAGTAGATGAACTCAATGCATGTCTCAAGGCATCGCATCTGTGGCCAGCTGTGCAAACATGCGTGTTCATATGCATGGTGACGAAATGGCAGGATCCTTTACCCGACTGTTGCTAAATTTGGGAGATGGAAAGTTGCCAATTGACATCAGTGGTCAAATCACAATTCCTCCAGGCTGTGGCAGTCAAGTGAGAACAGTTGATGAGTTGATCTCAAAGGTGTATCCAGACCTCCCAAGTGGCTGTGTGAACAGTCAATACTTGCACCTAAGAATGATACTGTCAACAACATCAACATGCTGCTTTTTCAAAAACTCCCTGGCCAAGAGCAAATTTATAAAAGTGTTGATACTGTTTGTGACAGTGCTGATGGGGTACACTACCCCACTGAGTTCCTCAGCTCATTGCAGCCTTCAGGAACACCTCCTCACAAACTCGTACTGAATTAAGAAACATTGATCCACCAAAGTTGTGCAATGGAACCAGACTGGCAGTCAAAAAGCTCATGCCAAATCTCATTGAGGCTACCATCATATCAGGCTGCGCCAGAGGTGAGGATGTTCTCATTCCTCGAATTCCAATGATACCAAATGACTTGCCATTTCAATTTAAAAGGCGACAGTTCCTGTAACAATTTCTTTTGCAATGTCAATCAACAAGGCACAGGGGCAGACTTTGAAGGTTGCTGGCATCAACTTACTCACGCCCTGTTTTTAACATGGCCAGTTGTACGTGGCATGTTCAAGAGTTGGTGCATCAAGGAATCTGTTTCTTTTAACACTCAGGAAAAACAGAAAATGTTGTAGATCAACGGGCTCTCCAATAATGCCATCATTAGGGAAGGAAAACAGGTAACTCTAAAACCCGAACAAAATATAGCACCCCTGCCTTCCAACACACAAACTGAAACTTAAAGAAAATGCTGTTATCATGTTAATGCGCAACATTAATCCACCTCAATTATGCAATGATACACGCTTGCAAAATCAGAAAAAAATTTAGGTATTTTTATTTAGATTATAAAATTCCATCAAAGCCACTATATTTTACGCGCTGCCAAGTAACGATCGGAAGGGCGTAGAGAAAGAAAATATACTCCGCCATCAATACCTGTCCATCAGCGCTGTATTATGCAAATAGTTGGCGCATTTGGCGAATAAAAATGCCGAATCTCGGAAACTCTTTAAAAAAAAAAAGGAAAGGTTAAATCATAATTATTGTTTGAGTGTTTTTTTAAGCGGAATGTGGTCCTCTCATTAAAAAGTTCAAGAATTTTATTGTTTTACAATAATGCACAATTATATGGTCATGACACATTAATGTCAATGATAACATTGCACTTGCTACCTCCAAAATGACACAGAAGGAAAACTGTAAAAACTTGAATTTTTGGCTACTTTCGATCCCCATTAACAAAAAACGAAGTTGAAGAACCACCTCCTGGGTGCTTAGGAAGAGTTCTTCAATCCCAACAGTTTTATAAACATGTCAGAGAGTTCTTCAGTTCCCTCAGCAACGCCGGGTACTCCAGCTAGTTGTAAATAAAATGGCCCTCTCCACCCCGGAGTCCTTCTTAATTGTTATATAGGTGCAAGGGTATAAAACCCCTTGAGACACAATAAAACTGGCGCGCATCACTTTGCACTGGAATCGGCGATGTTTAAAGTAAGAAGTTCCTGTCTTTTCTTAATGGCGTGCCCGCAGTTTAGTGCTGATGCAATTGCCTCGTAAAGGTGGCGGTTCATGTGTTACACAAATAAGAAGGGGGAGAGTAACGATACAGTGAAACGAAGTGGAGGAAAAGGCCTGTAAAAAAAAAAGAAAACAAAATGGCTATGCTAACCGAAGCGTTTGGACCATTGAGCGTTTCAGATTTTTCGTGACTGCAAATGGCATTAAAGATGACGTGAAAGTGGCGACGTTCCTCAGTGTGACGCGGTCGTGTCCCACATCAGTCCCTCAGACGAAGAGAAGCCGATTGCATTCGCATCAAGGTCCCTGAGCAAGGCGGAGGTGAAATACCCGCAGATCGAAAAAGAGGCTTTGGGCATCATCTTTGGAATCAAAAAGTTCCATCACTATTTGCTCGGAAGGAAATTCACCTTGCTGACGGATCATCGTCCTCTGACATCGATCTTTGGTGCACACACAGGAATACCCTCCCTGGCAGCGGCGCTGATGTTAAGCGCTCACAATTACATCATCAAATACCGGAGGTCAGCAGCACATGGCACTGCGGACGGATTGTCAAGACTTCCACTGCGGCTGTGAGCAGAAGATTTTCTACTTTGACATGGTGAGCAATGCACCTGTCACGGCCCGGCAGGTCAAGAAAGAGACCAGGGTTCCAAGGTGCTGGATCGGGTGATGCGAGGAGACGGATCACGGGTGTCAGACGCACCACCTGAGCTCCTACCTTACCTGTCAAGAGGGAAGGATGCGAGTGATCATACCACCAAAGCTGCGGAAACATGTCCATTGTGGTGTTGTCCGGATGAAGGAGCTGGCACGAAGCTACTTCTGGTGGCCCGGTCTGGATCATGAAATTGAAGTTGAAGCGAAATCATGCCCATCATGCGAGGCAATCAGGGATACGCCAAGAGCAGCGCCACTGCATCCATGGGAATGGCCAGCGGGACCAGTGGAAGGAGCGATGTTCCTGGTCGCGGTGGACTCCCATTCCAAATGGCCGGAGGTTGCAGTAATGTCCACTACCACTACGGAGAAAACCATCGAGAGTCAGAGAGATGTTCAGGCGATTTGGTCTGCCGGAGCAGATCGTAACCGACAATGGAACACAGTTCACATCCCAGGAGATGGAGGAGTTCCTCAAGAGCAATGGAATCCAGCACACGTTCTCCGCGCCTTATCATCCATCCACGAATGGATTGGCGGAAGCGGCAAGCAGCGATGCTCCTCTAAAGCAGCGCCTGAATGCTTTCTTGCTGAAATACCGAAACACCTGCTTACCTACTCATGGGAAGGCAGCTACGTACATGCCTTGACGTGCTGAGGCCAGCGTCCACAGAAGCAGTGGTGCACGCCAATCAGCAGGATCAAGTCAGCAGACGAGCTCAGAGGTCCAAAGAACGACACTTTGTGGTGGGGGGGCAAAGTCCTCGCGCGTAACTGCACCACCCCGGAGTCATTCAAAAGACGGGCCTCGTTTCATACCGAGTCCGCACTGGAGACGACCGAACATGGAGACGGCATGTAGACCAGTTACTGCCAAGACAGTCGCCACAGGTAGCCCAAGAAACAGAGGATCAAGGACCTGCTGGAGGCTCCAGCAGGGACGGGTCGTCCGACGCCGAGACGTTGGCACCATCCACTCTTGTGCCATCGAGGGAGGAAGCCACGCCTGCAGGGTCACGGGAGAGCCAGCCAGAGCCTGCTCCCGAGACTAGGCGTTAACCCCAAAGAGAAAGGCAGCCTCCAGAGCACCTTAGTTACAGTTAGTGCTAACCTGTGTGCATGGGGCAGAATAATCCCCAGGGTTAGCGGAATGTAGAGGCAGTCTAAGCCTCTCTTCCAAAGTTATAGTCATTTTCAGTTATTCTGTTTTGTGGACATTCTATTTTAAGGGGGAGGAAATATGGTGTGTATATTTTGAATGTGTATTAGAATTGTCCCACACGGGGTACCGTAGTGGTGATTTGCAATGCACTATGGAAAATGAAGTGCATTGAGTGAAGAAGCACTCTATATATATATCTACTATCTACCTATATATATGTGGTAAACCACTGTTGTTCACTTCACTGCTTTTCACTGTTGCCCATTGTTGTAATATGCACTGGTATAAAGGCGGCTGCTCTGCAGTTCCCCAGGCATTCAGGACCGGTCGACCACTAGAGGCATGCCTTCGTTCTTTAGCTAATAAAAGCCTGTTTGTTACTCTCTTAACTTCCAGTCTTTCTCAGTAATTGATAGCGCATCAATATATAAAAAAGGAATCGATCTGTTTGTCCGTCTGTCTGTCCTCACGTGTGCGTCTGTCCGGCTATGCGCTCGAAAGTTAGAGCGTACCTACACGCGCGTTACCTCCGAAGAAAGCTTACGGTTCCGGGACGGTCGTAAGCGTATTTACGTTTCGGCCGGGCTAAAATCGCGCCCGTGATATCCGAAAAACCTTCACCATTCCGCTCATTAGCATCTCATTTTCCGCTCGAGGTCGACCAATCGTACGCCGGGCCCTCCTATGGTCGAGTGATGGGACGATTGACCAATCCTACGCTTTGGTCACCTGACGGTCGACCAATCGGTGCATGTGTGGGCGGGCCTTATCGTTCTGAACCGAGGTGAGTGGCTGCCATCTTTATTCTCACCTGTGTGTTTATTTGTTAGGAGCGATTTTTTTTTAATGTGTAAAACGTCAAAACACAATGTCTAAAACGTTAAAACACAATGAAGATGGTGTTCCATCTTCTTAACAGCCGTTTTTAAAAAAATAACTTTTGGTGTTTTCAGCAAGAATGCGCGTTCCTTGTCCGTGGCAGCTTTTTAAAAACATTAAAAAAAACTTTCAAGATGGCCTCCCATCTTCTTAACACCCGTTTATTAAAAAAAAATTCTGTTGCTTTCACAGGCTGCGCGTTCCTTCTCCGAAAATTTTTTTAATTTTTCTCTTGGTTTCACAGACTGCGCGGGTTACCCCGGCAACCGGGCCCGCCGGCCGTCTCTCTCAGCCGCAATCGGTGGACTTCAAGCCGGCTCGGCCGGGCTCTCGGGAGTGCAGATCTCGGCCGGGGCTTGCTGAGCGTGAAGGGTTACCCCGGCAACCGGGCCCGCCGGCCGTCTCGCACAGCCGCAGATCGGGGCTCCGGAGTTCGGTGCTTGGTTTGGGGGGGGGGGGGGGTGCCAACCTCGGGAGTTCGGGGGGGGGGGAATCAGGGGGCTCGGGAGTTTGGGGGGCGGGAATCAGGGGGCTCTCCCCTCCCTCTCTTCTTCCCCACCCCCCGCCCTCTCTTCCCCCCCAGTCACTCTCTCTCTCTCTTCCAACAACATGCCCTCAAAAGACCCTCGGCACCGCCGGGCACTTCAGCTAGTATATCTATATAATAAAGCGGTTCCGTACGTTTTGTCTGTCCGGCTATACGCTCGAAAGTTGTAGGGCATACCTACGCGCGCGTTACTTCCAAAGAAAGCTTACGGTTCCGGGACGGTCCAAAAATTCTTCACAATTAAGGGCAGGGCCTAATCCTTCAAACTGAAAAGCAAGCGGCGGCCATTGTTGTTGCCTCTGTCCGACCATGGGCCCCAGTCCCACCCTCACCCTTCTCTCCGGGGCGCACGTATGAACGCTCGCCTAGCGTACGCCATTTGGCTCCTCCCCGTGCCCGGGACTACGGAATTCCATTGACGTCACAGTTCTTAGAAGGCTCCTCTCCCTTTTGCTGGCTCCGCCCCCGGATATGCCGTCACTCAGACGGCAAAATTTAAATATCTATCGAATTGTCAAATTGCGAGCGGTGGTGCGCCCACTTCGGCACCAGGCACCATTTGTCTAAAATGGCTGCTCCGCATAAGAGGTGGTGTTTTACACTGAATAACTATACTGATGAGGAGTATTCGGCCGCTAAAGGCCTGATGGACGAGTCTCGTACCCTCTATGGAATTGTTGGGAAAGAGGTTGGGGAGAATGGGACCCCACACCTACAGGGATTACTTTTGTGAAAGGATTCCTTGCACGGGCCCATTTTGAGCATGCCAGAGGTACTGATGAAGAGAATAAGGTTTACTGTTCTAAAGGAGGAGATTTTTTTTGAGGTTGGAGCCGTGCAAGGCCAAGGAAAGCGCACTGACCTGGAAGAGGTTGTAACCTCCTTGAAGGATACCCGTGGGGATTTGAAAAGGTGTGCAGAGGAGTACCCCCTGATGTATATCAAGTACTATCGTGGCCTGACTGCCTGGGTTCAGATGGCTGGACTGATTCCCCCTCGAGTCTTTAAGACTTATGTGCATGTTCTGTTTGGTGACTCTGGTGTGGGCAAGCCCAGACTTGCCTCTTCTCTGTATAATGATGTGTACTATAAGCCTCGTGGCCCTTGGTGGTGTAGGGGGTTTCTCTTGCTCGTTCTGGTCTCCTGCCAGGCTTCGTGCAATAATTACCCTTGAGTGGTTCGACCCACTCTTCCCTACGGTTCTAGACCTTGTGCAGAGAAAAACTCAATATATTATTAATCAGTTTGCAGCATTATAAAATACACGTCATAAGCACAGATTAAAGTAACTACAAGTATGCACATATCTATAAACTTAACTCTATGGAAATGGGGAACACACGGCACATCGTAAAAGGGGAAACACATTACGATTATCCTTAACCCCCTCCCCGAGACCTAAACTAAGTTTCGACTTGAGGAACTCGGGATCATGCTCACCACTTTCAGATTCGCGAAAAGGGGGTTTGCAGCCTTTTTGGCACAGCTTTCCGTCGTCACGTGGATTTGGAAAACTTCTGGCGCAGTTTGTTTTCTTACGCGATGCAGCAGCAGATAGTCTTGATGAGCGCTCGTCATGGATGAAAATCCGTTAAACCTGTGTTACCTTTACTGAAAGGCTGCCGAAAACCTGGATGCACATGTAGACTCTGCTACCGATGTGATATTGTAGAATTGCACATGGAAGGTCCGTTACCAAATGGGATGTTGAGGCACTGGAGTGTCCTTTCATACAGTCATAATGATTGTCCTTCTGAGAGACTTCCCCGGGACGGGACGCTGATACCGAATTGCTTTCTTTATGCAGTCATTGTTATCCTTCGAAACAGAGCTGGAGGGTGTCTTCTCCTTCGGCCTGGGTCGTCGATGATCTCCCGACAAAAGTACCCGGGCCACCCTCGTCGTCTTCCCGTCGTGGTCGAGCCTTCCCTGGCCGAACACCGACCACGTTCTGAAACCGAAGTGCTGCCTTAACTGAAGAGTCGTAGAAGTTCCGAAGCGAAGCGTGAAGTGAAGCGTAGCGTCCAATGTGTTGATGGACTTTTCAAATCCATAGTTATACCCTTTTGGGACAGTCTTATCTCCCGCCAGATCATAGTCCTGTCTTTGTAATATTTTTGGCTGTCTTGTAACGGGAGCCGGTGATAGCTTAACTGGCCTTCGTGGGCCGATAATGTCTTTTACTTTGTCACCGTAACTCGGTTCGTATATTGATCGGTCTGGAGATTGCCCTTGATGGCTGTCAAACGGTTTTCCTTTGTACAGTAAATGGGTTTAAGTGTTCATTCAATTGTCCACCCATTTCTTGATGGGCCTCATCCTGTAACCCAAGACTGTCCTGTACTTAGAATCCAATTAATTTGTATGCTCAGTTCCCTGAGTTTCGTTTTCCCAATACTGGCTTTCGCGGGCTTACTGTCCTCAATCCACAAGCCTGTCTGGCTTGCAGTAACAGAAATCAAATGGTCCCAGAAACTGATCACGAGGTCCGGCGGCCATTTTGTATGCCCTTTTATCAAAGGTTTTTCTGTACAAGCTTCTTTTGGTCAATAAAACTGTCTTATTTGTGGTGTATGTAACCTGTTCCACCTTAAGAGAACTTAAGCCTGTTCCACCTTAAGAGATGTACTACTTTCTCTGGCTGCTGTATACATAAAGTACTGTGTAGTGATATTGTATTTAGTATAGTCCTGACCTCCAACTAGTAAAGACCTGTTGAAACTTTATTCTTGTAGTCTGTGTCAGTAATTAATCTTAATACAACTGGAACACACAGACTTAACAGTGGCGACGAGTCAGATTCTTACCCTGCGGCAGTTTATATCCACGGCGCCTTCGTGCACAGAACGGGCGTCGAAGAGAGGCCGTCGCGCGGCAGGCATCCAGAACCCAGAGTGCAGAAGACATCCTGAACTCGAAGCCTCCATCAGCGGCAGTCAGCTATCTTCTTTCTACCTCGGTGGTGGGTAAGCCGGTCAGCGACGTTGGCTGTACAGACGGGGGTAGGAAGACGGAGGAATAAGGGCGGTGAGATCGATCGCGACCGGAGATAAGGGCCGGGCCGCATTCGGGCCGAAGGGCGCAGCGCGGGGACATCAATCGCGGCTGGTGATAAGGGCCGGGCCGCTTTCGGGCCAAAAAGGCGCAGCGTCTGGGGCGACTGAAGGCGCGAGAGCCGCAGTGAAGGCGAACGCAGCCGGTGCTAATAACCGGGCTGCAAGGCGCGACATCGGGGAAGCACGAATGCCCGAGGGAGCCGCGGTGAAGCGGAGACAGCGTCGGGGGAGTTACTAACCGCTGGGAAAGGGGAGCAGCAGCGGCACGCCAAACGCCATTGCAGCCAGTGGGTGAAGACCGCCAAGCGCGGGAAAACCGCCTTTTGTAGGCGGAGGACGAAGACAAGAGCGGGAAGCCGCCATCTTGGGATAAAAAAATTTAAAAATGAATAAATTGCAACGATGCCTAAACATGGGAACATTAATACCTTTGATAGCGACATCGAAGATTGGGCCATGTATGTAGAACGCATACAAATTTATTGTAAAGCAAATAAAATCCCAGATGCAGAGAAAGCACTAACTTTATTGAACTTAATGGGTGCGAAGACATACGGGCAATTGAAACACCTTTTATCACCAGATGAACCGGCGGATAAGACGTTCGAGGAGATTGTTACTGTCCTGAAAAATCATTAAATTTTACAGCAGAAGGCACTGAATATTTAATGGAATTGCGTAAGCTAGCAAAGTACTGTCAGTTTGGAACGGGACTAACAGACGCGCTAAGAGATAAATTTGTGCGTGGATTATTAGAAGAAGATACACAAAAGCGACTGCTCGAGGAGAATGAGCTGACGCTTGAGAAAGCGGTCACTATGGCAGCAGCACACGAAGCCGCAGCGAGAGGCACGGCAGTAATGCAGCTACGGTCACCGGAACTCAGTACAAATAAATTGGGTTTGAGTACTGTAAAATGTTATCATTGTGGAAAGACAACACACGATCAGAACCAGTGTTGGTTTAAAAACCAAGAATGCAGAACGTGTGGCAGGCTTGGCCACATAGCTAAAGTATGCCGGTCAGGAAAGAAGACCAGCAACAAAAAGTCACCGCAAGAAAAATACATAAAGGTGCACAAGGTGACAAAGACCAGTTCAAACGAACAGAAGTCAGATTCAGACGCTAGCAGTAATGAACTGGGTAGCTTAAGAGTACACAACGTTGGTAAGGATGCAGATCTCCAGACAATTTGGGTCACTCTTCAGATAGCAGGAGTCCAAGTAAAGATGGAATTGGACACTGGATCGGCATTGACGGTCATGAATAAGAAAGATTACAAAAGGTTATTCCAACATATTCCCCTACGGGATACGGAGATTATATTGAAAACATACACGGGGCAAAGAGTGTACCCCATCGGAAAGATAGAGGTAAAAGTGGTCCACAAGGGCGAAGAAAGCCAAGTAATGGACTTATATGTGCTACCTGAAGGAGGTCCACCACTACTGGGACGGGAGTGGATTAGGAAAATGAATATGGACTGGCACTCCTTAAAAGCACTAACGGTAGATTCCGGGGAAACAGATGTCAAACCTAAACGATTGTCCAAAATATTGGATGAAGCTAAAGAGGTGTCCCAGCAAGGACTGGGAACACTGAAAGGAATTACGGCAAACATCAAGATTGATGAACATGCACAACCAAAATTTTTCGAAGCCAGACCGGTACCCTATGCAATACGACCTACTGTAGAAGCGGAACTGGAAGCGCTAGAACGTTCAGGTGTACTGTCTAAGGTAGATTGGAGTGAGTGGGCTACGCCCATTGTTCCCGTTATGAAACGTCCTTCGAGCAACAAGCCAGGAGAACCAGGGAAGGTTCGCATCTGTGGAGATTTCAAGATCACCGTTAATCCGGTGCTTCACACGGTGCAGTATCCGCTTCCGCGGATTGAGGATATTTTTGCTTCGTTGTCTGGCGGGAAACACTTCACCAAGATAGACCTGGCGCAGGCGTACTTGCAGATGGAGGTTGAAGATCAACACGCATAGAGGTTTGTACTGGTATAATAGGCTGGTTTTTGGAGTGGCATCGGCTCCGGCAATTTGGCAGAGGGCCATGGAGCAGGTATTACAGGGAATTCCAGGCACACAATGTTACCTGGACGATATTCTGATTACAGGTGATGTTGATGAAGAACACCTCGCTGTCTAGGCCCCAAGCTCTTAAATTCCCTCCCTAAACCTCTCTCTACTCCTTTACGACTCTTCTTAAAGCCTACCTCTTTAACCAAGCATTTGGTCACCTGTCCCAATATCTCCTTCTTTGGCTCGGTGTCAATTTTTGCCCAATTATGCTCCTGTGAAGTGCCTTGGGATGTTAAAGGCGCTATATAAATGCAAGTTGTTGCTGTTGTAGTCCATCCAAGTGTGAGGGGAGTCACAGCTGAGCCAGTTCCTATTCTCTTTCCGGCAGGGGTCACTGTGTTGTGTATGTAACATGTATGTTACTTTAAACCTATGGCCAGGGCAGCACTACTTTGTAGGGCGTAGTGATACCGTAGTACCACTCCTGGCCATAGGGGTATAAATAGTACTGTGGGTACTGATCTCCCCTCAGTTCCCGCCTGTGGGTATGAAGTAAAGACCTAAGTTAAACCCTTCCAAGCTGTCTTTTCCTTATTGTATCTATATATATAAAGCGGCTCTTCTGTCTGTCTGTCTGTCCGCCTGGTCTCTATACGTTTGGAAGTTACAGAGCGTACCAACGCGCGCGTCGCATCAAAAGAAAGCTTGCGATTCCGGACCGGTCATCGGCGTATTTATATTTCGGCTGGACAAAAATCCCGCCTGCGGTATCCCAAAAACGTTCAGCGTTCCGCTCATTAGCATCTCATTAGCGACCGTGTGACCTCGAGGTCTTCCTACAGTTGAGTGTCGAGTGACTCGACGATTGACCAATCCTACGCTTCGGTGACCTGACCGGTTGACCAATCGGTGCGTGTGTGGGCGGGCCTTATCCTTCTGAACCGAGGTGAGTGGCCGCCATCTTGATTTTCCACGATTTTTCCCCCCACACTTTCTGTGTGTTAGGGAACTAAGGTAAATATTTCAATTACGTGTTAGGCAATTAATTAACAATTTATTTGAGTTTTATATTGTGTTTAGCAACCCCCCCGCCCCTCCTCCTCCTCACCCTCGCGCAGGGGGGACTCGGGGCCTGAAGCTTAAAAAATTTCTCACTCTCTTCCCTCTCTCTCTCTCCTTCTCCTCTTCCCTCTCTCTCCTTCTCCTCTTCCCTCTCTGTCTCTCTCTACTTCACCCTCTCAGGTGTCGCTGACGGAGCGCGGGCGGGCCGCCCGAAGTTTCCCGCTCGCTAACGGCCGCCAGGCCGCCTCGCACCGACCGCGCATGCGCCGCCCGCGAGAGCCCGCTCCCGGCGCCGGCCACCGCTCAGCATTCCCGCTCTCGCAACGGCACCGGACCTCAGGCGCTAGGCAGGGACCGGAGAGAGGGACAGAGGGGAGTGGGGGAGGGGTGGGGAGGGAGGGAGAGGAGGGGAGGGAGGGATAGGACACGGAGAGGACATGACAGGGAGAGGGGGGACACACAGGGGCAGGGAGACCAAGCGCCCCAAAATTGCCCTCGCAACGCGGGGCTCCCCAGCTAGTTAAGTATATTCGCATACTTTACACTGGCGACGTGGAACGTTTGAACTCACCAGTACAAGGTGCAACAAAGGATCGGTAGCAGTACGGGGAGAGAAGCTTCTTACCAGCCTGCAGAGTCCAGCGTCGACCGAAGGAGGCCGCCCAGTTCCGGAGGAGCGGCAGCAACGGAGCAAGAGAGAGAGAGGGTTCCAGCGGAGGCTGCGGCAGCTGAGAGAAGAGGCTGAACTGGCGTTCCAGCCACGGGGCAAAAGTCCACCCAGGGCCAGGTAAACTGCAATCCTTCCCGGGGAACGCGAGCTGCAAGGGCCAGAACGGGCAGGCGATCTGGGGAACAAACGGAGCCACGAGGGCTACGAGAGGGGAAAGTCGTTGTAATAGCGGCGGTGGCAATAACGGGAGCTGCAAGGGCTAAAAATAACGAACCTGGAGAGACATCCAGAGGGAGAAAAGGCGGGAGTTTTTCTCTTCAGCAGTTTAAAATTAACAGCGCCATCTAGTGGACAAAGGGGGAACGTTTTTCTCTTCAGCAGTTAAAGAAAAAAACAACAGCGCCATCTAGTGGGAAAAGGCGGGAAAACCTATTCAATAGTTTTTAAAAATGGCTAAAGAAGCTCGGTTGTCAGAATTTGTTGCCGACATAGAAGATTGGGACGCATATGTAGAAAGGCATGAACTTTATTGCATAGTAAACAAGGTGGAAGATGACGAAAAGGCAGCAACCTTATTAAATTCTATGGGGGCAAAAACATACGGTCTGCTGAGGAATCTTCTTACTCCAGAAAAGCCAGCAGACAAAACGTATGCCCAAATTGTTGATACGTTAAAGGAACATTTAAACCCTAAGCCACCATTTATAGCGGAAAGGTACCGCTTTTACAGACGCGACCAAAGGAATGATGCTCAGACGGTTGTCCAAACATTGCCAGTTTGGAGCCTTTTTGGCGGAAGCGATCAGAGACCGAGTTTGTCTGTGGCATGTTAAATGAGAGTACACGAAAACGGTTGCTGGCCAAGAAACAGCTCAGCCTAGATCAGGCGATGGAAATAGCATTGGCACATGAAGCAGCAGCACAGGGTGCTGCCCAAATACGACAAAATACAACCGGCTATGACACCCATGAGGTGACATTTCACAAAGGTAAATGCTACCGTTGTGGCAAAACCACCCACGACCAAAGTAATTGTTGGTTTCGTGATAAAATATGCCGGCAGTGTGGGAAAAAGGGGCATATAGCGAAAGTTTGTCGGTCGGGTACGAAATCCAATAGTGGGGGCAATCCGAGCAGTACCGAAGCAAGGACAAAAATACATAAGATATCTGACAGTAGCTCAGACGAGTCACAGGAAGGCACAAAAGCAGAGCCTAAAGGTCTGGGATGTCTCAAGTTATATGGTGTAGACAAAACGGAGGACCACAGCACAATGTGGGTTAAAATGAAGGTAGCAGGCGTCGAAGTTAATATGGAGCTGGACACGGGTTCAGCCCTATCAGTAATTAATGAACAAGATTATAACAGGCTGTTCAAACGCATTCCCTTAAGGGATACCGAAATCAAATTAAAAACATATACGGGACAAAAAGTTTACCCGAAGGGAAAAATGCAAGTAACAGTTAAATACAACGGCAGAAAAGTGCCAGGACTTTATTTATACGTCCTACCAAACGGTGGACCACCACTTTTGGGTAGGGAATGGATAAGAAAAATCCATTTCGACTGGAAGTCGATACACGAGATAAAAGTAGAGACCACCGAGGATGATACAACCATTACAAACAGGCTGTCGAAAATATTGGCAAAAACGCCAGAGGTGTTCCAACAAGGGCTGGGGACCTTAAAGGACGTTAGAGCAAAAATAACTATTGCTCAAGACGCAAACCCCAAGCTTTGTAAAGCCAGACCGGTGCCTTACGCCATTCGGCCAGCTGTGGAAGCAGAACTGGATGCCTTAGAGAGTGCAGGTGTCCTTACAAAGATTGAGTGGAGTGAGTGGGCCACGCCCATCGTCCCAGTTATAAAGAAATCTGCAAATAACACGCCGGGGGAACCAAAGAAGGTTCGCATTTGCGGAGATTTTAAGTTAACTATTAACCCAGTCCTGCACACGGTACAGTATCCGCTGCCGCGGATAGAGGACATATTCGCATCGTTAGCTGGGGGTAGACACTTTACGAAGATTGACCTTTGTCAAGCTTATTTACAGATGGAGGTGAAGCAGGACTCGAAAAAGCTCCTAACGATTAACACACACAAGGGATTGTACCAGTACAATCGCCTGGTATTTGGTGTGGCGTCCGCCCCAGCCATATGGCAGAGGACCATGGAACAGGTCCTACAGGGCATTCCAGGAACGCAGTGCTACCTGGATGACATCCTGGTGACAGGACAAACGGATAACGACCACCTCGCTAACCTGGAGCGAGTACTTCTGCGGTTGCAACAATACGGACTCAGGGCGAACAAGCAGAAATGTGAGTTTTTCCAGGAACGTATCTCATACTGTGGGCACATTATAGATAAGGAAGGCCTGCATAAGTCCCCAGGAAAGATCGAGGCAGTAGTGAAGGCCCCACCCCCTGAGAATGTATCTCAGTTACGATCATTCTTAGGCCTTATAAACTATTACCATAAATTCCTCCCGAACTTATCGTCCATTTTACATCCACTAAATTCATTGCTGCAAAAGGGAGTCTCCTGGAATTGGGACGAAGCGTGTGAGGCGGCTTTTAAAAAGGGTAAACAACTCATTACATCAAAGGAAGTGCTCGCACACTTTGACCCAAAAATGCCAATGAGGTTGGCATGTGACGCCTCCCCGTATGGTATAGGGGCAGTGTTGTCACACAAATTTCCCAATGGGACGGAGAGGCCAATAGCATTTGCCTCAAGGTCGTTAACTACAGCCGAAAGAAACTATGCGCAAATCGACAGGGAGGCCCTCAGTCTGGTGTGGGGTGTGAAAAAATTCCACCACTATCTACATGGGCAACGTTTCACACTACTGACGGATCATCAACCGTTGGTGTCCATATTTAATCCAACAAAAGGGGTGCCCCTGATGATGGCCCAAAGGCTACAGAGATGGTCACTGTTCTTAGGAGCACACCAGTACCTTATCGAATATAAGGGTGCCAAACAGCATGGCAATGCGGATGGCCTGTCGCGGCTACCATTGCCTGCCGAGATCGAAGAGATAGTACAGGACCCCGTGGAAATATATCATACAGCGGTTATGGAACACTTGCCCATCACCAGTCAATGTATCGAGCGGGAAACACAGAATGACCCGACACTGGCAAGGGTTTACGAATTGACCGTGAAAGGCTGGCCGGCACAGGGTGACGCATCATTGCCGGCGTTTTCGGCAAGGAAGGACCTGTTGTCCGTATGCCGGGGCACATTGATGTGCGGAGCCAGGGTGGTGGTCCCTCAAAAATTACAACATAAAGTGTTGCGGGACTTACACGAAGGTCATCTGGGGGGTGTCAAAATGAAAAGCCTCGCCAGAGCCTACGTCTGGTGGCCCGGCATTGACAGGGACATCGAGGAAGTAGCAAAAGCATGCCAAGGGTGCCAGATGGTACAGAACGTACCACCCGAAGCCCCACTACATCCGTGGGAGTGGCCCTTAACGCCGTGGCAAAGGATCCACGTGGACTTCGCTGGGCCCTTCATGGATGCGACGTTCCTTATTGTAGTGGACGCCCACTCAAAATGGCCGGAGGTCATAAAGATGTCATCAACGACAGCCGAAAAGACGGTCGCAGCCTTAAGGACCATTTTTGCCCGAAACGGGGTGCAATTTGTGGCAGAAGAATTTCAAGCATTCCTAAAAAGGAATGGAGTGCGACATTATACGTCCGCACCATATCATCCGGCTACAAATGGGCTGGCAGAGCGATTTGTACAGACTTTTAAAAAGGCCATCAAGGCGATGGGGGAGGAAAGGTTGCCACTACAACACAAGGTGGACAATTTCCTATTCGCGTACCGTAATGCTGAACATACGGTGACCAACCAGGCCCCCGCCGTCATGTTCTTTAATAGAAGGTTAAGGTCTCGCCTCGAATTGCTCAGACCAAACATCCGCAGAGATGTGGAAAACCGAGTATTTCGTAGGGCTCCTGACAGACAGACACGGAGCTTCGAGGTGGGGCAGCAAGTGTTGGCCCGTGATTATAGAAATGAAAAGTGGCGGTCTGGTACGATAAAAGGCCCGCCAGGGACCTTTGATGTACACAGTGGATACTGGGGACGGCATAATCAGACGACATGCTGATCAACTGGTGGAGTCGAGAAACCCAACTGATTCACTACCTCAAACGTCTCAGCACATTGTTCCAGCGGAATCACGGCCCAGCTCGTCGCTACAGAAGTCTCAGGATTGCGAGGAGTTCAGCACTCCAGTGAGCTCCACGGCACAGGATGTGCCATCAGACACCGACGGCTCCAGCGATGAAGTGGTGACGGAAGTACCGCCGCCTACACCGAGACCGACTAGAGAAAGACGTTATCCTAGTCGAGACAGGAGGCCTCCTCAGAGACTGAATCGTTTCTTTTAGACAACTCTGATGTAAATATGTTATGTATGTTGTGTTACCAAATGTTATTAGCCCTAGTTAGGGCGCATCTGTT
The DNA here is from genome assembly GCF_052327205.1 of Somniosus microcephalus. Lineage (NCBI taxonomy): Eukaryota > Metazoa > Chordata > Chondrichthyes > Squaliformes > Somniosidae > Somniosus > Somniosus microcephalus. The sequence continues at coordinate 138,260,059 of NC_140997.1, forward strand.
GACTTAATTGCACGGGTACGTTTTAATTAAAAGGGGAGGAATGTTGTGTATGTAACATGTATGTTACTTTAAACCTATGGCCAGGGCAGCACTACTTTGTAGGGCGTAGTGATACCGTAGTACCACTCCTGGCCATAGGGGTATAAAAAGTACTGTGGGTACTGATCTCCCCTCAGTTCCCGCCTGTGGGTATGAAGTAAAGACCTAAGTTAAACCTTCCTTATTGTATTAAGTATATTCGCATACTTTACAACTGGACAGAGGGGACCCTGACTCATCATCTCTCTCTCTGGCCCAGAGGTGCTGACACCAATTGCAGAGCCGCTCTACTGCTGTTTTAGCTGAGATCAGCTAACTCAATCATTTACTTCACTGTTCCACGACCGTGTGTGTAAAACAAATTCGGCCTGGTTCTGCTCCTTACGCCTAACTTCCTCATTGTTAACGTATGTCCCCTGGTATTTGACGCCCCTTCACCACAGTGAACAATTTGCCTGGATCTTTGCCACTTTCCCTTCCTTACCTTGAACACAGAGATCGCCTCATTTTAAAACAAACACCAACTCCCTCAACCTTTCCTGGTAGCTTAAATTCCTGATACCTGGAATTTAATTAGCCACTCGCTTCTGTATCCTCTGAAGGGCAGTAATGTTCCTCCTACGATTTGGCGACCAGAACTGCGACATTGGGTTTGACGGACACCACGGTGCAGTATTTATAACCATGGTGGTTTCCCCTGTTGTTTGTCCGGCAGTGCAGGAAGGTCACAGCTTGTAATGAGGACCATAAGTGAAGCCGACTCGAATGTCGCACCTCATGACTTACCCCGCTCAGTAAATGCCTGGTCACCTCGATTCTGGATCCTGGTGAACAATTTACCTCCTTCCATACTGTCGGGGAGGGCAGGGGGAGAGAGGGAGACAGAGAGAGAGAGAAAGCACAGGGTAAATAAAGGCTGGGGCTTGGCTGGCAATTACCCAGAGGATTTGACCCACAGTATTCTGTATTTTGTGCTTACAAGAGGATATCAGAGGTCGCAGCCCCTGAAAAATGCTGATAGAGATAGAGAATGACAACAAAATACCCTGTCCCATTCATTTAAGGTCATTAACCATGATATCCAGAGACAAATCCATCTCATTTGCATTAAAAAGGAGCTTCTTAAACGAGTTTATAAAAAAAAGTATGATCTCCTCCAATAGACTACTAGGTAAAGGAAATACCTTTGGCACCAAGCCGCATAAACCAGATTCGATTCCCCAGTCTAGGCAGTCGGGGCATTCTAATTATCCTCAGCACCCCAGAGCTAAGGAGAGGAGAAAATAATCAGCCAGGGTCCCTGCCTCTGGTCACTATCCAGTTACCCTCCTCGCTCTGCCACTGGGTGTTGATTGAGGTCAGGATCGTCTGGCGATGCCCACTACAGTTGAATAGCTGTCTAGACTCCCAGATGAAGAATAAGGTGTTAGGGGTCTCCTGCACCCATCAAACCACGTCCCACAAGAATCAGCGGGGTTACATTTTTGCAGGGGTTCTCTCGAACAGCCGCCATAACTTTGCAGATGATCGCAGAAACCTCAGAGAAATTGGGCAAGCACCATTTAGACCGTTTCCCTGGGGGTTCCATGGGTCTTTCACCAAAGTTATGGCAGCTGATCGGGAGACCCAAACTTCTACTGCAGGATAGGAGGGGAGGTGTATTAAAAGAATGAATGTATGAAAGGAATGTATGTTTATTACAAGAGCCCAGCTTATATTTCGGCACCACTTCATGTATAAAACACATCTCAGCACGTTATACAGAGCCAGCAAAAACCGTGGGCAGGAAAATGAACAGGTTGGGAGGTGCGAAAGTGTGTGTGGAAACCCCTGTAAACAGTGGATAACAGGGCCTCAGTTTCTTCATGACAAAGCTCAAAACACAATTATGTACAGAATACAATGTGTGTTTAGTAATAACCAGTAACAGTAGTACAGGTTGGCGACCGCAACAGTACTTGGCATTCCCTCTCATTCCAGAACCTTCTGGTTTTTGCCTTACATACCCATCTTCCCCCTCCCCTTTCCCTAGGATGGGGAGCAACCATAACACCACCTTCCACAACACATTCTCTCGGGATTGGTACATACAGTCTTTTAGGAGGTTATTTAAAGTGAGGCGGAGAAAATTGGAGGGATTTAGGGAGGGAGTTCCAGAGGAAAGGAGTATAGTAGCTGTGAAAGCGGCCATTGATGATGGAGTGAAGAGAGCACCGGGAACCAGGAGTAACCCGATGTTGAATGAGCAGAGCATGTGATGGGGGATATATGGGTGGAACAGATTTTGGAGGCAGAGTTAGACAAGATTCTGTAGGGGCTGGAAAGGAATGATGAGAAGCTTAAAGTTCAGTTACTGGAGAATGGGGAGCCAGAGAAGTTTGGCGAGCATGGGGGTGATAGGAGTGTGGACTCTGTGGGTTGGGATGCAGGACACGGAATTGTGAATGAGGGTGGAGGCTAGCTAGAACATTGGAGAAATGCAGCCTTGAGATAACAAAGACATGGACTAGGGGTCTGGCAGCAATGGGGGGAATTCAGGACAGTGGCAAGCTATATTGCAGAGGTGGAAGAAAAGTGTGCTTGGTAGGGAAACAGATGTGGGATGGGAAGAATATCTCTGGGGCAAACAGTACACCAAGCGTCCACACCTCTGATCACAGCCCGAGGTAGATGGAGTCAAGGCCAGAGAAATATAGCTGCAGGTGAGAACCAAAGATCACAAGGAAATTATAGATAAGGAAGGCCATTTGGCCCATTTTCATTCATTCATTCATCCTTCCAGAAAGAACCTACATTCGATTGCTGTGTGGCAGAGCCATCAAGAGACATTGAATAAACTGTAATAATTCCATTAGACACCCAGTGGTGCAGTTGTGAACTGCACCTTTAAGCTGTGTGCAGCTTCTGGTATTTTCACGTGATGAAGTCATGACGCCGATCACGTGACCCCCCAGTTGGCACGGAAAACGTGATGACGTCATGACGTCAGTTGGCAGTTGGAAATGGCAGTTGGTAAAGAGCTTGCTGAGAAAGGCTGTGAGGAGACACAGACCTGCTGACCTCTGTTCCTGTAAGTTAAAAGTTAAAGTATTGAGTTCATTAAAGTTTGATTAATTCTTTTCACTGCATTGGACTTCGTTTTTTGGATAGGAACTCTCGTTCCTACAGTTGCATCTAATTATTTCTTAAATGATTCCAGGATTTTCACTTCCACTACTCTTATCTGGGAGTCCATTCCATGTGTTGCTCATTCTGTGTGTGAAGAAGAATTTCCTGCTATCACTCCATGTTCTACATCCACAATTTAATTTAAAGCAATATCCCAGATTTACCATTTCCATTCCCAGAACAATGTTCCATACCTCTAGCTCACCTCACATCCAGGCTGAAAAGTCAAAATTTCTCCAGCCTTTCCTTATAACTCAGATCTTTGACACTAGTCATAGAGTCATAGAGTTTTACAGCACAGAAAGAGGCCCTTTGGCCCATCGTGTCTGCGCCGCCCATCCATCCCTGTCCAGTCTAATCCCATTTTCCAGCATTTGGTCCATAGCCTTGTATGCAATGGCATTTCAAGTGCTCATCCAAATGCTTCTTGAATGTTGTGAGGGTTCCTGCCTCTACCACCCTTTCAGGCATTGAATTCCACATTCCAACCACCCTCTGGGTGAAAAAGTTCCTCCTCAAATCCCCTCTAAATCTCCTGCCCCTTACCCTGAATCTATGCCCCCTTGTTATTGACCCCCCCACTAAGGGGAAAAGTTCCTCTTTATCTACCCTATCTATGCCCCTCATCATTTTGTACACCTCAATCAGGTCCCCCCTCAGCCTTCTCTGCTCCAAGGAAAACAACCCCAGCCTGTCCAGCCTCTCCTCCATCCCAGGTAACATCCTGGTGAATCTTCTCTGCACCCTCTCCAAAGCAATCACATCCTTCCTATAGTGAGGCGACCAGAACTGCACACAGTACTCCAGCTGTGGCCTCACCAGCGTTTTGTACAGCTCCATCATAACCTCCCTGTTCTTGTATTCTATGCCTCGGCTAATGAAGGCAAGTATCCCATATGCCTTTTTAACCACCTTATCTACCTGCTCCGCTGCCTTCAAGGATCTATGTACATGTACACCAAGGTCCCTCTGACCCTCTGTACTTCCTAGGGTCCTACCACTCATTGTGTATTCCCTTGCCTTATTTGTCCGTCCAAAATGCATCACCTCGCACTTTTCAGGGTTAAATTCCATTTGCCATTTTTCCGCCCATCTGACCAACCCGTTTATATCGTCCTGTAGCCTGAGGCTTTCCTCCTCGCAATTTACCACCCCACCAATTTTCGTGTCATCTGCGAACTTACTGATCATACCTTTTACATTCTCATCCAAATCATTTATGTAGATCACAAACAACAAGGGACCCAGCACCGATCCCTGAGGTACCCCACTGGACACAGGCTTCCAGTCAGAAAAGCAACCTTCGACCATCACCCTCTGCCTCCTGCCACTCAGCCAGTTTAGGATCCAACGCGCCAAGGCACCCTGGATCCCATGGGCTCTTACCTTCTTGACCAGTCTCCTATGCGGGACTTTGTCAAAAGCTTTACTGAAGTCCATGTAAACCACATCCACAGCATTTCCCTCATCCACCCCCGTGGGGACAGGTTCATAACTCTTCTCTGCATTATCTCCAGCAGTTGAATGTCTTCCTTGTTTTTTCTGCAGCCAGAACTGGACACAGTATTCAAGGTGCGGTCTGACCAGAGCATTGTACAGTCTGATCATGATTTCCACTGACTTCTACTGTTTTGATCATGGAGTTCAACATCCTATTGGCTTTGTCAGTTGCTGCTCTGAGTTGGACATGTTGCGCATCAAGTCTACCATTATCCCTAGTTCTATTTCAACTTCATCCTTAGCTGTTTCAACACCACTCATGGAGTATGTCTGTAGCCCATTTTTCCTTCCAATGTCCCGTACTTTACACTTGTCTGCATTAAATTTCATCTGTCATTGTTCTCCCCCTCTCACGTATCTTGCAAAACTAGTATTGTGCTTTCTTTGATTCCACTGTGGGTAGATGGAGCTAAGATACAGCTCATAGAATTATATAGAATTTACAGAAGGAAACAGGTCATTGGGCTCAACTGGTCCATACTGGTGTTTATGCTCCACACGAGCCTCCTCCCACCCTTCTCCATCTAACTCAATCAGCCATGATCTAATTGAATGGCGGTACAGGTTCGAGAGGCTGAATGGCCTCCTCCTGTTCCTATCTTCTGAATCCAAGTCATTGATACAAATTAGAAACAGTAGTAGTCCCAATGAGCCCGGGGGCACCCAACTCAGTACATGCCCCCACCTTGACATGAACCTCTAAAACTTACGTACCCATTATTCTCTTATCCCTGAATCAATTTATTTTATCCATTCCTAAATTTTACTCTAAATCTCCAAAGCTTTGAGCTTATCCAGCCTTTCATGTGGAACATATCAAATGCCTGTGGAAGTCTACTTGGGTTGTCAGTTCCTAAAGAAGTTCAGGAGATGGATTTACCCTTTCTGAAGGCGTGTTGCTTGAATTTTGGCAACATTAAGATGGAGGAACACATCGCGACGACCGGCCCCCGGGCTCGGCAGCTGGAACCCAGTAAACTCGAGGCCGCGAAGGCAGAGTTCGCCACCATGGAGCGGCTGGGGATTATTCGCCGGTCGGATAGTCCCTGGTCTTCGCCACTTCGTATCGTCCCTAAGCCCGGCGGTGGTTGGCGGCCCTGTTTTTGTATCACGATGACATCCTGGTCGCCCCTTTTTCGCCGCCTCCATCAGCATGGCCTCATAGTTAACCCGGCACGACAGATCGACCTTTTGGGCCACCCCAGAAGGAGCAGTGCCACTTCGGTCGAAGGTGGAGGCGATTGCTGCTTTTGCACGCCCGCAATCCGTTAAAGCGCTCCAGGAGTTACTCGGTATGGTAAATTTTTACCATCGGTTTGTTCCCCGGGCCGCGCAGCTTATGCGGCCACTCTATGAGTGTGATTGTGCTTTTGTGGACACGAAAGATGCTCTCGCAAACGCAACGATGTTGGCGCACCCGCTGCCTGGCGCCACCATCGCGCTTACGACTGACGCTTCGGACTACGCTGTAAGCGCCATGCAGGAGCAATGTGTCGAGGCGTTTTTTAGTTGCCAATTTTCTGTTGGAGGGACGCCAATTCACCGCGTTTGTGGATCACAAGCCCGACGTTTGCCATGGCCAAGACGGCTGAGCCGTGGTCGGCACGACAGCTCACCTTTATTTCTGAGTTCACCACCGACATCCGGCACGTGGCCAGCAAGGACAACGTGGTCGCCGATTACCTCTTGCGTGCGACGGTCCAGGCCGTCCAGCTGGGACTCGATTATTCACTCATGGCTGCTGACCAAGCGGGTGATCCGGAAACGCAAGCTTTCCGTACTGACTCCTCCTTCCACTCGGCCGGCACCTCCTTGCTCTGCGACGTCTCCTTGGGCCATCCACGGGCTTGCGCACGCTGGCGTGAGGGTTTCACAAAAACTACTGGCGTCCAAGTTCGTCTGGAGAGGGATGCGCAAGGATGTCCGCGACTGTGCCAGCGGGCTACGGTGCAGCGGCATTTCGAAGGACCGGAGCGGCGTTTCGATCACGTCCATGTCGACCTTGTTGGCCCACTACCGCCGTCACAGGGTTAGTCGACCATACCACCAAGTGGCTGGAGGCCATTCCTTTGACGTGTCGCCCGGGCTTTCCTTTCCTCCTGGGTTGCACGTTTCGGCGTTCCGTCTGATATTTCGTCGGACCGCGGGCCACAATTCTCGTCTGCACTGTGGAACGCCGTAGCCTTGGGTTCCATCGCATCCGCAGGCAAATGGACGATGTGAGCGCTTTCATCGGTCTTTGAAGGCGTCGCTGTGAGCCAGCCTCCAGGGGGCCGCATGGATAGACAGGCTGCCTTGGGTGATGCTCGGGTTACGCATAGCACCCAGAGGACCTGCAGGCATCGGCCGCCGAGCTGGTTTATGGACAGCCACTCCGGGTGCCAGGCGAGTTTCTTCCGTCACCAACACGACCTTGGTCGGCAGCCGAACAACTGGAGGCCCACCAGGACACAGCTCAATCTTTTAGGCCAATTCCGACGTCACATCACAGTTTGCGCGCGTCACACGTTCCGCCGGAACTTATGCAGGCTAAATTCGTTTTTGTCAGGCATGACGCCCACCGTAGTCCTCTCACACCTCCATATACAGGCCCTTTCCAGGTACTGCAGGCGGGTGCCAAGAGTTTTTTTAGTGGACGTCGGGGGCAAGCCTGACCACATTTCCGTAGACCGCCTCAAGGCCATACACCTGGACCACCCTGACCGGACTGTTCCGCAGGCCAGCTCATCGTCTGCCCAGCTCGAACAGGCTTGTCCGACCACCTCTGCGATTGACTTTTGTGATTTAAAGACACTTCTGGGGGGGCGCATGTGGCAAAGCCACCAAGGGACTCCTGTATGACTATATATAACTGCCTTTAACAGAGTGCTACAGTACCTATGTTTGTTTGGTTTGTAAATAGCCCGTTGTCGGTAAGTTCCAGAACCAGCAACGGCGGGAAACGTGATGACGTCATGACGTCAGGCTGGGAGGTTCCCAGGTCAGACCTCGTGAAGCCAGCCTTAAGAAAAGACCTGTTGATTGTTTCTCCTGCATTCCGTTGTTTGTTTAGTTTACATTCATTTAATTATCGGACTGACTCGACCTCAGTATTTCAGCTAGGGATCTGTTGATTCCTACAATGCCATGTTCTTACTTAATAAAAGCGTTTAGTTTTAAGCTTTAACCTCACGGATTCAGGCCGTTATTGGCCCGGGGCTCTCTCAGCGCTGCAGCAGGACAGCAATCTGTGTTCCAGCAGATTACTCCGGAGGCTAAGGTGTTTGCGGCGCTCATGACGTTGGTCGAGCGCGCAACACCCCAGACCGGATATCCTGCCTTTTATTGTGGGAGACATTTTTGCACCACACATCGACAGAGAAAGAGATTGAGCGAGAGAGAGAGAGGGAGACCTCTGCAGAGAGTCAACGCTGGGTCAAGTAGTTTTGGCTACTGAGCATCACTTTGCAGGTTCTTTTGAATTTTGTTGTGTATGTAATATGTGTGCTACTTTGAACCTATGGACAGGACTGCACTACTTGTTGGGCGTAGTGATACGCAGTACCACTCCTGGCCATAGGGGTATAAATAGTACTGTGGGTACTGATCCCCCTCAGTTCCCGCCTGTGGGCATGAAGTAAAGACCGATGTATAGTCCCTACCTCCAACCAGTAAAGACCTGTTTGAGTTATACGTTTAAGTCTTTGTGTTAATTGTTCAATACAATACACATACTTAACACTGGCGACGAGTCGGTTCGAACCCTGCGGCAGTTATTCCACAGCGGCTTCGTCCAAAGACAGGACGTTGAAGAGAGGTTCCAATCCTCAACACCCCACTGAAAACTGAAGGGCAGCAGAAATCCTGACAGCTTCCAGCGACTGGAAGCGACAGGCATTAGGACCCTGAAGCCTCCATCAACGACTGAAAACGGGAGGACAGAAGACATCCTGCAGCTTTTTCAACCTCGGTGGTGGGTAAGCCAAGCAGCGTTGGCTGCAAAGACAGGGCTGGGGGAAGTCGGAGGTAGAAGGGCAATCGATCGAAATCCCTGATAAGGGCCGCACTCGGGCTGGAAGGCGCAGCGTCGGCAGACACTGAGGGCGCGAGCGGGTAAGCCAGAGCCCGGGAGGGAGCGAGCAAGAGCCGCCGAGCGGGTGAGCCAGAGGCCGGGAGCCGCTTGAAGCGGGAGGCGCTTAGCGGGCCAGCGATCGCACCGGTGATAAGGGCTGAGAACCGTTTCGGGCGGGCGGCGCACCAGCGATCGCACAGGAGATAAGAGCCGCAGTCGGGCTGAAAGTCAGCGACGAGAAGCGCGGGAAAACCGCCATTGAAGTGGGCGGGGAGAGCGAGAAGCGCGGGAAAGCCGCCATTTTTCGCGGGAAAACCGCTGGGGAAGAAGGCAGAAGCGGGAAAACCGCCATTTTGTGGGCGGAGGACGACGGCAAGAGCGGGAAGCCGCCATCTTGGATAACAGTAAAAAAAAAAATCTGAGAAATTGCAAATCTGATAAAGTACTACAATGCCTAAACACGGGAATATTAGCAACTTTGATAGTGACATCGAAGATTGGGCCATATATGTTGAACGAGTTAAAAATTATTGTAAGGCCAATAAAATTCGTGAGGCTGATAAAGCACTAACATTATTAAATTTAATGGGTGCGAAGACATACGGGCAATTGAAACACCTGTTATCACCAGATGAACCGGCGGATAAGACGTTCGATGAGATTGTTACTGTCCTGAAAGATCATCTAAACCCCACGCCGCTGATGCTAGCGGAACGATTTAAATTTTACGACAGAAGGCAGCTACAGCATGAAAGCAATGCTGAATATTTGCTGGAATTGCGTAAATTAGCGAAATATTGCCAGTTTGGAACGGGATTGACAGATGCACTACGAGACAAATTTGTGTGTGGTTTATTTAAACAGGATACACAAAAGCGACTGCTCGAGGAGAATGAGCTGACGCTTGAGAAGGCGGTCACTATGGCAGCAGCACACGAAGCCGCAGCGAGAGGCACGGCAGTAATGCAGCTACGGTCACCGGAGCTCAGTGCACACAAATTGGGTGTGAGTTCTGGCAAATGTTATCGTTGTGGAAAGACAACGCATGATCAGAACCAGTGTTGGTTTAAAAACCAAGAATGTAGAGCTTGTGGTAGGCTTGGACATATAGCTAGAGTATGCAGGTCAGCGAAGAAGACCAGCAACAAGAAGTCACCGCAAGGAAAATACGCAAAGGTACACAAGGTGGCCGAACAGGAGTCCGATTCAGACGCTAGCTGTAATGAACTGGCTAGCTTAAGAGTACTCAACGCTGGTAAGGGTGGGTCACTCTTCAGATAGAAGGAGTCCAAGTAAAACTGGAATTGGACACTGGATCGGCATTGACGGTCATAAATAAGAAAGATTACGGAAAGTTATTCCAACATATTCCCCTACAGGATACGGGGATTAGATTGAAAACATACACGGGGCAAAGAGTGTACCCCATCGGGAAAATAGAGGTTGCAGTGGTCCACAAGGGCGAAGACAGTCAAATAATGGACTTATATGTGATATCTGAAGGAGGTCCTCCACTACTAGGACGGGAGTGGATTAGGAAAATGAATATGGACTGGCATTTCCTACAAACAATAACGAGTGAGAACTCGGTGAAGATAGTCGGCCCAGACTCTGGAACGGATGATGGTAAGCCCAACTCAGGTGCAAAAGACAAAGTTTCAGCACAGAATTCCACTGAGCAACAACAACATAGTTTAACTGTGGATTCTGAGTCTGGCAAGTCTACTGATGTGCCCATTTCTGAGGGACACCGGGCTCGAACTCAACTCCATTTCAAACTACAACAGCAATTAGAACAAATGCTTCGCCGTTTTGAGCAAGAGTTGAATGCAACGAAAGAGTTCTTTGATATAGAGTTGGAGAATCTGGAAAGACAACAGAAGCAGCTGATGGAGCAGGAGCACACAAAACGTCTGATGTCAGAGGAGTTAACGGTCAGCCAACTCCTGCATATGCTGAAGGACAGGACTCTGAAATGGGAAAAACTTGAACATGAACTTCAATATTCAAACGAAAGGGGTTCGGAGCTCTCAAAGGTTATTGGAAGAGCTGAGGTGGCAACACAGACTGAGATGACTGCAACAGAGCAGCCATTGGATGCCAAAAGTACGCTGACTCACGTCAACGTAGAACAACAGACCGCTGAAACAGCTGCTCCGGTAGAGGGATTGCATAGTCCGATCAATCAATCTCCAAAGGAAGTTGAAGTATTAAAATCACAAATGAGGTCACTAGTAAACGACTTGCTGAAAGCCCAGAAAAAGCTGGATGCAGAGGTACACATGAAGAAGTCTCTTCAGGAAAGATGTCTGGATTTGGAACAAGAGCTGGCTAATGTCCAGCTGGGTATGGAGGAAATAGACGACCCTCTCACTGGTCTAGCTCAGGACGACACCGAATATTACGATGTCCTGTCCTGCCCAGCTTGTAACTTCGACTCCCAAAGTGCAGAAATCATGGAGGAGCACCAAAAGTCTACGGAACATCGGGAGAAGCTGGCTCTACGACGGAAACAGGAGGAAGAGAAGGAGGAACTGCGCATGCAGCTGGCAGCTGTGGCAGCTGACAATGGAGCCCAGAGAGTCTCCAAGAAGCAGAAAAGGAAAAGTAAAAACAGAAGATGACCCATCTGAACCATTATCACCTCTACCAGATCACACACGTGGTCCCTCCGAACGGAGCCAATTCAGTTCGGAAGTTCAAACTGTTAAATCCATGGAAGGACTATTGAATGAGTCACTCCAGCAACGTGAACTGACTACACCACAGAGATTGAATCTGTGATCTGTTTTGACATGAAGTTATCTATGTATCTATGTTATTCTGTTATGTAAACCTGAAGTTATATATGTATATATGTTATTACGTTATGTTAAATGGGGAGATGACTGTAAAGCTAGGAAGGGAGGAATGTTGTGTATGTAATATGTGTGCTACTTTGAACCTATGGACAGGACTGCACTACTTGTTGGGCGTAGTGATACGCAGTACCACTCCTGGCCATAGGGGTATAAATAGTACTGTGGGTACTGATCCCCCTCAGTTCCCGCCTGTGGGCATGAAGTAAAGACCTATGTATAGTCCCTACCTCCAACCAGTAAAGACCTGTTTGAGTTATACGTTTAAGTCTTTGTGTTAATTGTTCAATACAATACACATACTTAACAAATTTGACCTTCATTACTTCGATTGTCAAGAGGCTATGGAGGCTGCACTGATTTGGGGCGTCGTCCTGCGCCTGCAGAAATCGAGAGTGTGTGGCAATCATGGCCAGAACACAGGAGACCTTACCCTCCCAGGGTATTCCGGGAGCAATTCTCCTACATTAATATATGTCCGAAAAGCAGTGTTTGCGCAGGCTATGGTTCAGCAAGGAGCAGAGGACCAGGACGTCTGTCGGTGGCAGTAAAGGTCACAGTGGCTCTGAACTTTTATGCCATCGGCTCCTTTCAAGCCCAATATCTTCCAGTTTGCGGTCCATTGCTGTATCAGTCAGGTCACAAATAACCTCTATAAAAGATGCCAGATCTCTTTCCGAGCATGAATGCGCATTGGGCTTTGCGAGGATAGCGGGCTTCCCCATGGTGCAGGGCGCCAATGATTGCACGCATGTGGCATTGTGGGCACCACAGGAGAATGCAGAAGTTTTCTGAAGCTGCAAGGACTTCCACTCATTTGGTCTGTGACCACGGACAGCTCATACTCGCCGTCAATGCCCGCTATCCTGGCAGCAGCCACGATGCTTTCATCCTGCGCCAGACTGGTATGCCAGAGGTTTTCCAGGTGTAATGATATCAGCAAATAGTGATGGTATTTGCCTGTTTGATTATTATGCCTTACCAGCATATTTGCCTGTTTGATTATTTATGCCTGACTAGCAGAGGGCATGTGGGAGAGAGAGTTTAGTTTTAGTTGCGTTTTAGATGGATCTCTAAGATGGTGTCTCCTGTAATGCTGTCAACTTAGTTGTAACACTTAGGCCTAGAAATTCAGTTCTGACGCTATTGCGGCGCTAAAGTCGGGCGCTCGTCAAATTTAGCGCCCGCCGGGAAGTGCAGGCGAGCTCGCCGAAATTCAGTAGATTTGGCCAACTTTTTGGCCGAGCGCTGCACAAGGCGTTGGAACCCTGTGTTCAGGCGCTAATCCGGCGATGCAGCCTAATAACGCCGATTCCGGGCGCAGCGCAGGTGCGATCATGTGGTGAGTGTCAGCAGACACCCTGACGCCGGCCAGCTCTTAAAGGGGTGTGGTAAACCACTGTATTGTATATTGCCACCTCTGGGTGGCGCTGTGTATGGAGGCATGCCTCAGCTGACTCCACCCACCACTGTGTGGGTTTCGTTCAGACTTGTTCAGTCACTCACGAAGAAGCATGGTCTCTTCTTAGCTAATAAAAGCCTTATTCATCTCTTCTTTCGACTCATCACCTTTTATGAAGTAATTGATAAGCGTATCAAGGGGGAAGGGTCAACTTTGACTGCAGCCACGCCCTGCATGCTGTAGCCCTGCAACTAGGCCTCAGGAGTGGTTGTGTGGCATATCAACGCCTGGAGGACATGGAGAGGGACCGTGAAAGAGCCGAACGCTTCTCTGAGCATGTGCTCCTTCATGGGGTGCGCAAAAGAAGGCGGGTCGTTTGCCCGGCTAGTGGCAGGAAGGCTCCCAGGAGCCAGTTCAGGGAGGCCTGGACCAAAATTGCCCGGAGGGTCTCCTCCAGCTCAGATGTTCCCAGGAGTGCGGACCAGTGCCGCAAGAAATACAACGACCTATGTCGGCTGGTCAAGGTGAGTACCCTTTCCAATGTCCTCCTCATCCTTGCATGTGCACCTCCCATTAGGGCCAAAGGGACATCCAAGGTCTAATGGCCAGCCCTGCTGCCGCTGCAATGGCACTTGCATGTTAATCAAGAGCTCTTTCTGCACTTACCACACTGTGCAAGGTATTCCACCATGGCAGGCCTCACACACAGCTACAGGGCACCACACTGTGCAAGCTATTCCACCATGGCAGGCCTCACACACAGCTACAGGGCACCACACTGTGCAAGCTATTCCACCATGGCAGGCCTCACACACAGCTACAGGGCACCACACTGTACTTAGACGCCCTCCTTTCTCTTGCAGGCCAAGCTGGCGAGGAACGCCAGGAGCCTCCGTGTCACTGGTGGAGGCCCTCGCGAGTTCCAGGAGCTGACGCCTCTGGAAGAGAGGGTGGCTGCGGCACCCGGTGATTGGGCCTGTGGCGATCGGCGACGCCGACCCTATACTGGAGCCCACTGGTAAGGACAGGACCGGCTGCACCTCTATCCTTGCCCTCGCGCATCAGATCTACATCCTTCCCCAGTGGCCGATAAATGCGCATAATGCACCAGTGCGGCCTCCCTCGCTGTCGGCCTGTCCTCACTCTAAAGCTACACTTGTGCCTTCCTGCTTTCAGCTGGTGAGGAGGAGGTGCTCCCTGAAGCCCACACAGCCAGGCCCTCGGAGGAGGAGGACGTGGAGGAGCAGCAGGAAGGCGCCACCTCGGGGGAACCCTCCTCCGCTCCAGGACATGCCAATGAAGGGGATACGTCTGGCGTGCCGGAGAGCCAGGGGGAGGCGGGGGAGGGGAGCCCCGAACCTGGTCCCAGTGGCATGGACGCCCGCGGCAAGGCTCCGGCGGCACGCGACCCTTCTGCCCAGAGGGGGGAGGCAGTGGAGGGGAGGGCAGAACCTGGTGTCAGTGGCGTGGCCGCACGCGGCAGCGCTCCGGCGGCACGCCAGCCTTCTGGCCAGAGGGTGGAGGCGCCCTCCAGTCCGGACTCGGACGTCGCCCAGGAGGTGCGCCTCCTGGACGAGATGTCGGCGGCGTCGGAGCGCCGCCACGTGGAAATCATGGAGGTGCTGGCACAGATGCCTCAGGCCATCGAAAGCCTCTCTCAAAGTGTGGTGGCTTTCGGCCAAGCCCAGGCCAGGGGCCTCGAGGTTTTCGCTGCAGCGCACGCCAGGGGGGTGGAGCTCCTTGTGGCAGCGCCTGAGAGGGGGGTCGAGCAACTCGAGGCAGCGCAGCACGCCAGTCGCCAGCTGAGAGGTGCTGTCCAGACAATGGGACTGCAGATGCGGGGACATGCCGGCGCAGTTGGGGCACTGACTTCTGCGACCCTCGCACTGGCGGGGAGGCGTCGCCAGGCCAGGCGCCGCCCTGCTGCCGCACACCGGTCTGGCCACCCACAGTTTGGCGCGCTTGCTCCCCGGCCAGGCCGCCCGAGTGCACGTGTGTCTGGCGACCAGCGCATCACCCACCTTGTACCCATTGGTGCAGGCGAGCCTGCCACTCCCCCAGCCACGGTGCAAGGAGCTCCTGCAGCCACTGAAGAGGGCCACCCACAGCTGCAGCAGCCACCAGCCGGCCCCTCCCGGGCCCGCCCTCGTGTAGGCCGACCCCCAAGGGCATCTGGCGAGACGCCTTGTCGCCCTGAGGATCCTTCCCTCAGCCTCGGCACAGCCTCACGGCCCAGCTTGAGGCGCAGCAGCAGGACGGGCCGGGGCAAAAGACGCCTGTCCACACACTCGCCCTCTCGCCACACCCAATAGAGTGTGTTCACCGAGGGTTTGGGTGATGCGGGGGCTTCTGTTCTGGGGGGCATTATGTGTTTTTGTTTTATGGGGGTCTTTGTGTTGTTGGGGGGGCTTGCTTTTGTTAGGCCAGTGACGAGGCCATTTGGATGCTGATGTTATGTTAGTCCTCCCCAGGTTTTGGGAGTGACAGAAGTTTGTTACTGTTTTGCTCTTCCATGTGGGAAGGGCCCTGAGGTTTTCAAATAAAGATGTTTATTTATTCACCATGTGCAGGTGTGTCTTTGTGTTGTTGGGGGGGCTTGCTTTTGTTAGGCCAGTGACGAGGCCATTTGGATGCTGATGTTATGTTAGTCCTCCCCAGGTTTTGGGAGTGACAGAAGTTTGTTACTGTTTTGCTCTTCCATGTGGGAAGGGCCCTGAGGTTTTCAAATAAAGATGTTTATTTATTCACCATGTGCAGGTGTCATGTTTCAAGTGGTTGTTGGGTTAACCGGCTGAGGGCTTGCGAAGCGGCTGCGTTCAGTGGGCCAGGCCATTCCCTGACAGGGGGCCTTGAAGTGTCGAGCAATAAGCCCCCGGCGGACGGCCCTTGGACCTTGTCGCTCCCTCCTGGCCTGGTGCTGCTCCTCCTCAGGGTCCTCCTGAGGTGGTGGCCCAATGTCAGGTGGCAGTGCCTGAGTCCTGCGGATAGCCAGGTTGTGGAGCATGCAGCAGACCACGACGAACTGGGAGACTCTATCCGGCGAATACTGAAGAGACCCGCCCGAACGATCCAGGCAACGGAACCGTTGCTTGAGGACGCCTATCGTTTGCTCTATTAGGTTCCTTGTGGCTTGATGGCTTTCGTTGTATGCCAGCTCCGCTGGGGTCCTGGGCGCGCGGAGCGGGGTCATGAGCCATGTGCACAAAGGGTGCCCTTGTCCCCGAGAAGCCATCCCCTTGGTTGAGGCTGTGCCTGGAACATGTCAGCCACAGTAGTCTGTCGCAGGATAAAGGCATCGTGGATGCTTCCTGGGAAGCGGGCATTGACAGCTAGGATGCGCTGCCTGTGGTCACACACCAGCTGCACATTTAGGGAATGGTAGCCCTTCCGGTTGCGGTCTTGCTCGGCATTGCGGATAGGTGGCCGCATAGCCACATGCGTGCAGTCAATGGCGCCCTGCACCATGGGGAAGGCCGCGATCCTGGCAAATCCGAATGCACGCTGCTCCTGCTTGTGTTGGGTCATGGGGAAGGAGATGAATTGGTGGCTCCTCGCGAAAAGTGCTTCGGTGACCTGTCGGATGCAGCGATGCGCGGCGAACTGGGATGGAAGGAGCCGCTTGCATAAAAGCTGAGAGCCACCGTGACCTTCACTTCCACCGAGAGAGACGCCCTGGACATGAGCTGTGGCTGCAAATCTCAACCACCTCCCTTCTGAAGCGCAGCCTCTTAACACAATGCGCCGCAGTCATGGTGAGATATGAGACCTGCTCCCGGTATTGCCTGACTGGGTAAGGCCTACGTTGGCGACGCCTAATGGCCCCTCTGCGTCTAGCCATGCCTGGGCCTGTCTCAAAGCGTATGCCAGCCCTTCGCACAAAATGTCGCAACTGAGGGTTGGCCCCCCATGCAGCCCCCATTACAAAGTTCCGACCAGCAAAATCACAAGGATGCAAATGTCAAAGCACTGGCTAGAAGCCAAAAAGACCTCTCCTATGGTGTCCGAAATCAGTAATCTCTGTGCCTTGCTCTCTGTGCAGAAATCCAAACCAGTCAAGTCATTGCAGCGAAATGGCTAGCTTTTATGGGTGAGTGGATGTGCCCTTTAATTAGCGCTCCCCGAATCCCACAGGGCCTCTGTTGAGTTCCATTTCACAGTTCTTAGTAGCGCCACGCCAACATCGGCCGGGCGCCACTGAATTTCCGGTTTGGGGCGCACAAACGGCGTTGCACGACGGAATGACGTCATAAGATGCGCGCGCAGCTGACCGGGCGCTAACACTTTGCGCCGGCGCTAAAGCCCAGCTGAATTTCGGCGTAGGCGCAAATCCGGCGGTGCCCGGGCGCTAAGTGGATAGCGCCGGAAATCTGGCGCTAACGTCTGGCGCAAACAGCTGAATTTCTAGGCCTTAGAATTTCAGTATAGCCAGTTTTGGGGCGCTAATGTTAGCGCCCGCCCCAAAGTTGCACCCCCTTGCCGGAAATTCAGTCGCTTCGCCCTAAGAGGTTGCTGGAGCGCTAAAAGAGGCGTTCCACTACTATCTTTAGGCGCTAAGCCGGCGGTGCAGAGGGATAGCGCCGAGGCGGGGCGCAGGTGCGGTCATTTTTTGATTGACAGCAAGGGTGCCACGCCCTGCACACTGCAGCTTTGCAAATAGGCCTCAACACTGCTGCTCAGCCCCAGGGAGTCATGGCAACGCCAGAGAAGGTCCGTGAGCGTGCCCTGCGCTTCTCAGAGCGTGATCTGGGAATAATGGTGACAGCTCTGGAGAAGAGGCGCAGGATCTTGTTCCACCAAGAATACACCAGAGCCTGGAAGCAGATCGCCAACAGGGTGATGGTCACCGGCGATGCCCCCAGGACCCACACCCAATGTCAGAAAAAATACAACGACTTGACCAGGATTGTCAGGGTGAGTACCCTTTCCAGTCTCCTCCTCATTCTTGCATGTACACCTGACATGATGGGCAAAGGGAGCTGAAAGGCCTAATGGCCAGCCCTCAGCCAGCAGCTTTGGGACAGTCATGAGCATCAATTGCCCATTCTGCACTCTACACTCTGGCCAAGCTATTCCACCATGGGAGGCAGTGCACAGTACATCAGGGCTCGGCCAAGCTATTCCACCATGGGAGGCAGTGCACACTACATCAGGGCTACACTCCGTACTTACAGCCCGTCCTTTCACTTGCAGGCTAAACTTGCCAATAATCGCCAGGCCCGTGCCAGGACCAGGGGAGGCCGCGCCAAGCTGCAGAAGCTCACTCGCCTGGAGGAGCGCGTGAGTGGGCTCATGGGAGCCCGGCTGATCGCGCCCACAGCGTGCGGAGTAGCCGACCCTCCACTGCCCGGCAATGGTAAGGACCTCGCCTTTTGGCCCTCTCGCGTCGCACTTGCGCATCCGAGCTACCTCCTTTGCCACTGTCCCACCAATGCGCTGAATGCCACCAGTCCTGACTCCCTCGCTGACGCCGTCTCCTCACTCTGAAGCTACTCTTGTGCATTCCTGCTTTCAGCTGGTGACGACCAGGTCCGGAGGAGGAGGAGCAAGAGCAAGCCGGACCATCAGGGGAACACTCAGGTCCCGCAGGAGAGGACGAAATGATTGACACGTCCTCACTGGACGAGTGCCTGGACCAACTGTCGCAGGGGATTGCAGCTGCTGGGACCAGTGGCGTGGAGCCCTGCGCGTGGGCCGCGGCCTTCCCCCCAAAGGGGGGAAGGATCAGAGGGGAGTGCAGTTGATCAGGACACTCGCCGCCACCAACGTGGCAAGGTTCCCCTAGTTCGGTCCCCTGCTCGGGAGAGTCCCGACTCCAGTCCGGACACCTTCACCTCGGAGGAGGCGCGGAAGCTGGACAAGATGGCCGAGGATTCGGACCGGCGCCACATGGAGCTCATGCGCGTGGTGGGGCGCATGCCTGAGGCCACCGAGTCACTGGCGACCAGTGTGCGCGAGTTCGGGGCATCAACTGCCGCGAGTGGCCGCATGCTCACTGATGCCGTCAAGTCCCTGGCGGGTGTGATGCGGGCGCACACCAGGACAACAGGGGCACTCACTGCTGCCACACGCGCTGTCTCAGGCAGGCATCGCCAGGGCACCCGCCGCGCTGCAGCATCCCAGCGAGCCACCCCTCGGCTGATTGGTGCGGATCCTGTGGTGCGGATCCTGCAGTGCGGGCCCGGCCGAGTGCCAGCGCGCCACAGCACCAGCCAGCGCATCCCAGACGCCAGCTTGCCCACATTGCGCCATCCGTCGCCACCACTGCCCCACTGGGGCGTCAAGGGCAAGCGGCTGGAGCTGATGGTGGCCAGGCTCAGGTGCGCCACTCAGCAGCCAGCCCCTCGAGGCCCAAAGGCCGTGTAGGCCGCCCCCCACCTTCCCCCAGCCTCGCAGCAGCCACTGGGCAGAGCTTGTGAAGGAGCAGCAGGCCGGGCAGGGGAGGCAAAAGGCTGGACAAGCTCTCGCGGGCCACCGCCATCTTTCTTTTGCCCATGGTTGTTTGGTTCGTGGGCTTATTTTTTGCGTTAAGGCCGAGGTTGAGGCCAGGTTTGTACAAATGTGGAGTTACTCCTCCCCAGTTTGTGGGAGTGAGTCGTTTGTTGGGCTTTTTGTGGGGCCCGTTGATTGTTTTTGGGGATTCATGTGGGAAGGGGTTTTCATTTTTGTGTAATAAATAATTATCTTTATTCATAGAGCCTCCATGGTTGTTCTTGTTAGTGTTTGTTGGCTTCGCCGGCTGAGGGCTTGCGGAGCGGCTGCATTCATCTTCCCTCATGGCCACAAGGCGGGGCTTAGAAGTAACGTGTAATAAGGTGGCGTCGCGCGGCCCTTGGCCCTGGTCGCTCCCTCCTGGGAACATACTCCTGCTCCTCCTCCTCCTGAGGTGGTGGTCCAACGTCAGGTGGCAGTGCCTGAGTCCTGCGGATAGCCAGGTTGTGTAGCATGCAGCAAACTACCACAAATTGGGAGACCCAGTCCGGCGAATACTGCAGAGATCCTCCGGAGCGATCAAGGCAGCGGAACCGCTGCTTGAGGACCCCAATAGTTTGCTCGATGATGTTGCGGGTGGTTTGATGGCTCTCGTTGTATGCCTCTTCAGCAGCGGTCCTGGGCGCGCGGAGCGGGGTCATGAGCCAGGTACACAAAGGATAGCCTTTGTCCCCGAGTAGCCATCCTCTTGGGGGAGGCTGTGCTTCGAACATGTCATGCACAGTACTCTGCCGCAGGATAAACACATCGTGGCTGCTGCCTGGAAAGCTGGCATTGGCAGCCATGATGCGCTGCTTGTGGTCACACACCAGCTGCACAGAGAATGGTAGCCCTTCCTGTTGCGATACTGCTCGCCATGCTCCAGCGGGGCCCGCAAAGCCACATGCGTACAGGGGAAGGCCGCGAGTCTTGCAAATCCCAATGCGCGCTGATGCTGGCTCTCCAGGGCCATGGGGAAGGAGATGAATTGGCGTCTCCTTCTGAACAGTGCTTCGGTCACCTGGCGGATGCAGCGATGCGCGCTGTACTGGGAGATGTTAGCTATGTCCCCAGCAGCGGATTGGAAGGAGCCGGTGGCATAGAAGTTCAATGCCACCGTCACCTTCACTTCCACCGACAGAGACGTCCTGCATCTGAGCTTTGGACGCAGATCTCCGTGAA
This sequence comes from Somniosus microcephalus, assembly GCF_052327205.1. Lineage (NCBI taxonomy): Eukaryota > Metazoa > Chordata > Chondrichthyes > Squaliformes > Somniosidae > Somniosus > Somniosus microcephalus. The sequence goes on from NC_140997.1 coordinate 138,280,727, forward strand.
GCAGGTGGCAGATCTCTGCAACCACCTCCTTTCGGAATCGGAGCCTTCTAACACACCGCGCGCCAGTCATGTTGAGGTAGGAGCGCTGCTGGCGGTATAGCCTGACTGGGTAAGGCCTACGTGGCCGACGCCTGTTGCCCCCTCTGCCTCTAGCCAGGGCTGCCCCTCTCACAATGCGTCTGCGAGCCCTACGGACATGGCACTGCAGCTCCGCGTTGGCACCCCATGCAACCCCCATCAAATCCTGGCAAACAGTCAAATTTCCAAAAGGCCACTTGCAGTGCTCTGGCCTGAGTCCAAAAATACCTGAGCTGTTGCTGCTTGAAACCAGTTAGCTATCCCCCTTGTTGTGTGTCCAGAAATGCGTTGCACAAGAGTGTTTGCTGCAAAATGGCTGGCCTTTATACTGGAGGGTACGTCCCCTTTAATTTGCGCCCCCCGGGGCCCGCGCTGGCTGTGTTGCGTTCCCTTTTTCAAACGCTCCGGCCGCCAGCCGCACAATGGGGCGGTCCGACTGAAGTTTGGAATCGGGGAGGCCAAAGGGCGTTGCACGAGGATGTGACGTCATTTTCTGTGCGCGCATGCGGGCGGCCAACTTAATTTGAGGCGAGGCGCAAACTGCGCTGCGCGCCCGACATTCACTTTTCTTTAGGCACTAACTGCTGGCACAACCAACTGAATTTCTAGGCCATTCTCTTTCATCAATGTGTCGTCATTGAACCCACATACAAATCAATACATTGTGTCAGAACCGGGATTGAAAGAGATGAAGAGGAAAAATCTGAAGTGAAATCAGCTCTCCACATATTAGCAAGCCAAAAGAGAACATCGTTACTTACCTTTGGAGAATAGCTAACGAAGTGAAAAATGGTAGGATTACACCCACCGGCGAAGCTTCAGTTGACAGGTAATGTGGCTGAAAATTGGAGGAGATTCAAACAACGTTTGGAGTTGTATTTAGCAGCAATCGGAGCTGACGAGAAAAGTGATAAAATGAAAGCGTCAGTGTTCTTACATGTCGTGGGTGATGAAGCGCTGGAGGTGTATAATAACTTCACATCCGCTGCTGATGGAGACAAAATGAAGTTGGATAAAATAATAAACGTAACGTGACGTTTGAGAGGCACAGATTTTTCACATATGTACAGAAAACGGGAGAGACTATTGATCAATATGTGACTGAACTGAGAAACAGAAGCAAAACGTGTGAATTTGGGGGACTGACAGACTCGCTGATAAAAGACAGACTGGTGTGTGGTATTCCAGATAATGGTCTAAGGGAAAGACTGCTAAGAGAGCAAGATCTAGACCTGGGAAAAGCCATAGCACTGTGTAGGGCTACAGAGACTGTGAAGTCACAGGCAAAGGAGCTGTTCAGTGACAGTAGCTGCAACATGGATGCAGTGAGATTGAATGGACACAAACCGTTTAACAAAAAGAGCGCCAATGTGAAAAAAGTGGCGAGGCCAGCGAACAAAAATGAAAGGGGCAATCAAAAGTCATGTAGTCGATGCAGTACACAGCATCCACCAAAAAAGTGTCCAGCATATGGTAAAAAATGCAATAGTTGCAACAAAAACCATTATGCCTGTTGCTGTAAGAACCAAGCGCAACAAAGCAAGGTCCATGCAGTAGATGAAAGCGAGATAGAGGAGTTCTATGTGGATGTTGTGTCTGAAAACAAAGAAGAAAAAAGAGACTGGATGTTGACACTAAAAGTGAATGACATACACATTCCATTTAAATTGGATACTGGAGCACAAGTTAATGTGATATCAGAGACTGATTTTAAGAAAATTAGACCCAGGCCAAAGATACATGGAATAAAAGTGAAAGTGACAGGATACTCAGGTACTGACATACCAGTGAAAGGAAGATGCATTGTCAAAGTGACACACAAGGACAGAGAGCACACGCTAGCATTAATCGTGGTGCCAAAGGATGTGCAAGCCATACTAGGTTTAATAGCCTGTGAGAGACTGAACCTGGTAAAGAGAGTCCTCTTTGTGGAAAGCGAAGGAGAGACAGTCTATGATGAACTCATGAAAGAGTACAACGACCTATTTCAGGGTCTAGGCTGCCTTCCAGGAGAACACACGATCAGAGTAGATAAAAGTATGCCAACAGTCATACATCCATGCAGAACCGAAGGCAGAGTTGGACAGGATGGAAAGCCTGAACGTGGGAGTGGGTGAGTTCCCTTGTCATTGTGGACATAAAGAATGGAAAGATCAGAATTTGCCTGGATCCAAGAGATCTAAACAGAGCAATAAAGAGAGAGCACTTCAAGCTTCCTACACGTGAGGAAATCATGTCACAGTTTTCAAATGCAAAGTATTTCAGCAAGTTAGATGCATCATCAGGATTTTGGCAGATGAAACTGGACGAGGCAAGTTCAAGACTGTGCATGTTCAACAGTCCATTTGGCAGATACAGATTCCTAAGGTTACCATTTGGCATTGCCTCAGCTCCTGAAGTGTATCACAAAACTATTCCTATGATCTATGAGCACCTGGGAGGGAGTTGATACATCAATGGATGACATCATAGTATGGGGAACCACGAGAACTGAGCATGACGAGAGACTGAAAAAAGTGCTAGAAGCAACAAGGAAAACAAACCTGAAGCTGAATAGAGAAATGCCAGCTCGGGGTGACAGAACTGACATTCATGGGAGATATCCTTAGCAGTGAGGGCATCAGACCAGATCCCAGAAAGGTGTCCGCCATTGAGAATATGCCAAAGCCACAATGCAAAAAGGACGTGCAGAGGTTTAATGGAATGATCAACTACATGGGTAAATTCATATCCAACCTCTCAGAAAAGATGGCGCCACTGAGAAGACTAACTGAAAAGAACATAGAATGGGAATGGAATCATGAGCATGAGAAGTCATGGAGCGATCTAAAGAAACTGCTCACAGAGGATGACCCAGCGAGACCCATCAAGATATCATCAGATGCATCACAGAGTGGGCTCGGTGCCGTTCTTCTGCAAAAATATGACTACTGGCAACCTATTGCATATGCATCGCGCTCAATGACAGACGCGGAGACACGATATGCTCAAATAGAAAAGGAGCTGCTGAAAGATTTCACCAGTTTGTGGCAGGACAAGCAATCAGTGTAGACACTGACCATAAGCCCTTGATTGCATTGTTCGAAAAGCCACTAAATAGCTGTCCGCTTAGAATACAAAGAATGATGATCAGGCTGCAACGCTATACACTGAATGTTGCGTACACCCCGGGTAAGCTGTATACAGCAGACACGTTGTCCAGAGCTGTTGACCCAAGAGAGCCCGCAAACACCAAAATGGATGAAAAAGTGAACGCCTACGTGGACATGATCACAAGTGCACTGCCCATAGCAGATGCAAAAATGGAGCTCAAAGACTGAGACAAACAAAGATGAAACACTGAGACGACTGAGGAAAAGCATCTTGGATGGATGGCCCAACATGAAGCAAGACTGCTCACCTGACATGGCAGAGTACTGGAACTGCAGGACGTAACTATCAGTGGTCGAAGACATCATCTACAAAGGAAGTAAAATAGTTATCACAGAGTCTGAGAAAAGAGATGCTAAAAAGGATCCATGGAGGACATCTGGGAATCGAAAAGTGTAAGAAAAGAGCACGAGAGGTGACCAAGATGTGACAATTGAGGTGTCAAACTGCACAATATGCCTGAAATATCGAGCAAGCAATCCGGTAGAACCACTAAAGCCACACCCAGCGCCAGACAGATTTGTATGTGTCAAGGGAAGGACTATCTTGTAGTCACAGACAGGTTTGTAGACTGTACACCACCACTGCAGATGCTGTGATAACATGTATGAAAGCCATATTCTCCAGACATGGCGTGGCAAACGAGGTCTTCACAGACAACGGACCCCAGTTTTACAATGCAAGTTTCCGACACTTTGCCAAAGAGTGGGACTTTGTCCACACAACGTCAAGTCCTCACTTTCCACAGTCCAATGGACTAGTGGAAAAATCGGTCCAGACAGTGAAAAGACTGATGTACAAGGCAAAAGACAGTGGAACTGACTTCTACCAGAGCACGCTTGTATACCGCACAACGCCGCTCGAGTGTGGTATGTCACCAGCCCAACTCCTTATGGGACGTCTGCTAAGGTCTAACCTACCCATCCCGGAGAACCTCCTGAAAACAAAAGAGGGGGAGAAAGTGAGGAAGTTCAAAGAACAACAGAAAGAAAAGCAAAAGTACTACTATGACAGAGGAACACAAAACCTACCTGAACTGCACACTGGTGACCAAGTGAGGTTGAAAGACAAAACAAACACATGGACTCAGAAGGGAACTGTCCTGAGTGAAGTTCAACCAAGATCATACACCATTCAGACAGATGAGGGTGCTGTTCTGCGAAGAAATCGTCAAGATCTTCTCATGGGACCAGCCACAGCAAGTCAAAAGACTGATACTGTTGAACAACCTGATCACACAGCTGAGAAACCATCATCGGAGGCAACAACTCAGATTCAAGGACAATCAATCAGAAAATCCTCAAGACGCGTGAAGCCTCCTGGAGAGACTCATTGAGCAAGTTTAAGGACTCTTGTTATAGAAGGAAGTAATTGTGCCTTCCTGCTTTCAGATGGTGAGGAGGAGTTGCCAGTGACAGCCCCTCAGAAGAGGAGGAGGAGGAGGAAGGTGGCCCATCAGGGGAACCCTCAGCCGCGGCAAGCCATGCCCTTCCCTGGAGGGGAGCCTGGGGGAAGTGTCGGAGGGGAGGGAAGCTCCTGGGCCCAGCGGCGTCCAGCAACGCAGGAAGGGTCGGGCAGCTCGGCGGCCTTCTCCCCAGAGGGAGAGTGCGGCCTCCAGTCCGGCGACGGTCAGCGCCTCGAGGAAATGGCCGTGGACTCGGAGCGCCGTCACACGGAGCTCATGGGGGTAGTGGCACGGATGCCTGAGGCCATCGAGTCCCTGGCCAGGAGTGTCACTGAATTCGGGGCATCACAGGCCAGGAGTCTTGCGGAATTTGGGGCAGCTCAGGCAGCTACTGGCCAGATGATCACTGGTGCCATCCAGTCACTGGCTGGTCTGATGCGGGCGCAGACCAGGGCAGCACGGGCACTAACTGCTGCCACACTCGCTGCGTCAGCCAGGCATCGCCAGGGCACCCGCCGCGCTGCAGCAGCACAGCGGTCTGTCCCTCGGCAGATTGCTGCGCATGCTGCAGTGCTGGCCTGGCCGAGTGCCAATGTGTCAGGCGACCAGCGAGCGCCTGCCATCAGCCAGCTTGCCCCCATTCCTCCAGCCGCCAATGCCACTCCCCCAGTGGAGCTGCCACGAGCTGCTGGCCAGCCACAGCTGCAGCTGTCAGCAGCCGGCCCCTCGAGGGCCAGACCACGTCTAGGCCGACGCCCAAGGGCATCTGCCGTCACGCCATGTGCCCCTCAGGAGCCTTCCCCCAGCCTTGCAGCAGCCACTGGGCTCACCTTGAGGAGCAGCAGCAGGCCGGGCAGGGGCCGCACAAGTGTGCACAAGGTATCGCCTTCGCGGGACAAGAAGTAGAAGGCGTGGCCAATGTGTTTGTTTTTGTTTTTCATGTGGGAAGGGCCCTGAGTTTGTTCAATAAACAATTTTGTTTGATCTTTGAAGTGTTTGTTGCCTTAACCGGCTGAGGGCTTGCGGAGCGGCTGCATTCATGTTCTTTCATTGGCACAAGCGGCCTAGAAGCTACGTTCAATAAGCCGCCGACGGGCGGCCCTTGCACCTTCTGCCTCCCTCCTGGGCTGGTACTCCTCTGAGGTGGTGCTCCAACCTGAGGTGGCAGTGCCCGAGTCCTGCGGATAGCCAGGTTGTGCAGCATGCAGCAAACGACAACGAAATGGGAGACTCACTCCGGCGAATACTGCAGGGCTCCACCGGAGCGATCCAGGCAGCGGAACCGCTGCTTCAGGACGCCGATTGTTTGTTCTATGATGTTCCTAGTCGCTTGATGGCTCTCGTTGTATGCCTCTTCAGCAGGGGTCCTGAGCCAGGTACACAAAGGATAGCCTTTGTCCCCGATAAGCCATCCTCTTGGGTGAGGCTGTGCCTGGAACATGTCAGCCACAGTTGTCTGTCACAGGATAAAGGCAAAGCGGGCATTGACAGCTAGGATGCGCTGCCTGTGGTCACACACCAGCTGTACGTTGAGGGAATGGTAGCCCTTCCGGTTGCGGTAATCCTCGGCATGCTCCAGAGGTGCCCGCAAAGCCACATGCGTGCAGTCAATGGCGCCCTGCACCATGGGGAAGCCCGCTATTCTTGCAAATCCCACTGCACGCTGCTGCTGCTTCTCCAGGGTCATGGGGAAGGAGATGAATTGACGTCTCCTTCTGAAAAGGGCAGTGCAGCAATGCACGGCGAACTGGGAGATGTTAGCAATGTCCCCAGCAGCGGATTGGAAGGAGCCGGTGGCATAGAAATTCAGAGCCACCGACACCTTCACTGCCACCGACAGACGTCCTGTCCTGCACCTCAGCTGTGGACGCAGATCTCTGTGAAGCAGCTGGCAGATCTCTGTGACCACCTCCCTTCTGAATCGCAGCCTCCTAACACACTGCGCGGCAGACATGTTGAGATAGGAGAACTGCTGGCGGTATACCCTGGGTGGGTAAGGCCTCCCTTGCCGACGCCTGTTGCCCCCTCTGCGTCTAGCCAGGGCTGCCACTCTCTCACGGCGTCGGTGAGCCCTTCCTACGTAAGGCTGAAAGCCAGCGTTGACAGCCCCCATAATATGCTGGCAATGAGATATCAATGAAGGCAAAGAGAATTGCAAAGCTGTGGCCTGAAGCCAGAAATACCTGTGCTAGTGTTGGGCCAAAGCAGTAAGCTCTCTACCTTGGTCTCTCTCCAAAAATCCGTTTCATAAGAGTGAGTGCTGCAAAATGACTGCCCTTTATAGTGCAGGGTAAGTGCCCTTTAATTTGCGCTCCCCGCGGCCCGCATCGGCTGTGAACCGTTCCACTTCACAGTCCTTAGGGCCGCCACGCCCACATTGGGCGGGCGTGACTGAAGTTCCGGATTGGGGCGCACAAAGGGCGTTGCACGAGGAAATGACGTCATGATCTGCGCGCGCAGCTGAGCGCGCGCAAATACTTTGCGCCGGCGCTAAATGTCTACTGAAGTTGGCGGCAGGCGCAGATCGCGCTGCGCCCGGGCGCTAAGCGCCTAGCGCTCGAAATTTACTCCTCTTAAGGCGCTAACGGCTGGCGCACGCAACTGAATTTCTAGGCCTTAGTGACTTACATAATTGTCTGTAACCAATGTTATTACGTCTAGCATTAAATTGTCTGTAACCCTTAGATCGACAACATCGCAATCTGATGCGATGATGTCATCACGTGGGTCACGTGACATCCCCTTCGGCGGGAAACGTCATGACGTCAGAGGTAGAGGGCGGGGCCAGCCAGTCCTGGATTGAAAGAGAAAAGACCTGTTTTGAGTTTCTCCTGTAGTTTCTTGTTTTGTAAAGTTCTTAGACAATAAATTCAGTTTGTTAACTTCCAGTAAGTTATAGATTCGTTAGGAGTGCAGAGACCCCTACATGTCCATGATAGTGCCAGTCGGTTGCTGCATCAAGAATTCTTTCCCTTTTGGGACCACGTACATGTGACTAAGTATTCTCCATGATGATCATCAATCAACCAGTCTAAACCACATTCTCTACTTTGTGACATAAACTTCAACTAGGTAGTCAGCCTGGTCATTTGCTTCATGTTGCAGCAATGGTTCAAGAAATGCCAGGTATCAGGGGAGCAGCAGTAAATAAAATCTAAATGCAGGTAGATAGAAATAGGTAAAGATAAACCCTATGTAATAACTTCTGTTGAATACAGGCAAGTGCTAGGGTAGCAGTTCAGGTCCACCATACTAAAAAAGGAGTTTGACACACTTTCATCCTCTAACTAAAGCTAATTTAAGAGCTTGAAGTTGTAGTGTTCAGATTGGATAGTCAGATTGGCTTTTCACATTTCCCTTAAAGATGTGGAAAATTGCCTCCAATTGGTAGACTTTGGTATTGAGGGTTACTTTTTAAAATGTAGCCCTGATGTGCATTTCCAAAACTTTTGATATCCAGAGTTCACCATTTTTATTTAGTCCAATAGATGAATTTAGCCCACTGTGCTTTTCTTTTTAAATGTGTTGCTTCTCTTCAGTCTCCACATTTTAACCAAATTGGGAGACCCTCTCTGATCCTTCAAAGCTTCCCTGGGCACCACTGTTTGTTATTGTTGTTGTTGTTGTTGCACACTGTTGCGCCTATGCATGCCTCAGCTGACTCCGCCCCTGGCTCCACCCACATGCCCGGGTATAATGGTGACTGCTCTGCAGCCCCTGCCCTTTTGGATACCAGGCAACCGAGAGGCATGCTCTGTTCTTTGCTAATAAAAGCCTATTAATTAACTCTGTCTTTTATGAGGAATTGATAGCGCATCAGCTATGCACAATTGTTCTCTTACTCAATAGACAAAAATTAACATGGACAGACTTCAAAAAGGTGAACTATATCCTGCATCCCTACTACAGGGCCTATTTTGGTAATCTGTAAATTTAAGAATCCTTGAATGGTACATCCAAGGCATTTATGTAATTAACAAGCTTCTAAACACAGCAATACAAGTCTACACTTCACACTTGTGACACTATACCATGAATATTTTTTTTTAATATTCCAGCAATCTGAACTAAATGACATAGGCCTAGAAATTCAGTATAGCCACTTTTGGGGCGGTAAAGTCGGGCGGCCGCTAAAGTTTGCGCCTGGCGCAAAGTGGAGGCCACTTCGCCGATATTCAGTAGCTTTGGCCAAGGAGTTTGCTCGAGCGCTAAAACTGGCGATGCACGGCTATCTTTAGGCGCTAAGCCGGCGGTGCAGAGTGATACCGCCGAGGCCGGGCGCAGCGCAGGTGCGGTCATTTCTTGATTGACAGCAGACACCCTGGCGCCGGCCAGCTCTTAAAGGGGGAAGGGTCGAGTTCGTCTGCTGCCACGCCCTGGATACTGCAGCCCTCCAGCTAGGCGTAAACACTGCTGCTGGAGAGAAATAGCGCCAGGAAGGATGCAGAGGGCCCGTGAGCGAGCGCAGCGCTTCTCTGCCCATGATTTAAAGGTGCTGGTTAGGGCTTTGGAGAGGAGACGCCATGTCTTGTTCCCGGACAGTGGCAAGAAGCCTGCCACCAGGGTGTACAGGAAAGCCTGGAGGGATGTCGCCCAGAGGGTCACAGCCACCTGCGATGTGCCCAGGACTGGTGTCCAATGCCGGAAAAAGTTTAACGACCTTCCAGTGTCCTCCTCATCCTTGCATGTGCACCTCACATTATGGGCAAAGGGACCTCAAAGCCCTAATGGCCAGCCCTCATCCAGCAGCTATGGCACTGGCATGAACATCAATTGCACTTTCTGCACTTTACACACTGGCCAAGCTATTTGACCATGGGAGGCAGTGCATACAGCAACAGGGCACCACACTGGCCAAGCTATTCGACCATGGGAGGCAGTGCACACAACAACAGGGCACCACACTGTACTTAGAGGCCGTCCTTTCTCTTGCAGGCCAAGCTGGCCCAGAATCTGAGGAGCCAGACTGACACCGGGGGAGGCCGTCCCCAGTTCCAGCAGCTGAGTGACCTGGAGGAGCGCGTGGGTCGACTCATGGGTGGCCGGTTGATTGGCCCCATTGCATGTGGAGATGCCGACCCTGTGCTGGGCCCCAATGGTAAGGACATCACCTTTTGGACCTCTCTCGTTCCCCTTGCGCTTCAGATCTACATCCTTTGCCACTGTCCGACCAATGCGCAGAATGCCACCACTCATGCCTCCCTCGCTGACGCCCTGTCCTCACTCTAAAGCTACTCTTGTGCCTTCCTGCTTTCAGCTGGTGAGGAGGAGGTCCCTGAAGCTGCCAGTGACGGACGAGGAGGAGCAAGAGGAAGGCGGCCCATCGGGGGAACCCTCATCCGCGCCAGGGGATGGCAATGGAGGGGACACGTCTTCCCTGGAGGAGAGCCAGGGGGAAGTGTCGGAGGGGGGTGTAGCTCCTGTGCCCAGTGGCGTCCAGCAACGCAGGAAGGGTCGGCCAGCTCGGCGGCCTTCTCCCCAGAGGGGGGAAGTGTTGCAGGGGAGTGTAGTTGCTGGGCCCAGTGGCGTCCAGCCATGCGGGAAGGGTCGGGCAGCTCGGCGGCCTTCTCCCCAGAGGGAGAGTCCGGCCTCCAGTCCGGAGACGGTCCTCGCCCAGGAGGTGCGCCTCCTCGATCAACTGTCCGCGGACTCGGATCGCCGGCACACCGAGTTCATGGGGGTTGTGGCACGGTTGCCTGAGGCCATCGAGTCCCTGGCTCATAGTGTGTCCGATTTTGAGGCCTCAGAGGCCAGGGGTTTCGAGCAACTCGGGGCAGCACAGGCCAGGGGTTTCGAGCAATTCGGGGCAGCACAGGACGCGAGTCGGGACGAATTCAGGGCAGCACAGGACGCGAGTCGGGCCAGTTGATCAGTGGTGCCGTGCAGTCACTGGCTGGTCTGATGCGGGCACATACCAGGGCAGTACGGGCACTCACTGCTGCCACACTCGCTGTGTCAGCCGCAGCAGTCAGCAGCCGGCCCCTCGAGGGCCAGAGCTCGTCTAGGCCGACCCCCCAAGGGCATCTGCCGTCACGCCATGTGCCCCTCAGGAGCCTTCCCCCAGCCTTGCAGCACCCACAGGGCCCAGGTTGAGGCGGAGCAGCAGGTCGGCCAGGGGCCGGAAAAGGCTGGACAAGGACTCGCCCTCTCGGCACACAAAGTAGAGGGTGTTGCCAAATGTTTTTTTTATATGGGGGTGGTTGTGTTGTCTATGGGGGTGGTTGTTTTGGTAAGGCCGAGGATGAAGGCCATTTGGATGGAAAAGTTTTGTTATTCCTCCCCAGGTTGTGGGAGTGAGTCATGTGTTTGACTGTTTGGGGGTGTTGTCTGTTTTTGGGTTTCATGTGGGAAGGGCCCTGAGTTTGTTCAATAAAGCTTTTTCTTTATTCAGCTTGTCCATGTTTGATGTTTGAAGTGGTTGTTGCGTTAACCGGCTGAGGGCTTGCGGAGCGGCTGCATTCATGTCCCTTCATTGCCACAAGCCATTCCCTGACAGGGGGCCTAGAAGTGTCGTTCAATAAGCCGCCGACGGACGGCCTTGGACCTCCTCCTTATGGTCCTCCTGCTCCTCCTCCTGAGGTGGTGGTCCAACGTGAGGTGGCAGTGCCCGAGTCCTGCCGATAGCCAGGTTGTGCAGCATGCAGCAAACGATGACGAACTGGGAGACTCTATCCGGCGAATACTGCAGAGATCCGCCGGAGCGATCCAGGCAGCGGAACCGTTGCTTGAGGACGCCAATCGTTTGCTCTATGATGTTCCTTGTGGCTTGATGGCTTTCGTTGTATGCCTCCTCAGCAGGGGTCCTGGGCGCGCGGAGCGGGGTCATGAGCCATGTACACAAATGATAGCCTTTGTCCCCGATAAGCCATCCTCTTGGGGGAGGCTGTGCCTGGAACATGTCAGCCACAGTAGTCTGGCGCAGGATAAATGCATCGTGGCTGCTGCCTGGAAAGCGGGCATTGACAGCTAGGATGCGCTGCCTGTTGTCACACACCAGCTGTACATTGAGGGAATGGTAGCCCTTCCGGTTGCGGTAATCCTCGGTATTGTCGATAGGTGCCCGCAAAGCCACATGCGTGCAGTCAATGGCGCCCTGCACCATGGGGAAGTCCGCGATCCTCGCAAATCCGACTGCACACTGCTCCTGCCTCTCCAGGGTCATGGGGAAGGAGATGAATTGGTGTCTCCTTGTGAAAAGGGCATCGGTGAGCTGCTGGATGCAGCGATGCACGGCGAACTGGGATATGTTAGCTATGTCCCCAGCAGCGGCTTGGAAGGAGCCGCTTGCATAAAAGTTCAGAGCCACCATGACCTTCACTTCCACCGAGAGAGACGTCCTGCACATCAGCTGTGGACGCAGATCTCTGCCACCACCTCCCTTCTGAAGCGCAGCCTCTTAACACACTGCGCGGCAGTCATGGTGAGATAGGACACCTGCTGGCGGTATTCCGAGTGGGTAAGGCCTACGTTGCAGACGCCTGATGCCCCCTCTGCGTCTAGGCATGGCTGCCCCTCTCACACAGCGTCTGCGAGCCCTTCGCACATAATGCTGGAACTGAGGGTTGGCACCCCATGCAGCCCCCATAATATACTGGCAAACAATGAAATCACAATGAGGCAAATTGCCAAGCTCTGGCCAGAAGCCAAAAATACCTCCTATGTTGGGCCAAATCAGTAAGGTCTCTTCCTTGGTCTCTGTCCAGAAATCCATTGCACAAAAGTCATTGCAGTAAAATGGCTGGCCTTTATAGTTCAGTGTAAGTGCCCTTTAATTAGCGCTCCCCGAGGCCCACAGGGCCTCTGCTGCGTTCCACTTCACAGTTCTTAGCACCGCCACGCCCACATTGGGCGGGCGCGACTGAAGTTCCGGTTTGGGGCGCACAAAGGGCGTTGCACGACGAAATGACGTCATAAGCTGCGCGCGCAAACACTTTGCGCCGGCGCTAAATGTCTACGTAGGCGCAGGTCGCGCTGCGCCCGGCCGCTAAGTGCCTAGCGCTCGAAGTCTACTCCTCTTAAGGCGCTAACGGCTGGCGCACGCAACTGAATTTCTAGGCCATAGTGTGGTAAACCACTAATCTGCCTGTACAGAACATGTCTGGGCATGCCTCAGCTGGCTCCGCCCCTGGCTCCACCCCTAAGCCCAGGTATAAAGGTGATTGACCTCCAGTCCCCCTGGCTTTAAGGATCGCTCTACCAGCAGAGCCATGCTCGTATTCTTTTGTTAATAAAAGCCTACTTGTTATAAGTTTAACTCTTAGTCTTCTGGAGTTATTGATGGCGCATCACATAGTTTAGGTAATGTTTTGCGTAGGAGCAGGAGGAGAGAATGTTGTCAATTTCTGTCCTGGACTCTCAGCGATGGCTTTTGTAAAGAAGGGCAGGATTGACAGACTGGTAAACTCAAACCAAACTTGAAGGTTCAAGATGGCGTCCGTGGTGGTCATAGGGTAAGCGCTCTCGCTGAGTCGGTCGGCCCGCTCCGAGTTCAGCGGCGAGGCAGAAGCAGCGATGGAGGTCACGACGACCATTTGTAGCATGGCAGTCGACTTGATGTTGTGTTTCCTTCAATAAATAGACAAGAGACTGCAGGGAACAATCAACAGGTGTTTACTGGATGAGGGTTACTCTAAAACTAACTGTACAGATCCCTACTCAGGGTTTATATACAGGTGTGGTCACTGCCGGTACTAATACAGGAGCTGTAAAAAGTAGTTCTTCCCTTAAACGTACCTACACTACAGTGAGCTCCTCGGCAGGAGGCTCGGAGGCGGACCGAGGCCGGGAAAAGCAGGCCCTGGAAGGTCGGACACCGTGGGAGGCTGGGAGGTCAGACCGGGTGGAAGGAGAGCCAGGGAGAAGCAGGCCCCGGGACGTTGGTACCATGGCGGCTGAACATTGTCAGGCAGGAGTGCGGGAAAGGCGGATCGAGGCTCCGTGCGTACCGGGCAGCTAAGTGTGCTTGCTGCTTGGTGCGCTCAGCTCGTTAAGAAAAAAGCATTTTGTATTTGGTTATGTTGTGGCAGAGCCACCAGGGGGCTCTGATCTAATGCACATAATTATATTAAATTATTAGCTACAGAATGAGATCAAACTCGATGACGTCATCACGTTGATCACGTGATCCTCCAGCGGCAGGAAAACATGATGACATCATGACATCAGGCTGGGAAGCCGCCCTAGCCAGTCCTCGTGGAGCCAGCAAAGAGTACAGACCTGTAATTTAGTTCTCCTGGCCTAGAAATTCAGTCTGGACACTTTTGGGGCGCTAAAGTCGGGCGCTCGCTAAAGTTAGCGCCCGCCGGAAAGTGCAGGCCACCTCGCCGAAATTCAGTAGAGTTGGCCAAGAGTTTGGCCGAGCGCTGAAACTGGCGTTGCAATGCTCTGTTCAGGCGCTAATCCGGCGATGCGGCCTGATAACGCCGAGGCCGGGCGCAGCGCAGGTGCGGTCATGTTTTGATTGACAGCAGACACCCTGACGCCGGCCTGCTCTTAAAGGGGGAAGGGTCGACTTTGACTGCTGCCACGCCCTGCATACTGGAGCCCTGCAGCTAGGCCTGAACACTGCTGGTGGGCCAAAATAGCGCCAGGAGACATGGAGAGGTCCCGTGAACGAGCGCAGCGCTTCTCCGAGCATGCTCTGAGGGTGCTCATTAATGGTGTGGAGGACAAAAGATAGATCTTGTGCCCGGACAGTGGCAACAAGGCTCCCAGGAGCGAGTACAGGAAAGCCTGGAGGAGAATCGCCCGCAGGGTGTCATCCACCTGCGATGTCCCCAGGAGTGCGGACCAATGCCGCAAGAAGTTCAACGACCTCACTCGGTGTCCTCCTCATCCTTGCATGTGAACCTCACATTATGGGCAAAGGGACCTCAAAGGCCTAATGGGCAGCCCTCCTCCCGCAGCAATGGCACTGGCATGATCATCAATAGCACTTTCTGCACTTACCACACTGGCCAAGCTATTCCACCATGGCAGGCAGTGCACACAGCAACAGGGCACCACACTGTACTTAGAGTCCGTCCTTTCTCTTGCAGGCCAAGCTGGCAAGGAATTTGAGGAGCCAGACTGTCACCGGTGGAGGCCGTCCCCAGTACCAGGCGCTCACTGATCTGGAGTAAGCGTGGCTGGACTCATGCGTTCCCGGGTGACTGGCCCTGTTGCGATCGGAGATGCGGACCCTGTACTGGAACCCACTGGTAAGGACATGACCGGTTGGACCTCTCTCGTTGCCCTAGCGCTTCAGATCTAGATCCTATCCCACTGACCGACAAATGCGCATAATGCCACCACTCAGGCCTCCCTCGCTGACGCCGTGTCCTCACTCTAAAGCTACTCTTATGCCTTCCTGCTTTCAGCTGCTGAGGAGGAGGTGGTCCCTGAAGCTCCGAGTGCCAGGCCCTTGGAGGAGGAGGACCAGGAGGAAGGCGGCACATCGGGGGAACCCTCAGCCGCGCCAGGGGATGGCAATGTAGGGGGGACATCTGGCCTGCAGGAGAGCCAGGAGGAAGTGTTGCAGGGGAGGGCAGATCCTGTGGCCAGTGGGGTTGAGGCACGCGGGAAGGGTCCGGCAGCACGCCGGACTGCTCCCCAGAGGGGGGAGGTGTTGCAGGGGAGGGCAGATCCTGGGCCCAGTGGGGTTGAGGCAGGCGGGAGGGTTCGGCCAGCTCGGCCGCCTTTTCCGCAGAGGGTCCTCGCCCAGGAGGTGCGCCTCCTCGAAGAGATCTCGGTGGTCTCTGAGCGGGGACACCAGGAGTTCATGGGGGTTGTGGACCAGATGCCTCAGGCCATTCAGTCCCTGGCTCAGAGTGTGGTCGCATTCGGGGAATCACAGACCAGGGGGGTGGAACAACTCGCGGCAGCCCATGACAGGGGTGTCCAGTGCAGGACGCGACTCGCGAGATGAGTGGTGCCATCCAGACACTGGCACAGCTGATGCGGCCACATACCAGGGCAGTTCGGGCACTCACTTCTGCCACACTCGCTGTGGCGCAGAGGCCTGCTGCAGCACAGCGCTATGGCGTCCACCAGATAGCTGCGCCTGCTGCACTGCCAGGCCGGCCGAGTGCCAGTGTCTCTGGCGAACATCGCGCGCCTGCCATCAGCCAGCTTGCCCCCCTTGGTGCAGCCGACACTGCCACTCCCCCAGCCTTGGTGCAGCCGACACTGCCACTCCCCCAGCCAAGGTGCGACGAGCTGCTGCTGGCACTGATGCTGGCCAGCGACAGCTGAAGCAGTCAGCAGCCGGCCCCTCCCGGGACGTGCGTCGTCTAGGCCGACCCCCAAGGGCATCTGCCGACACGCCTCGGGGCCCTCATGAGCCTTCCCCCAGCCTTGTCCCAGCCACAGGGCCCAGGTTGAGGCGGAGCAGCAGGTCGGGCAGGGGCCGGGGAAGGCTGTCTAAGGACTCGCCCTCTCGGCACACCCACTAGAGTGTGGTGAGAGCGGTTTTTTATATATGGGGGGGCTTGTGTTTTGGGGGTTTGTTTTTATGGGGGTGTTTGTGTTGTGGAGGGGGGCCCTTATTTTTGTAAGGCCGATGTTGAAGGCCATTTGGATGGCCAAGTTTTGTAAGTCCTCCCCAGGTTTTGGGAGCAACAGATCTTTTTGACTGTTTTTTGGGGCTCTTGTCTGTTTTTCTGTTTCATGTGGGAAGGGCCCTGAGTTTGTGAAATAAAGCGTTTTATTTATTCAGCATGTCCAGGTGTCATGTTTCAAGTGGTTGTTGCGTTAACCGGCTGAGGGCTTGCGGAGCGGCTGCCTTCAGGTGCGTACATTTCCACAGCCCATTCCCTGACAGGGGGCCTAGAAGTGTCGAGCAATAAGCCCCCGGCGGACGGCCCTTGGACCTTGTGGCTCCCTCCTGGGCTGGTACTCCTCCTCCTCCTCCTCCTCATGGTCCTCCTGCTCGTCCTCCTGAGGTGGTGGTGCAATGTCAGGTGGCAGTGCCCGAGTCCTGCGGATAGCGAGGTTGTGCAGCATGCAGCACACGACGACGAACTGGGAGACTCTATCCGGCGAGTACTGTATTGAGCCGCCGGAACGATCCAGGCAGCGGAACCGTTGCTTGAGGACGCCTATCGTTTGCTCTATGATGTTCCTTGTGGCTTGATGGCTTTCGTTGTATGCCTCCTCCGCTGGGGTCCTGGGCGCGCGGAGCGGGGTCATGAGCCATGTACACAAAGGGTAGCCCTTGTCCCCAATAAGCCATCCCCTTGGTGGAGGCTGTGCCTCGAACATGTCAGCCACAGTAGTCTGGCGCAGGATGAATGCATCGTGGCTGCTTCCTGGGAAGCGGGCATTGACAGCTAGGATGCGCTGCCTGTGGTCACACACCAGCTGTACATTGAGGGAATGGTAGCCCTTCCGGTTGCGGTAATCCTCGGCATTGTGGATATGTGCCCGCATAGCTACATGCGTGCAGTCAATGGCGCCCTGCACCATGGGGAAGCCCGCGAACCTGCCAAATCCGACTGCACGCTGCTCCTGCCTCTGTCGGGTCATGGGAAAGGAGATGAATTGGTGTCTCCTCGCGAAAAGTGCATCGGTGACCTGCCGGATGCAGCGATGCGCGGCAAACTGGGAGATGTTAGCTATGTCCCCAGCAGCGGCTTGGAAGGAGCCGCTTGCATAAAAGCTCAGAAGCAGCTGGCAGATCTCTGCAACCACCTCCCTTCTGAAGCGCAGCCTCTTAACACAATGCGCGGCAGTCATGGTGAGATAGGACACCTGCTGCCGTTATTGCCTGAGTGTGTAAGGCCTACGTTGCCGACGCCTGATGGCCCCTCTGCGTCTAGGCGTGGCTGGCCCTCTCTCACGGCGTCTGCGAGCCTTTCGCACATAATGCTGCAACTCAGGGTTGCACCCCCATAATGAAGTTGAAAACAGTGAAATCACAATGAGTCAAATGTCAAAGCACTGGCCAGAAGCCAAAAATACCTCTCCTATGTTGTCCCAAATCAGTTAGCTCTGTCCCTTGGTCTCTGTCCAGAAATCCAAAGCAGTAAAGTCATTGCAGCAAAATGGCTGGGCTTTATAGGTCAGTGTAAGTGCCCTTTAATTAGCGCTCCCCGAGGCCCACAGGGCCTCTGTTGCGTTCCACTTCACAGTTCTTAGCAGCGCCACGCCCACATTGGGCAGGCGCCACTGAATTTCCGGTTTGGGGCGCACAAACAGTGTTGCGCGACGGTATGACGTCATAAGCTGCGCGCGCACCTGAGCGGGCGCAAACACTTTGCGCCGGCGCTAAATGTCAACTGAATTTGGGCGTCGACGCGGATCGCGCTGCGCCCGGGCGCAAAGTGCCTAGCGCTGGAAGTAGACCCCTCTTATGGCGTTAACGGCTGGCGCTATCCACTTGTAGGGGGTTTCTCTTGCTCTTTCTGGTCTCCTGCCAGGCTTCGTGCAATAATTACCCTTGAGTGGTTCGACCCACTCCCCCTACGGTTCTAGACCTTGGACTTAGGTGCAGAGAACAGTAGTGCAGAGAAAGAACTCAATAGACCAGGTTGAATAGCACGAAATGGATGCTTTTATTTTTAAACAGTTTGAAGCATTACAAAATACATGTCATAGGCACAGATTAAAGTTACTACAATCATGCGCAAATTTATGAACTTGACTCTATGGAAATGGGGAACACACGGCACATCGTAAAAGGGGAAACACATTACGATTTCCCTTAACTCCCTCCCCTATACCTAAACTAAGTTTCGACCTGGGGAACTTGGGATCATGCTGGGGGTTCGCAGCCTTTTGACACCGCTTCCCGTCGTCACGTGGATTTGGAAACTTCTGGCGCAGTCGATATTCTCTCCTCCCTCGAGGCGGTGGGGTAGACCCAGCCTCGATGAGCGCTCGTTAAGGTTGAGATCTACTAAGTCGATTTGGGTTCATGGAGCAGACCCAGATGCAGGCTATGCACATGGGAGAATCTTGTGGCCTAGATCGCCAGTCCTCCAGAGGGTTTCTTCTCCGTCGGCCTGGGTCGTCGATGATCTCCCGACCCCAGTACCCGGGCCACCCTCGTCGTCTTCTCGTCGTGGCCGAGCCTTGTTTGGCTGAACACCGACCACGTTGTCCTTTTTCCGAAACCGTCCGTCTTTAAAAAGACGAAAACGTTTTCATCGATCTGCCGAAGTGGAAGAGGCGCCGATCCGGGCACCGTCCGCCCTTCGTTCGTTCCTCGTAGAAGAAAATTCTTGAAGAAATGGAAGCCTGAATTCGCCCAACAAGAAGCCGTGGCAGTGAAGAAGAAGTTGTTCAAGTAACCCGAAGTCCGAAGTAACTTAGATGGACTTTCAATCCATAGTTATACTCTTTTGGGACAGTCTTATCTCCCGCCAAATCATAGTCCTGTCTTTGTATTAATTTTGGCGGGCAGAAATCTCTGCAGGGGCGCTTTGTCTTGTAACGGAGCCGGTGATAACTTAAACTGGCCTTCCTGGCCGATAATGTCTTTCAATGTCTTTTGCATTGTCACCGTGGCTCGGTTCGCATATTGATCGGTCCGGACATTTTCCTTGATGGCTGCTAAACGGTTTTTCCTTTGTACGATAAATGGGTATAAGTGTTTTTACATTGTCCGCCCATATCTTGATGGGCCCCATCCTGTACTTATAATCCATTGAATATGTATGCTGTTGCTCTGAGTTTCGGTTCCCAGAGACTGGCTTTCGTGGGCTCACTGTCTTCAATCCACAAGCCTGTCTGGCTTGCAGTAACAGAAATAAAATGGTTCATAAACTGATCACGGGGCCTGGCGGCCATTTTGTATGCCCTTTTATCAAAGGTTTTTCTGTGCAAGCTTACTTTGGTCAATAAACAGTCTTATTTTATCCAGTTTTCTTGCGTGATTTTTGCTGAAAATTGCGAATCTTACACACTGAATTTCTAGGCCCCTGTGTTTTCGTGTTAAACTCTGTTTGATAGACTGACTTGACCTCAGTCCTTTAGTTAGGAATCTAGCCATTCCTACAGTGGTGACCCCGAATTTTCGCGGAAGAAGCGAAGCGAAACGAAACATGGAAGCGAACTCCGTGGCTTTTAAGCTCCCACAGTTTTGGGAACAACAGGCGGCCTCCTGGTTCATACAAGCAGAAGCACAATTCGAACTCGGAGCAGCAGGGAGCAGCGAGGAGGAGCCCGGCTTAAAAACCGGCGGCGGTTGCGAGGCCCGACCACTCGGAGCAGCAGGGAGCAGCGAGGAGGAGCCCGGCTTAAAAACCGGCGGCAGTTGCGAGGCCCGACCACTCGGAGCAGCAGGGAGCAGCGAGGAGGAGCCCGGCTTAAAAACCGGCGGCAGTTGCGAGGCCCGACCACTCGGAGCAGCAGGGAGCAGCGAGGAGGAGCCCGGCTTAAAAACCGGCGGCAGTTGCGAGGCGTACCAAATCAACAGCAGAGGAGAGAGGTAAAAAGTAATCAGTGTGTGACGTCACCAGGGAGCAGCTGGTGCAGTCGGGAGAGCAGGAGGCCAGTAACTCTTATATAGGTGGAGCTGTTGCTAAACCCGAAACACTACAGTGTAGTGTCTCCCACCCTTCCACCTCCTCTAACCTTTTAGGGGTTAGGGGAAGTTGAAAAGGTAGGTTCAATTTATTTTATTTCAGGAGCCTAACCTAGGTGGAAAAGGTTCCAGGACAGGAGGCGGCAGTGAAAATACAACACCAGAAAACAGGTAGGTGACTGGTTGGTGAGTACTTTCACAAACTTATTCTAAGTAGAATTCAATAATT
The DNA here is from genome assembly GCF_052327205.1 of Somniosus microcephalus. NCBI lineage: Eukaryota > Metazoa > Chordata > Chondrichthyes > Squaliformes > Somniosidae > Somniosus > Somniosus microcephalus. The sequence continues at coordinate 138,301,094 of NC_140997.1, forward strand.
AAGCTAAATCGTAGTAAATAAATCATGGAAGGGCAGCTCGGACCCGTGTCATGCTCCTCCTGTGCCATGTGGGAAATCAGGGACACTGTCCCTGACAACTATGTGTGCAGGAAGTGTGTCCAGCTGCAGCTCCTAGCGGACCGCATGGCGGCGCTGGAGCTGCGAATGGACTCACTCTGGAGCATACGCGATGCTGAGGATGTTGTGGATAGCACATTCAGTGAGTTGGTCACACCGCAGGTAAAGGCTAGCTCAGACAGTAAATGGGTGACCAAAAGGCAGGGTAAAGGCAGGAAGGTAGTGCAGGAGTCACCTGCGGTCATCTCCCTCCAAAACAGGTTTACCGTTTTGGGTACTGTTGGGGGAGATGACTTATCAGGGGAAGGCACCAGCAGCTAGGTTCAGGGCACCATGACTGGCTCTGCTGCACAGAAGGGCGGGAAAAAGAGGGATAGGGCTATAGTGATAGGGGATTCAATTGTAAGGGGGATAGATAGGAGTTTCTGTGGCCGAGACCGAGACTCCAAGATGGTATGTTGCCTCCCTGGTGCAAGGGTCAAGGATGTCTCGGAGTGGGTGCAGAGCATTCTGAAGGGGGAGGGGGATCAGCCAGTTGTCGTGGTACATGTAGGTACCAACGATGTAGGTAAAAAGAGGGAGGAGGTCCTACAAGCTGAATTTAGGGAGTTAGGAGCTAAATTGAAAAGTAGGACCTCAAAGGTAGTAATCTCTGGATTGCTACCAGTGCCACGAGCTAATAAGTTTAGAGAGAGTAAGATAGATAAGCTAAATACGTGGCTTGAGCAGTGGTGCAAGGGAGAGGGATTTAAATTCTTGAGGCATTGGAACCAGTTCTTGGGGAGGAGTGACCTGTACCAAGGGGACGGTCTACACCTGAACTGTGAGGGAGCCGATGTCCTCGGGGTAATATTTTCTAGGGCGGTTCGGGAGGATTTAAACTAATTTGGCAGGGGGATGGGAACCTAGGTAGTGGAAAAGAGGGAAGTCATATGAAGTCAGAAATAGATGGTAGAAAGGTGAGAAGCAATAAGCAAAGGAGAGAAACACAAAGGGCCAAACCAAGTCGGAGCACGGAGCCTGGGAGGTGAGGAGCCGGTATAAAAACCGGAGAGCAGCGAGGCCTGAGAGCAGTCGGAGCACGGAGCCTGGGAGGTGAGGAGCCGGTATAAAAACCGGAGAGCAGCGAGGCCTGAGAGCAGTCGGAGCACGGAGCCTGGGAGGTGAGGAGCCGGTATAAAAACCGGAGAGCAGCGAGGCCTGAGAGCAGTCGGAGCACGGAGCCTGGGAGGTGAGGAGCCGGTATAAAAACCGGAGAGCAGCGAGGCCTGAGAGCAGTCGGAGCACGGAGCCTGGGAGGTGAGGAGCCGGTATAAAAACCGGAGAGCAGCGAGGCCTGAGAGCAGTCGGAGCACGGAGCCTGGGAGGTGAGGAGCCGGTATAAAAACCGGAGAGCAGCGAGGCCTGAGAGCAGTCGGAGCACGGAGCCTGGGAGGTGAGGAGCCGGTATAAAAACCGGAGAGCAGCGAGGCCTGAGAGCAGTCGGAGCACGGAGCCTGGGAGGTGTTCGGGAGAGAGCAGCAGCGGAGGAGGAGCCCGGCTTAAAAACCGGCGCGAAGGCAGAGGCCCGACCAGTTCGGGAGAGCGGAGCGGAGAGGCAGCAGTCGGCGAGACTCGGGGCCATTTAAAAAACAGCTGAGGCGGAAGTCCAGCTCTTGAGCTTTTTTTCAGAAGCGGACCTGGTGGGAAGCACCCAGGTGAAAGGTATTTAAGGAGGGTGGTGGCTTAAACCCGAGTTCCTACAGAGTAGGAACCCCCACCGCCCCCCTCCTCTAACCTAGTAGTCTTTTAGCAGCTGTCTAAAAACAGAGGTCACAAATTTTTTGGTCTCAGTTTCTTTTCAGCAGGGCAGGAACCGGGAGGAGCGGGAAGTCGGCGTAGGACCAAGGGGACACAAGACCGGGAAGTCAGCGAAAGACCAGGGAGGTAAGACTAACTGGTAAGTACTTTCCTCAAACCTTCCTAGAAAGTAAAACCAAAACTAGTGGGATTTGGTTAGTTTAAAAAGGAATAAGAGGAGTACAGTATACATTGGTCTAAGTAAGCTTCGGGAAAACAAAAGTCGATAAATAAACTAAAACTAGAAAATTAAAAGTAATATAAGGGTTAAGTCATGGCAGTAGAGCTCGGACCTGTGTCATGCTCCTCCTGTAACATGTGGGAAATCAGGGACGCTTCCTGTGTCCCTGACGACTATGTGTGCAGGAAGTGTGTCCAGCTGCAGCTCATGTGGGACCGCATGACGGCCCTTGAGCTGCAGGTGGACTCACTTTGGAGCATCCACGATTCTGAGAGGGGTGTGGATAGCACATTTAGTGAGTTGGTCACACCGCAGGTTAAGGCCAGCGTAGACAGTACATGGGTGACCAAAAGGCAGAGCAAGGGCAGGAAGGTAGTGCAGAAATCCCCTGGGGTTGTCTCCCTTAGCAACAGGTTCACCGCCTTAGGTACTGTTGTCGGGGGGGGGTGACACATCGGGGGAAGGCACCAGCAGCCAGGCTCATGGCACCATGACTGGCTCTGTTGCAAAGAAGGGAGGGAAAAAGAGTGGCAGGGCTATAGTAATAGGGGATTCGATTGTAAGGGGAATAGATAGGGGTTTCTGTGGTCGCGACCGAGACTCCAGGATGGTATGTTGCCTCCCTGGTGCAAGGGTCAAGGATGTCTCGGCGCGGGTGCAGAACATTCTGGAGGGGGAGGGGGAACAGCCAGTTGTCGTGATACATGTTGGTACCAACGACGTAGCTAAAAAAAGGGAAGAGGTCCTACAAGTAGAATTTAGGGAGTTAGGAGCCAAACTAAAAAGTAGGACCTCGAAGGTAGTAATCTCTGGATTACTACCAGTGCCACGTGCTAGTAAGAGTACAGAGAACAGGATAGTTAGGCTAAATACGTGGCTTGAGCAGTGGTGTAAGAGGGAGGGTTTTAAATTTTTGAGGCATTGGAACCAGTTTTGTGGTAGGTGTGACCTATACAAAAGGGACGGTCTACACCTGTGCAGAGATGGAACTGATGTTCTCGGGGTAATTTTTGATAAAGCAGTTCGGGAGCATTTAAACTAGTATGGCAGGGGGCTAGAAACCTATGTAGTGAAATAGAGGAAAGTGAAAGGCAGACAGAAATAAATGATAAAAGGGTGAGGAACAAAAAACAAAGGGCCAAACTAATTCATAAAAAATGTGAGCATAAAAAAAGCCTGAGGGTTTTATACCTTAATGCGAGAAGCATCAGGAACAAGGTAGATGAATTAGCTGTGGAAATAGAGGTTAATAATTATGATCTAATTGGGATTACGGAAACATGGTTGCAGGGTGAGCAGGGCTGGGAGCTTAACATACAGGGGTATTCAGTATTTAGGAAGGATCGACAAAAAAGGGAGGAGGGGTAGCATTGCTAGTAAAAGAGGGGATAAATGCAATTGAAAGGAAGGATATTAACTCAGTTAATACAGAATCTATATGGGTGGAGCTAAGAAATAGCGAGGGGCGAAAAACATTAATAGGAGTGGTATATAGGCCTCCAAATAGTAAAATAGAGGTTAGGGAGGGCATCACGAGGGAAATTAGAGAAGCGTGCAATAAGAGCACAGCTGTCATCATAGGTGACTTTAACTTACATATAGATTGGACTAGCCTAATCAGTAAAAATAATGAGGAGGAGGAATTCCTTGAGTGTTTGAGGGATGGTTATCTGGATCAATATGTCGAGGAACCAACTCGGGAACAGGCTATATTGGACTGGGTACTGTGCAATGAGAAGGGACTAATCAGTAATCTTGTTGTACGGGGACCCTTGGGTCAGAGCGATCATAACATGATCGATTTCTCACTCGAAATGGAGAGCGAAGAAATTGACTCAGAGACTAAGGTCCTGAATTTAAACAAGGGGAATTATGATGCCATGAGACGGGAACTGAGTAGGTCTGAGTGGACAACGTTCCTGGGAGGACTGGAGGTAGATAAACAATGGCAAACATTTAAAGATAGAATGACAAAATTGCAAAAATTGTTTATACCAATCTGGCATAAAAGGAAATCTAAAAAGGTGACTCAACCGTGGATAACAGGGGAAATTAGAGACAGCATAAAATCCAAAGATAGGGCGTATAAAATAGCCAAAAAAAGCGCCAGAGCGGAAGATTGGGAACAGTTTAAGATAGAGCAAAGGAGGGCAAAGGGCATAATCAAGAGGGGCAAAATAGCTTATGAAAACAAGCTGGCGGAAAATATAAAAACTAACTCCAAAAGCTTTTATAAGTATATCAAAAGGAAAAGACTGGTGAAAACCAAAGTTGGTCCATTGCAGTCAGATACGGGGGAATATATAATGGGAAATAAGGAAATGGCAGATCAACTAAATGCATACTTTGGGTCAGTCTTTACGAAGGAAGACACAAAAAACCTCCCTGGGATATCGGGAAAAATAGGGACATTGGCAAAGGAGGAACTGACGCAAATCAATATCTCTAAGGATATGGTGTTAAGGAAGCTAAAGGGATTGAAGGTGGACAAATCCCCAGGGCCTGATAACATGCATCCTAGGGTACTGAAGGAGGTGGCCCTAGAGATAGCGGATGCACTAAGGATGATTTTTCAGAATTCATTAGACTCGGGAACAGTACCGATGGATTGGAGGGTAGCTAACGTTACCCCACTATTCAAAAAGGGGGGTAGGGAAAAAGCAGGTAATTACAGACCTGTAAGCCTTACATCAGTTGTGGGCAAAATGCTGGAGTCCATCATTAAGGATGAAATAGCGGAGCACTTAGCAAATGGGGACAGGATAGGACAGAGTCAACATGGATTTACAAAGGGTAAATCGTGCTTGACTAATCTATTGGAATTTTTTGAGGGAGTAACTGGTAGAATAGATGGGGGAGAGCCAGTAGATGTGGTGTACCTGGACTTCCAAAAGGCCTTCGATAAGGTCCCACATAAAAGATTAGCATGGAAAATTGAGGCTCATGGGATAAAGGGGAAAGTTTTGGCGTGGATAGGGAACTGGCTGTCAGATAGAAAACAGAGAGTTGGAATAAACGGCTCATTTTCTGAATGGCAGGCAGTAACAAGTGGGGTACCACAGGGATCTGTCCTGGGCCCCCAGCTGTTCACAATTTACATTAATGACCTGGATCAGGGAGTCGGATGCAGCATTTCCAAATTTGCAGACGACACTAAACTAGGAGGGGGGGTGGGCTCAGAGGAAGAGACCAGGAAGCTCCAGAGCGATTTGGACAGACTGGGCGATTGGGCGGATAAATGGCAGATGCACTATAATGTGGACAAGTGCGAAGTTATCCACCTTGGGTGCAGGAACGGGAGGGCAAATTATTATTTAAATGGCAATAGATTGGGAGAGGGGGAAGTACAGAGAGACCTGGGTGTTCTTGTACACCAGTCACTGAAGGCGAGCATGCAGGTGCAACAGGCGGTCAAGAAGGCAAACGGTATGCTGGCCTTCATAGCAAAAGGGTTAGAATACAGGAACAGGGATACCTTGCTGCAGCTGTACAGGGCACTGGTGAGACCACACCTCGAGTACTGTGTACAGTTTTGGTCGCCTCATCTGAGGAAGGATGTTCTTGCCATGGAGGGGGTGCAGCGGCGATTCACCAGGCTGATACCAGGAATGGCGGGAATGACCTATGAGGAGAGACTATGTAGTTTAGGGATGTACACACTGGAGTTTAGAAGATTGAGAGGGGACCTCATAGAAGTGTATAAAATTCTGACAGGTCTAGACAGACTGGATGCAGAAGGAATGTTTCCCTTGGCAGGTGAGAACAGAACTAGAGGACATAATTTAAGGATAAGGGCTAAACCATTTAGGACAGAGATGAGGGGGAATTTCTTCACTCAGAGAGTGGTGAACCTGTGGAACTCATTGCCACAGAGGGCAGTGTACGCCAGCTCATTAAATATATTTAAGAGGGAATTAGATATATTTCTACGGGCAAAAGGGGTTAAGGGTTACGGAGAGAAGGCGGGGACGGGATACTGAATTAAAGGATCAGCCATGATCTCATCGAATGGCGGAGCAGGCACGAAGGGCCGAATGGCCTACTCCTGCTCCTATCTATGTATCTATGTATAATGAGAGTGTGAAAAAAGCAAGCCTGAAGGCTTTGTATCTTAATGCTAGAAGCATTAGGAACAAGGTGGATGAATTAGTTGTGGAAATAGAGGTAAACAAGTATGATTTGATTGGGATTACAGAAACGTGGCTGCAGGGTGGGCAAGGCTGGGAACTTAACATCCAGGGATATACAATATTTAGGAAGGATCGGCAAAAAGGTAGGGGAGGTGGGGTAGCATTGCTGGTAAAGGAGGGGATTAATGCAATGGAAAGGAAGGATATTAACTCGGATGAAACGGAATCTGTATGGGTAGAAATGAGAAATAGCAAGGGGAGGAAAACGTTAGTGGGTGTGATATATAGGCCTCCAAATAGTAATATGGAGGTGAGGGAAGGCATAAAAAGGGAAATTAGAGAAGCGTGCGATAAGAGCACAGCTGTCATCATGGGTGACTTTAATTTACATATTGATTGGACTACCCAAATTAGTAAAAATTCTGAGGAGGAGGAATTCCTGGAATGTTTTCGGGACGGTTATCTGGACCAATATGTCGAGGAGCCGACTCGAGATCAGGCCATTTTAGACTGGGTATTGTGCAATGAGAAGGGACTTATCAGCAATCTTCTTGTACGAGGCCCCTTGGGTCAGAGCGATCATAATATGATCGAGCTCTCAGTCGAGATGGAGAGTGAGGAAATTGAATCAGAGACTAAGGTCCAGAACTTAAATAAAGGGAATTACGAGGGCATGAGACGGGAATTGGGTAAGATTGATTGGGTGGTGTTTCTGGGGGGATTGACAGTGGATAGACAATGGCAAGCATTCAAAGATAGAATGGAAGAATTCCAGAACATGTTTATACCGGTTTGGCATAAAAATAAACCTAAAAAGGTGACTCAACCGTGGATAACGAGGGAAATTAGGGACAGCATAAAATCAAAAAAAAGGGCATATCAACTGGCAAAAAAAAAGCACCAGACCGGAAGATTGGGGGCAGTACAGGATACAGCAAAAGAGGACAAAGGGATTAATCAGGAAGGGGAAAATAGAATACGAAAGTAAACTTGCAGCAAACATAAAGACAGACTGCAAAAGCTTTTATCGGTATATCAGGAGGAAAAGACTGGTAAAATCCCAAGTCGGTCCCTTGCAGTCCGATTCGGGAGAATATATAATGGAGAATAAGGAAATGGCAGACCAATTAAACTCATACTTTGGTTCTGTATTCACAAAGGAGGACACAAATAACCTCCCAGGAATATCGGCAAACATAGGGACTAATGAGAGGGAGGAGCTGACAGAAATTAGTATCTCTAGGGATATGGTGTTGGGTAAGTTGAGGGGACTGAAGGCCGACAAATCCCCGGGGCCTGATAAACTACATCCTAGGGTACTTAAGGAGGTGGCCCTGGAGATAGCAGATGCTCTAAGGATCATCTTCCGGAACTCGGGAACAGTACCCGTGGATTGGAGGGTAGCTAATGTTACCCCAATATTTAAAAAGGGGGGTAGAGAGAAAGCAGGGAATTATAGACCAGTAAGCCTTACATCGGTTGTGGGCAAAATGCTAGAGTCCATTATTAAGGATAAAATAGCGGAGCACTTGACAAATGGGGAAAGGATCGGACAGAGTCAACATGGATTTACAAAGGGTAAATCGTGTTTGACTAATCTGCTGGAATTTTTTGAGGAAGTAACTGGTAAAATAGATGGGGGAGAGCCAGTGGATGTGGTGTACCTTGACTTCCAGAAAGCCTTCGATAAGGTTCCACACAAAAGATTATCATGCAAAATTAAGGCTCATGGGATTGGGGGCAAAGTATTAACGTGGATAGAGAACTGGCTGGCGGATAGAAAACAGAGAGTTGGAATAAACGGCTCGCGGGGTGCCGCAAGGATCTGTCCTGGGACCCCAGCTGTTCACAATATATATAAATGATCTGGATCAGGGAATTGGATGCAATATTTCCAAATTCGCTGACGACACTAAACTAGGAGGAGGGGTGGGCTCTGATGAGGATGTCAGGAGGCTACAGTGCGATTTGGACAGGTTGGGGGAATGGGCGGATACGTGGCAGATGCACTATAATGTGGATAAATGCGAGGTTATCCACTTTGGGGGTAAAAACAGGAGGGTAGATTATTCTCTAAATGGCAATAGATTGGGAGATGGGGGAAGTGCAGAGGGACCTGGGTGTTCTTGTGCACCAGTCACTGAAGGAGAGCATGCAGGTGCAACAGGCGATTAAGAAGGCAAATGGTATGTTGGCCTTCATATCAAGGGGGTTCGAGTATAGGAATAGGGATACCTTACTACAGCTGTACAAGGTGCTGGTGAGACCGCATCTGGAGTATTGTGTACAGTTTTGGTCGCCCCATCTGCGGAAGGATGTTCTTGCCATGGAAAGAGTGCAACGGCGATTCACCAGGCTGATACCTGGAATGGCGGGAATGACCTACGAAGAGAGATTAAATAGTTTGGGCTTGTACTCACTGGAGTTTAGAAGATTGAGAGGGGATCTCATCGGAACATATAAAATTATGGCAGGCCTGGACAGGCTGAATTCAGAGAGAATGTTTCCAATGGCCGGGGAGCACAGGACCAGGGGCCACAGTCTAAAAATAGCGGGCAAATCATTTAAAACAGAGATGAGAAAGAATTTCTTCACTCAAAGAGTGGTGAGCCTGTGGAATTCCCTGCCACAGAGGGCTGTGAAGGCTAATTCAATAAATATTTTCAAGAGAGAATTGGATATATTTCTGAAGGCTAAGGGGATTAAGGGTTACGGAGAAAAGGCGGGGACGGGGTACTGAACTGGTAAGATCAATCTCATTGAATGGCGGAGCAGGCTCGAAGGGCCTACTCCTGTTCCTATCTCTATGTTTCTATGTTTCTATGAACTCCGAAATATCGTTGCGGATCAGACCAGTTACCTTTACGTAGTCTCCGCACTCGACAGCTCCACAGTCTCACGGATCATCAGCCTGCTCGAAAACCCCCCGGTTGACAGCAAGTATGATACTTTTAAAGCGCGGTTAATACAGGTCTTCGGGCTCACGAAGGCGGAGCGTGCCCGCCGACTGCTTGCTATGCCCGGGCTTGGCGATTCCAAGCCATCTGAGTTGGCTCCGAACCACAATGTTTCCTCTTTCGGCAGTTATTCCCGAGTCAACTACCCGAGCAGGTTCAGGCTGCCCTCGCCAGATCAGAAGCCACAGATTGCGCAGCACTTGCTGCAGAAGCAGATACGATTTATGCAGTCACGCAGCAATCCTGCGCCGCCACGAGGCACCCCTCCCCCGCGAACGCCGCCCCGACGCCTCCATCCCCCGGCTTGTGCTTTTACCACACCCGTATTGGCGCGAACGCCAGAAGCTGCCGCCCTCCCTGCAGTTTCGCGCCTAAACAAAACAAACATCAACACCAGCAGCAACTCCAGAAATGGAGGACCGAGCCTGAGGGACGTTCCGCGGCCACGATGGCGATTGGAAATTCCGGGAAGCTCCTGTATATTACAGATTCCCTCTCGGGCCTTTTTATGCAACACCGGCGCAGTGTTGCATCCTTCCTGCCTCAGCACTCGATATTTAGTCTGGGACGGCCTCTCCCTCGACTCGCCTATTAGGTTAAATCCCGGAGCTGACCAGGCCCACTTTCTCCTCCTCGGACATTACTACGACTGGCTCTCCAGTTTACGCACGAGCTCGGCGCCTGGAACCCGGGAAGCTCGCGGCTGCGAAGGCAGAGTTTGCCACGATAGAACGGCTGGGGATTATTCGCTGGTCGAATAGTCCTTGGTCCTCGGCCATGCGGGGACTACCGACGCCTTAATGACGCCACTATTCCCGGGATTTCTCCACCCATTTGACGGGAAACTCAATCTTCTCCATGGTCGACCTCGTCCGTGGCTACCACCAAGTTCCCGTACACCCGCAGGACGTCCAGAAAATTTCTACGGATGCCATTTGGGCTCAAGAACGCTGCACAGGCTTTTCAGCGACTAATGGACTCGGTCCTGCGGGATCTTAAGTTTTTATTTGTCTACCTCGACAACATCCTGATAGCCAGCTCTACCAAAGAGGAACACGTCTGCCATCTACGCACCCTCTTTCAGCGCCTCAGCCAACATAGCCTCATAATCAACCCGGCCAAGTGTCAGTTCGGCCTACAGCAGGTTGACTTCTTGGGCCACCGCATTACTTCGGAGGGCGCAATTCCGCTGCAATCAAAGGTCGAAGCAATTACGGCATTCCCAAGGCCGCAGTCCACCAAGGCTCTTCAAGAATTCCTGGGCATGGTGAATTTCTACCACCGCTTTGTACCGAAGGCAGCACAACTCATGCAGCCCCTCTACGAGGCCCTCAAAGGCAAGGCTGGAAAGAATACAATAGCCTGGAAGGTCGAAATGGACAATGCTTTCGACAACAAAAAACGCTCTAACCAATGCAACTATGTTGGCACACCCTCTGCCAGGTGCCACCATCGCCCTTACCACCGACGCTTCCGACTATGCCATAGGTGCCGTACAGGAACAGTGGGTCAACGGGACACCGGCGCAATGAACACAAATACAGCACTTTCGACCGGGAGTTACTGACGCTGTTCCTGGCTATCCGCCATTTCCGTTATTTGTTAGAAGGACGTCCCTTCGCTGTGTTTGTAGATCACAAACCACTGACCTTCGCCATGGCCAAGACCGCCGAACCGTGGTCGGCTCGACAGCAGCGACAGCTAACTTTCATTCATCCAACACGTAGCTGGCCATGGTGTGAAGGCATCTCAAAAATTAATGTCGGCCAAGTTTGTCTGGAGAGGAATGCTTAAGGATATCCGCGACTGGGCTAATACCTGCGTCGTCTGTGAAAAGTCTAAGGTGCAACGGCATGTCAAGGCACCATTGGCACGTTCGCAGTACCAGAACGTCGATTCGACCATGTCAACGTGGACCTCATCTGACCGCTTCCACCGTCACAGGGGTTCACACACATCCTCACCATGGTCAACCGTACTACTAGATGGCCATGTCGCCAGAGCATTCCTCTCCTCGTGGGTCGCACGTTTCGGCGGACATTCCTTCAGACTCCGAGCTCTGGAACGCTGTGGCACAGGGTGCAAGCTTCACCGCACCACGGCCTATCACCCGCAGGCAAGCGGTTTGTGTGAACATTTCCAGATCGTTAAAAGCATCACTGAGGGCCAGCCTCCAAGGCGCCGGGTGGGTGGATAAGCTTCCGTGGGTCCCGCAATCGTCCGCCGCGGAGCTAGTGTACGATTTCCTGCCGCTTCCAACCGAGCCGTGGTCCGCAGCCGACCAACTCAGCAACCACCGGGAAACAGCCAAGGCTTTTGCGCGTATCCCAACTTCGCATCACGGCTTTCCATCTTCAGACGTACCAGCGGAGCTAAAGAATGCTGACGCACTGGAGACAGAAGACAAGAGCCACATATCCATTGACCATCTCAAACCGGCACACCTGGACATTGACCAGCCAGTAGAGACCGCACAGCCACCATGACGTGGTCGACCTCCCGCTGCATCCACGCCAGACCCAAGGCTTCCATCTGCCAGCCCGTCAGCTGTTCAACAATGTCCACTCCAACAGTACAGGAGTCGCTCTGACAGGCTTGTCAGATCTGGACTCTGATCTAATATATGTACATAGCGCGGTCTGTTTAACAATGAGACCAAACGCGATGACGTCATCACGTTGATCACGTGATCCTCCAGCGGCAGGAAAACGTGATGACGTCATGACATCAGGCCTGCAAAGAGTACAGACCTGTAATTTAGTTCTCCTGTGTTTTCGTGTTAAACTCTGTTGAATAGTATTAAACATAGTTTGTTTGATAGACTGACTCGACATCAGTCCTTGGGGGGGGGGGGGGGGGGGGGGGAGGGTGGAAAGAGAAAGAGAAACGAGATTTGCCAAATAAGCCTTTAAAAGCAGCTTGGTATACAAGTATACTTTTGACCTACTCCTTACTATAGCTTCCATTATTTCACCTACTATTGATATACTAATGGGCCTGCAGTGCCCATGTCAGATTGGTTCCCTTTAAATGGGCATTTACTCACTTCCCTTCCTGCAGAACCTCTGCAGGTATCTATGAATTCCATGACTAGCCAGTACTCCACAAATCAAGTCCCTAGTCTCGTTCAGTAATCTTGGTTATATGCCATTTGTTCCCAGGGTATTTGCTACTTTATTTGGCATTGATCCCCTTTTCCTCATTGCACACCATAATTGGATAATAAACTAATATTTACTACCCTTTGAATATTTACCAGAAGTAATCATTAATTTTCCCTTATTTCAATGATAGAGAAAAATGTTTTATTGCATTGAACATCTGTTAGAAGTAGTCTTTGCAAAAGTGCTCTTTGCAACTTAAAATCAGCTTTAAGATAGTATTACTCCTCCCCTTACTTGTCCCTGTAAGGAACAACCTATATAAAACCTTAGTGCCAACATCTCATTCATTAAACACTGCATTTTTAAACCATCAAGCCATCTCAGCAATACATCACACTGCATTACTTTTAGTTCACTTCAATGTTTATGCTATTTTATATTTTAAAATATATTTAACTTTATTTAATTAAGACACTCAACACCTACCCTCTGACCATCTGCCCTAATTTCTTGTGGCTCAGTGTCAATTTTTTGCCTTATAAACACTCCTGTGGAGCGCCTTGGGACATTTTACTACATTAAAAAGGTGCTTTATAAATACAATTATAATCATAGGTTCACTAGATTGATCCCTGGGATGAGAGGGTTGTCCTATGGAGGACAGATGGTGTAGCACTGGCCTATACTCTCAAGTTTAGAAGTATGAGGTGATCTCATTGAAACATAAGATTGAGGGGCATGGTCAGGGTAGATGCAGAGAGGCTGTTTCCCCTGGCTGGGTCATTCTACAGAAACGGTGGCATTCCTGTCTCACCTTTGCAGCAAGCAAAATACTTTAAATGAACTTAATGATCACATGTAATATATATTTTTGATAAATATAGACTGTTCTTTGTTTTTTATAATTTATATAAAATACCAAGTGCAAGCAATTTGCTTGTCACTCAGATCATGTATGTAAGTTTAGAGACATATTCTGAGTTTAAAATATACAAATGTCACATTTATGGAATGGAAACCTAAATAAACTAAAATACCAACTGAATATTATTATATAATGTAACGGTAATAGCGGTAACCCCATGTTATGTCACTGGTGTTACTGCTTCACAAAACACTATTTTGAAAAAATGCAATGACTTTTGGAAGTACTTCCTGGTTCAAGAGGTCATTGGAGGAAGTGCGATCAAGAGGCACATGGTGAGTCTGCTGTCTCTGTTCATTTGTTATAAATTTGATGATTTATTTGATAATTTTATGCGAGGCTTTTAAGTATGTAGGAAGGGAAATGAGAAATTGATCATTTGAATGAATTTAATATAATTGAAGACATGATTGGATTGCTATTCTGACATATTACACCAATATATTTGACAGACAACTACGACAAGGGAGGAGAGCGCGCAGGAGAGATGCACAAAGGAGCCAGAGGAAAATTCAGAAGTTGGAAGATAAGCTTGAGGAAAACAAACGACAATGCAACATGTACAAGAAACGTTATTTCCGTTTGCGGGGTAGTGTTGCAAATTCCGAAAGCCCAGGAACGAAGACAAAAGAGATCCTCCAAGGTTACACAGTCCACTCTCCAGTCAAGAACACTCTGAAATTCCACTTTGCTCTTGTGGGAGATTTAAAAGGAAAAGTACAATGCAGCCAAAGAAACAAAATCCAAACAGGTTTTTGCAAACATACTGACGGGAAAGCTGATCAGAAAATACAAATTCCAGCTGCTGTGCCAGAAGAGCATTGGCTTCTCATACAAAGCTTGGAGAAAACCAAAGATCAGCTCTCGAGAAACCACCACAAAGAGGAAGACTGTGAGACAGTTCTACCTAAGAGAGGATGTCAGCAGACTGACCACAGGAAGTGAAGAAACAGAGGTGCTCAACCTCCACAAGAGATTTGTTGCTGAGCATGGAGAACAGATTTCTTATGCCTTCTTCTGCAGGCAGAGACCCTTTTGGGTTGTGACACCAAGTGAGTCAGTGCAAGACTCATGAAAATCTTCAGTTTATGGCAGATACACTGGACAAACTTGGGCTCTCAAAGAGTGTTAAAACCTGGATGAAATGGCTGACAGCACCGTCTGCAATAACTCAAAGTCATGTGCCTATGGTGAATGCCAAGAATGTGAACGCACCACATATCCCCTCACCGAATCAACATTAAATACACTGGTAACTTTAACCCAGTGGCGTCTGGAGAAGATTGACCATTCCAAACCAGGTGAAGAGTCTGAGAAGAGAAGAACAATCACTGTCAAGAAAGATGTGCCAATAAGAGGATGAGCTTGCTACCCATTTTCAAGATAGGCTCTTTAAGTTCCAGACACATCTTCAACATCCATTGGCAGTACAATGTTTACAGAAATGTAAGAGAGAACCTGACCTCCAAGGACTGCCTTATACACATAGATTTTAGTGAAAACTACACTTGCAAGTATGCAAATGAAATCCAGTCTGTGCACTTTGGGGGGTCACATGAACAAGTGACCCTCCACATGGACCAGCCCCCCATGCCCTTTAGTACGATCTCCCCAAGTAGAAGGCACGACCCAGTGGCTATATGGGCTGGAGATGGTGAAAAATCAGTGCCCTAAAGTCCAGAACCTTCATTTCTTCAGCGATGGCCCTGCCACCCAATACAAGCAGAAGGGCAATTTCTACATGATTTGCTCAGAACCTCACCAGAAGAGCTTCCCCAAAACCACTTGGAACTTCTTCGAGGCAAGCCATGGGAAGGGTGCTCCGGATGGGGTGGGGGGTGCATTAAAGAGGTCAGCCGACATCTTGGTCTGTCAGGGAAGGGATATCCCAGATGCACTCTCTTTCTTCCAGGAGTTAAAAGGACTCTGGAACGCAGGTGAAACTGTTCTATGTAAGCGAGGAAGAGGTTGAGACTAAGGCACAGAAAATGCTGGAGGTGCCTCTTGTGGCAATAAAGGGGACCATGAAAATGCATCAAGTTTTGAGCATCACACATGTTTCTGCCATGCAGCAGAGGGCGTATGGGATTGCCCATGTTACAGTCTCCAAGAAATCACAGAACGTGACCACTCTGCTCCACAACAACCACACCAACCTGATGTCGGGCAGTGGTGTATTGTGAGGTATGATGACCAGCCATACCCTGGCACTATACTGGAGGTGGAAGAGCACAACATAAAAGTCAAGTGCATGCACAGGAATGGCATGAACAGGTTTTTCTGGCCAAGCCCAAGAGATGACGTAAACTGGTATGGGGACGACCAGATAATGTGTTTCATGCCAGAGCCAGTTCCTGTGAACAAACGATCAGTTCAGGTTGACCAGAAGATCTGGACATATTTGAAGGGGCAGCTGGATGTGTGACCACAAGTCAAAAACCAGTTGCTGGAAGCCTAAAGTTGATGTAAAGACAGATTACTTTGTTTACTTGTGTTCTAATGAGTATGTTTTATATCTGGCTCAATCAGGATAGAACTAGGCTACATGTTTTATGAGTTTCTATGAAAATGGTGATGTTGACTACGATGTTGATGACAATGTGGATCGGGTGGGATATGTGTCGGTGCAGGCTCGATGGGCCGAAATGGCCTCTATCTGCACTGTGGGGTTTCTGTGATTTCTGTGAATGTTCAGACACAATCATTCTTGGTGTTAATGTGCTCTCTTTAATGTGCTCCTCTTTGGTCTTAAAAGTGCTTTGCCTAAGTTTTTTTATGTTATTACTCAAATTATATGAATCTCTCAGTGCTGTAAATGAGTTAACTGAAAAAAATGGCACATTAGCTAGATGAAATGTAATAAATTCATTGTTTGAAATAGTCTGGGGTCAAGTCATTGGTGTTGTATTGTGTCACTGGTGTTACTGCATGTTTTTTTTCAGTGATATATCAAAAGGTGTCATTTTTGACTTTATAATTGTGTTTGTTGATTGTTGCTTTATTCATGATTAGCAGTTTAAGGGTAGTATTCAATTTTGATGACTGTCCTTCAGTTATTGTTGATATTATAGCAAAAACATGGCGCAAATGAAAAAATGTCACACTGTAGGAGTCTACGTACTCCTAGCAAAAAATACTGAACTCGGAGAGGTTCAACAGAAAAGGTTTAATTGTTGAGGATACATGTTGAACACAAAATGGCGTCAGAGACTACACCAAGTCTGACTGCTTTTCATCAGTCCACAGCTTCGACTGCTCCTCCCCCGCTCTGGGCTTAACTATGTTGCAGATCGAGTTTCTTAAAGCCTTCTTAAAGGCATGACGCCTGATTTATAGTTTACGGACCGAAAAGCGGATTGTGTCCTTTCTGTGATCGGTACGCCACAACACAATGTAACTTTACACATACCTGTTTATTATTATAATAAAGAAATAAATAAATAGATCAAAACTTTCTTTTTAAATTATCAACCTACTCTGTCTTTCAGTATATGTGCAAATTGAATTGAGAAATAGCATTCTGATGAACCTTTAATTTTGTTTAAGGTATAAGTAACACCAATGACAAAAAGACAGCACAAGCATTCGAGTGAATGTATAAAAATAATTAAAATACATTAAGCTTTCATTTTTGTGGATTCATTTTTGTGGATTGATAAAGTTAAGAGGTTAATTGATATTGTACAATAAGTTTTGATTATGTAAAATTAAATACATTTCAAAACATCTTGCAATTCCAAATGTCACCGTTTCTGTAGAACGACCCAGCTGGTAAATCTAGAATTAGGGGACAGTCTCAGGTTAAGGGGTCGGCCATTTAAGACTGAGATGAGGTGGAATTTCTTCACTCATGAATCTTTGGAATTCTCTGCCCTAAAAGTCTGTGAATGCTGAGTCGTTGAGTATATTCAAGGCTGAGATAGATTATATTTTTGGACTCAATATGGGGATTGGGCAGGAAAGTGGAGTTGAGGTCAAAAGAGCAGCCATGATAATTGAATGGCAGAGCAGGCTCGAAGGGCCTGCTCTGCCCTGCAGCAGGTAGTCAAAACTGCCCAACGCATTACCGGCACCCAGCTACCGACCATAGAACATATATATCAGAAACGCTGCCTACGGAGGGCACGGTCCATCATCAAAGACCCTACCCACCCCAGCCACAGTCTGTTCGCCCTCCTACCATCTGGAAGACGCTACAGATGCATTCGCACCCGTACGACCAGATTTAGGAACAGCTTCTTTCCCAGGGCTGTCATCCTACTGAACTCCACAAATAAACACTAAAGCCTGCACATCTGCCGATGCACTTTATTATGGTCATATTTATGCTTATATGTACAAATGTATGTTGAAATGTTTAAGTGTCCTAATCCAAATTGTACACTCTCGGGAGCCGCAAGCCTACATTTCGTTGTACTGCACTTGTGCACTAACAATGACAATAAAAGTTGATTTGATTTGATTTGTATGGCCTACTCCTGCTCCCAATTCTTACGTTAAGTCAGAAGATAAATGTATTTATTTTGGGCTGGATCATAGCAGTTCTGCTTTACAAAGATTTGATGGCAATCTAAGCTACTGAGTGACAATAAAAGTGAAAAATCCAGTGACAGATTTTGATTCTCAGTAGCCACTTAACCCAGTTTTTTTTTTAAACCAGTAACTACATGTCAAAAGTGATTCAATGGCCGTGGATGTCCTGAGGATATTAAATGCACTAGATGAATAAAATTTCTTAAACTGAATTGACAAACAAAAATAAAAGCGAAGATAATTTATCTTGAAGTCAGCAAACTTCAAAATCACTATCATAGGTTATATATTCATCAATAATTGAAAGACAGTATGTCATTTTATTTTGATTTCATAGTATCTATTTTTTCCATTGGTCAAGTACAAGTTTCTCCAATTTAGCTCATAATTCATTAACTGTAGAAGGATTTATATAGATCTCCTGCGGCATTACTGATGGAGAGAGAATACACTGTACAACAGTAGTATTAGACCATGTAACAATGTATTATTGTGGCTACAGTAGATCTGTGTAACAGGCATCATTTAGGCAATAACTTTATTATATGCCTATACAGCAGTTAGACTTTTCAGTTAGAATACTAGTTGCTCTTCAGATTGGCAGGCTGCAAATCCAAATTATTGCCCTGCAACAAAAGAAACCAGGAAATTTCTATGTTTTTATCTTTTAATACTGTTTTCCCCCCACTCTGCCCCAAAATGCGATTGCATACCATTGGATAACCCACTGCTCACACGATGAAGAAAACTGTTTAATTGGCACAGAACCATTACATCACAATGAAAAATTTATTATTCTACTACTATGGAGCAGTGTTTAAATCGGGCCCTTTCAAGGCAGTGTAATTTCCAAGAAAGGCACTTTGTGGGGGTTAAATGGAAAGCCAATTGCTTCTTTTCTCTTTACATTTCTTTAGGATGCTAATCGATGATTAGGGTCGCTATTTATTCAGTTATAATTTGTTACTACAAAATTACAATACTTGAGCCAAGTCGGGAGACTTTGCAGTGATGAGAAACTAGTTGAGACAAGATACTTGTATTTATTTATACTAAATATACTACAGCATAAAAAGCCAAAATAATGGGAGTTTTCAAAATTAAAATAAATTGATGGGTGAAA
Organism: Somniosus microcephalus; assembly: GCF_052327205.1. Classification (NCBI taxonomy): domain Eukaryota; kingdom Metazoa; phylum Chordata; class Chondrichthyes; order Squaliformes; family Somniosidae; genus Somniosus; species Somniosus microcephalus. Next base: position 138,319,964 of record NC_140997.1, read on the forward strand.
TGGGGCAGTCTGTGGCAGTCATCAGGGGGAGGTTTATTTTTGCTTCACAATTGTTAAAGCATTGAATATTTCAGTTGCAACATTGCATTTATTAAGAGTAGATAGATAGAAGATAAACATTTGAAGCAGAGGAAGATATAGGAAACTACTGGGGTAGTGAGATTAGGTTTGGAGTACTCTTGTAGCGAGCCAGCACAGGCATGATGGACCTATATCCAATAGCTTCCTTCGGTGTTGGAAACTCACTAGAATTGGGTAGAAACTCCTTGACTGTGCTGAGAAATGCAATTAAATATTAACATTAATATCAATGACTCAGCACTGGGTGAAACAAAAACCAATTCACTTCCTTCAGAAAAAATTAGCTGCATTGCCATTTTTGATCAAATACACTAAAACACAGTATACAATAGCCTTAAAAGCATAATTTGTCACTTCTATGACTAGAAGGGGTTGGTTGTTAAATAATTCAAACTTGACAGGCTTAATACCCTCCCCAAAAGGATGTTGTTGCACCATTCCCAGTATCTTTCAGCCATGTTTACAAAAAAGATTTGCCAGTTTGTGTTGAACTGAGTGTTCTGAACACAGTAGAAGGGCAGTTCGTTTCAGAAAGGAGAAAACTCAGCATGACTGACCAGTATCCCTGGCTGGAAGTGTATGTGCAGACACTGGGTGAGGGCAAGATCAAACCTCAAAACACCCTAACAATTCACTTTCTGGGCTCACAGGTCAAAGCCAGTCAACTTGGACAGAACAGCAGAAGGCAGCAATTACCTACTCAACTGCTTCAATAAGGCTTAGAACTTTTTTCTTTTAAGTCCATATTGTAGTATTTTTTTTTCCCACTCAGTGCCTCAGTATCATTTGCCCTCTTTCCCTCAAATTTTCATATGATTTTGGGCACCAGTTACATCTCATTGCTATGAAAGGTGTTCAGTTTATCCTTGAAGCATTTCAGGCTACAAGTATACCTCAAAAGTAGGTATCTGACATTTTGGCTAAACGAATGACCTGTCCCCCCCCTTCATCCATCCAATTTAAAACAAAATGTCCGTGCATTCTTGGTCTCAAAAGATCTGGCCTTTTTCCAGATAAGAGATGCTTTTGACACGATTTGTTACAGAGCGGGTTGCGTTGTTTTTTATTATTATTATTATTGAGAAGACTTCTGGCAGCTTTGTCCGTTTACTACAGACTGCGTGCGCTTTTTAAAAAAACCGTTGGCGCCTCCGTTTAATATCGCCACGCACCCTTCACTTGCAACCAATCTATTTACTTGAAATGTGATACAGAAGTAGCGACTTTATGTTAACTTTTTCTAATTACGTCGAATATCCTTTCAGATTACACACTTAGAGCGGGCCATTTTTTCTTTCTAATTTCCCTCGACCCACCCGCAAAGCACAACTACAGCCAACGCACAACTCTTTCTACGCGCCAGTACTCGATGACGTCCTATATATAGTCAGTAGTCCACGTGACCACCATCACGCGCTGTCCTGAACAAACGTCACGACCACACGTGATCTACTCTCCTCCCCCCTCCGCCGAACAACCCGCAGCTCCGCGCCTTTCGGCCAGGGCGCGTCACGTGACCGCCTCCCGTCACGTGATCTGTCGCCATGGTCGCGCTCCGCTTTCAAGTTACCGGCCTGTTGTAGTGATGAATCCGCCTTTTCTTCAATTACAATTGGAAAGCAATTATCATAATTTATTTATTCCAAAATTAGTAATCCGACGGTAAGATATGTTTTTACGATGTCCTGTAATTTTCTAAACATATAAACACTGGTGGAATTGTGTGTGTTAGGCCCAGTCTTTTCAGCTCAAAATGGTTATTTTCAGCCCATTTTATTGTATATATTTTTAGATTTCTTCTTATCGTGTCCACGGACAGTCTATACATAGCCCAGCCAGAACTGGACACATTTTTGCGCCTTGTTGTTGGATCTGCAACAGTGCAGGGTTCCTCTAACGATGGGCATTGCAGGAGATGTTGCATAGTCTGTGCCTCAGTTCCACATTCACAAGTTGTCGGGCTGGTTGAATATCCCCATTTGCTTAGTGACACCTTTGAGCAACCTACACCGGTCCTAAGTCTGTTAAGGCACTTCCAGATTGCCCAGTTGCAATTAGCTCCTGGGGGAAGGCTTTCATCAGGTAAAATTTCCATCGCTGGGGGTTGTTCAAGACTGGTGAGCCGGTCTTTCCACAAGGCGATGCGGGCTTCAGGTGAGGTTGATTGTAATGGAACAACACTGTTCATGAAGCTCTTCCTTGACTTTAGGCGGCTGGGTGTAGGTGTATGACAATGCAGAGGGTGCCTCTCATCTGATGTTTGACGGAGTCGCTCTTTCTTGCTGGCTACCGTTCTTCTTATATCAGGGGGAGCGATACCCGCCAGGATATATAGGCTGTTGGTGTTTGTTGGTTTTAAGCAACCTGTGATAAATCGGCAGCTTGCATTCAGAACGGCATCCATCTTCTTGGCATGAGTAGACCTTTTCCCATGCAGGGCAGGCGTATTCGGCAGTGGATTAGCAAAGAGCAAGTGCACTGGTTCGCAATGTTTTCGGGCTTGCTCCCCATCTTGTGTTAGTGAGCTTATTCAGGATGTTGTTTCGTGCGCTCACTTTTGCCTTTGTCTTCTCGATGTGGTTCTTGAAGGTGAGGCATCGGTCAAGGGTGACTCCTAAGTAGATAGGGTGCTCGCAATGCGTCAGTGTTGCTCCACACCAGGTTACTTTCAACTGGCGTTTGGCTTCACGGTTTCTGAGGTGGAATGCACAAACTTGCGTCTTTGATGGGTTTGCGCGAAGGTGGTTTTCTTCATAGTAGGATTTTAGTCCCTCCAAGGCCTCAGAAAGCGTTTTCTCCACGGTGTTAAAATCAGTGCTTTGGGCAGTGACACATAAGTCATCAGCATATATAAAATGGCGTGTGACACCGTCTATAGGTTGGTCATTCGTGTAGATGTTGTACAGCAGCGGTGCAAGCACGCTTCCCTGAGGAAGACCATTCTTCTGAATACGCCACCTGCTGCGCTTCCCACCTAGTTCAACATAGAACCGGCGATTCTGAAGCATGCTTTCTAACAGCTCTGTCAAGTGAATATCTTTTGTCATCTCTAGAATCTTGCAGAGGAGATGTCTATGGTTCACTGTATCGTATGCTGCTGACAGGTCTACAAAAACAGCACCTGTTACCATCCCTTGCTCAAAACCATCTTCGATGTGTTGTGTGAGGTTGAGCAGTTGGCTTGTTGTTGATTTGCCGGGGCGGAAACCTGCTTGCTCTGGAATGATCTTCTCATCTACAGTTGGTGCTATCCTATTGAGTATCAGGCGTTCAAACAGCTTATAGGTGTGGCAAAGCAGTGAAATTGGCCGAAAACTCTTAGGATCTGAGGGATCTTTTCCAGGCTTTACTAGTGCTATTACATGTGCCTTTTTAGATAAGGTGTATTATTATTATTATTCGAAGGTTTCACCATTGTACCTGCAATATATATTAATGAGATTTTAAATATAACATTCTTGCCCAGTTATTGCATGAAGGCACATGATTACATTGGGTACTAAAGCTCCAATATCCACATCCAATTCCACTTCCCAGTAAAAACAAAGCCCCCTTCCTTTCTCATTTTTCTCTGTCCTGTGTAGTGATGCATTAAATTTCACATGCATGTTACAAGCTGTTCTAGATGTAATCATTATAGGTGTCAGCTTGGCTCATTTGATAGAAGGTTTTGTGTCCAAGACCCACTTTATGAATTAAGCCTATAATCTAGGTTAACAGTGCAGTAGTATTTCATATGTGAGGCATCACATCTGAGCATGATACTCTGCACATCCAATGCTGTATACAAGGTGGTCCCTGCATGGTTATTAGGGTTAGGTCCCTGATTTCCCCGTTCCCCCTTAGTCTGCTCACATTGAGACCAATTGCATAATGCCCAACTGCTGCCCTAACTGAGATCTGCCTAAAGATAAAGTGTCAGCCGTGGCTCAGTTGGTAGCACCCTCGCCTCTGAGTCAGAAGGTCATGGGTCAAGTCTTACTCCAGAGACTTGTGCACAAAATATCGAGGCTGACACTCCAGTGCAGTGCTGAGGGAGTGCTACACCGTCAGAGGTGCCGTCTTTCAGATGAGATGTTAAACCGAAGCCCCGTCGGCCCCCCTCAGGTGGATATAAAAGATCCTATGGCAGTATTTCGAAGAAGAGCAGGGAAGTATTACTGGTTTCCCAGTCAATATTTATCCTAAAACTGATTATCTGGTCAATATCACATTGCTGTTTGTGGGAGCTTGCTGTACACAAATTGGCTGCCACATTTCCTACATTGCAACAGTAACTACCTTTCAAAAAGTACTTCATTGGTGGTAAAGCGTTTTGGGACGTCCAGTGGTCGTGAAAGGCTATATAAATGCAAGTCTTTCTTAATATAAGAGAAAAATAGCTTTTAAAAAGTGAGCAGGAGACAAAGAATAGAATTGCTTCCCAGTGCTATCATTCCAATTTATTAACAGTATAATGAAACATCACTGCAGCAAGGCATATTTTTTGGAGACTATTCATTTTGATGCAGGAATTTTTGATATTTAGTATTGGGAATGATTAGAGTACCCTAACAAATTTACATTGACTACAGAAATTTGAACTTCCTTGCCAAAATTACCATTTAAGTTACAATTCAGGTAAGCTTTTTTATAGCATTTACATAAGAACATAAGAAATAGGAGCAGGAATAGGCCACTTGGCCCCTCGAGCCTGCTCCGCCATTCAATAAGATCATGGCTGATCTTGGGCTCAAAGCCACTTCCCTGCCTGCTCCCCATAACCCTTCACTGCCTTATCTTGTAAAAAATCTGTCTATCTCCACCTTAAATGTATTTAATGACCCAGCCTCCACGGCTCTCTGGGGCAGAGAATTCCACACATTTACGACCCTCTGAGAGAAGAAATTCCTCCTCATCTCAGTTCTAAAAGGGCGACCCTTTATTCTGAAACTATGCCCCCGAGTTCTAGAGTTCCCCACGAGGGGAAACATCCTCTCTGCATCTACCTTGTCGAGTCCCCTCAGTATCTTACATGTTTCAATAAGATCACCTCCCATTCTTCTAAATTCCAATGAGTATAGGCCCAACCTGCTCAACCTTTCTTCATAAGTCAACCCCCTCATCTCAGGAATCAACCGTGTGAATCGTCTCTGAACTGCCTCCAATGCAAGCATATCCTTCCTTAAATAAGGAGACCAAAACTGTACGCAGTACTCAAGGTATTTTCCTACTCCACTATCTCTAGCATGCTTTGTCAATACAATATTGGATAGAGTTTCCTAAAATGCTAGAGGCTTAGAATTCTCATAATTAAGTTCTACCAACTCGAGTGGTTTGAAATATTTAGGCACTATCCAATTGCAATGTCAATCTTCCATTATTTCACTGGCTATGTGGTTATATCTAACACCAATTTCCTTTTCTACACACACAGCTAAAATGGCAGACGACAGTATTGCATGTATAATCAAAAGTCCAATTGCGCTACAGACTGGGGATGTGAGAACAGACTCAGCAAAACCCGGAGTGTTTGTAATTGAGGTGACTTTTCCACGGGAGAGAATCGTTAATGTATGTGAGTCTTGTGCCTCTCAATCGTATATATTAATAAAGGGAAAAAATGAAATATTACTGGTTTTCTACAGCATATTAAAGTATATAATCAGTATATTGTATTTAAATGTCTAAGTTGGGGTATCAATGGTTATTTGGATAGTTGGCCAAATAAAAGACGTGACCAAAGGCTGGGTAAAAGATGTAGGTTTTAAAGAGTCTTGAGGAGAGAGACATTGAGGGGTTTAGGGAGGAAATTCTAAAGCATGGGGACTAGGCAGCTGAAGTCACAGCTGCCAATGGTGGGGCGAATATATGGTGAGATGCACAAAAGGCCAGAGTCAGAGGAGCAGAGAGTTCAGGAAAGGAGGGCTTGCAGGGCTGAAGGAGGTTACAGAGATGGGAAGGGATTTAAACATAAGGATGAGAATTTTAAATTTGAATGAATGTAGCGAGGACAGGGGTGGAGGCAGGCAATGGAAGTTTGTGATGGGGAAGATATGGGTTCGGAAGCTCAGATTGGAGTCAAATAGGACACCAAAGTTGCAAACAGTCTGGTTCAAGCTGAGACAGTGGCCAGGGAGGGGGTTGGAATCAGTGACAAGGGTACGGGGTTCATAGTGGGGACCAAAGACAGTGGCTTCAATCCTTTCAATGTTTAGCTGAAGGAAATTCGGCTCATCCAGGACTGGATGGTGGACAAACAGTCTGACAACAGAGAGCTGGTGGAGGCTTCGAGCAAGGTGGTGGAGAGATAGAGCTATCTATATCAACAACAACAACAACTTGGCTTTATATAGCGCCTTTAACATAGTAAAACATCCCAAGAGGTTTCACGGGAGTATTATCAGACAAAATAAATTTGACACCAAGCCACATAAGGAGAAATTAGGGCAGATGACAAAAAGCTTGGTCAAAGAGGTAGGTTTTAAGGAGCATCTTCAAGGAGGAAAGAGAGGCAGAGAGGTTTAGGCAGGGAATTTCAGAGCTTAGGGCCAAGGCAACAGAAGGCACGGCCACCAATGGTTGAGCGATTATAATCAGGGATGCTCAAGAGGGCAGAATGAGAGAAGCGCAGATATCTCAGTGGGGGGTTGTGGGGCCGGAGGAGATTACAGAGATAGGGAAGGGCGAGGCCATGGAGGGATTTGAAAACAAGGATGAGCATTTTGAAATCAAGGCATTGCTTAACCGGGAGCCAATGTAGGTCAGCGAGCACAGGGGTGATGGGTGAACGGGACATTAGTGCATGTTAGGACACAGGCAGCTGAGTTTTGGATGACCTCAAGCTTACATAGGGTAGAACGTGGGAGGCCAGTCAGGAGTTGGAATAATCAAGTCTAGAGGTAACCAAGGCATCGATGAGCTGAGGCAAGGGCGGAGACGGGTGATGTTACGGAGGTGGAAATAGGCGGTCTTAGTTATGCTGCGGATATGTGGTTGGAAGTTCATTTCGGGGTCAGGCATGACACCAAGGCTGCCAACAGTGTGACTCAGCCTCAGACAGATGTTGGGGAGAGGGATGGAGTCAGTGGCTAGAGAATGGGGTTTGTGGCGGGAGCCGAAAATAATGGCTTCGGTCTTCCCAATATTTAATTGGAGAAAATTTCTGCTCGTCCAGAACTGGATGTCAGCAAGCAGTCTGACAATTTAGAGACCGTGGAGGGGTTGAGAGGAGTGGTAGTGAGGTAGAGCTGGGCGTCATCAGCGTACATGTGGAAACTGATGCTGTGTTTTCGGATGATGTCACCAAGGGGCAGCATGTAGATGAGAAATAGGAGGGGGGCCAAGGATAGATTCTTGGGGGACACCAGAGGTAACGATGCGGGAGCGGAAAGAGAAGCTCATCAGTGTACTGTGGAAGCTAGCCCCATGACTGCAGATGATGTCGCCAAGGGGAAGCATATAGATAAGGACGAGGAGGGGTTAAGGATGTATCCTTGGGGGACTCCGGAGGTTATGGTAGGTGGCAGGAAGGCTTTTCTGGAGATGCTCCAACTACAGTCTGATAGGTATAAGTAGAATCAAGAGTGGGCAGTCCCACCATGCTGAACAGTGGAGGAGAGTCGTTGGAGGAGGATGGTGTGGTCAACGTGTCAAAGCGTGGTTGAGTAGAACAAGGGGGGATAATACACCATGGTCACAGTCACGGAGAATGTCATTTGTGACTTTGGTTGGGACCGTTTTGGTGCTAACACTAAACTACTGTTGCACACTAATTGGTAACTGTTTCAAAAAGCATATTGGTAAAATTCTTGAAGCTTGTTAAACTGTCAGTCTTTTCAACTGGGAATTGAGGTGATGAACAGTAAATTTTAAAAAAAGAGGACAAAAAAAAGTTTGACTACGAATGCATTGAAACAAAAGGCTGGCCTCTACCCCACATGTCTCTGCCATTAGGGGTGACCTCCTCGCCCAGTATAACTTGGAAGAACGCTATCTTTTAATGTGTAGCATAGCCTTTGTGTCACATTTGTTTGTAATGTGGTTGAATTGTAAGCTGTATATTTTAGTTAATATACTTGTAACATCTAATCTGTTGGTGCGGGCAGAGTGAATCCATTGTTTGACCAGTTAACTTTGATATGCTCCTTTTCTCTCAAAAAAAAGTATATTTTTAAACCATTCCAAATTTATAATGTTTAACTTCTATCAAAATGTCCAGTCATTTGTTTTAATTGTCTTTTTTTTTTAACTTTACCTCCTTCATTTTGAAGGACTTGTCATTTCACCCATCCAGCTGACTCTTAACCCTACGTTGTATTACTCTTCACTGAGCAGCTTCAGACAATCACATTTAAGAATTATTACACTGCTTTCTTAACTGTACGTCTTCAACGACGGGTGACCGTGGAGTCTGACAGAAGGCTGTTGAAGTGGAAGACCTGCCTGCGGAATATGTGCCTGATGCCCAATCCCCACACTGAGAACGGGTCACAGGATTACTTTTCCATCAAAAGACATCAGGTTAGGTTTGACTCTAAATATGTTTGTTTTCACAGACTGAATGTTCTCATTGTTTCATCTTAACTTTTTAATACTCAAGCTACTGCACAAATTGGTTGCCAGTACTATGTTTCAACCTTAATCTCCAGTTATTATCTCCTACTATAGCAATGTGATATTTTTCAATTTACCAAACTAGCCTTCTTTGTAGCATCTCAGAATGATTTTGTCAATTTTGTGCCAAATTATGGGCAGTATTGTACAGTGACCCCACACCCACTAGGCATTTGATTGAGGGTTTCACTTAAGACTCTTACAGTTAGATAATGATGTAGATTAGGGACAGACCCTAAGGAGGTGCATAGAATAAACCAGAAGTTAGCACCCAGCGATCCTAACTTTTCCTGCTTTTGGTGCTTTTGGATAGGTTTGCAAGCTGGTCCAGAGCAAAATATTTCATTGTAACCTGTAGAGTCACTGCAGGGCATGTTTAAAACCCATATAATTAGAGCAGCTCCACTGGGCAACCAGGTGTAAGGACATCTAAAATGGTAAGTCCCATGGAACGAAAAAAGCAAAGGAATATTCGACAAGGCAGGTGATCTTTACCGTGTTGTTGGTTTTACTAGGTATTTTATGGAACTAGTTTCTCTCTCAACCATTAACCAGTGGTTCTCTTAATCAGACCTTGTCCCCTATATTCGAGAAGCTGTACCTTTTCAGTAATCTGCCCTTGCAGGGTCTTGTGACTCAGACTGCCAATTACCCTATTTACAGTAATCTGTTACTAGATTAGACACAATCTTGCACTGCAACACGACACCTGCTTTGGAATAGTGGCTATTAAACTGAGACCAGGTTTTATGGCCTAGAACTAATATATTTATTTACAATTAATCAGCGATCAGAAGTACAAAATTTGATTAAATACAATCTATAAATATGCTTACATTGCAAAAAGTCTGTAATAGGTCAACTGCCCTTTCTAAGAACTCCCAGTATGACCATTAAAGAACTATGATCTCTAATTTCTAAAGACTAAGTCCCTCTTACTGGCATGGTGAATTCAATCTGTTCAGCCTTGTTAAACTTTCTGTACCAATACGTCATACACTGTCCTGTCCCTCAAGTAGGGAAGAACTGTTTAACTGAAACAAATTAATTTTTTAACTTACTAATTCTTCTGAAGTTGCGTTTTTCAGACAAATACATTCACATTTACCAACCATCTGCATTTGGATTGGACAACTTTTCAGACCCCTGTCCACACTGCACTCATGTAGAAGCAGTGAGACAGTCAGCATCCACTGAGCAAATAAAAGCACTCTCTTTTAAAATTAAACAACTGTTTTAACAGAACTAGATCACTTCCATTGTTGGTGTTTGGTCTGTGCTGGCAAGTGTCCACAGCAACATGATTGAAATCAAGAGCTCACTGTACAAAACTGCAACTGAACATCCCTGTCCTATCTCCCTACAGCACAGGGTATCACAGCTCTTGACAAAACGTTAGCGAGTTAACATTTGTATAGAGAGTTATTAAGATCATACTTGGAGTATGGTAACTAGTATTGGTCACTGCCTGCAAAAAGATACAAGGGAATTGAAAGACCATCTACGATGCTACAAGGATTAGATCCTAGAGTTTAGAAGAGAAGTTCAGAGTCTGAATTGTTTTCATTAGTATAAAGATTCTGGAGATAATTTGACAAGCTGGAAAAAATATGAAACCTATGTTATGTTTGAATTAAAGATCTGAATCCCTTTATTTTTAAATTACTTTTTTGAGAATATTTAAACCCATTAAGATGCAGCATGGAACACTTGACTCACCCAGTGTTATTTTAAGCACTTGGAAGTCAGTCATAACATGGGACAGATGCAAACTAAAGCTCCCTCTCCATTGGCTCAACAACATGCTTTATCCTCAGTTTCAGAACACCAGTGCAACATTTACTTTTACCACACCAGCCATTCTTGTGGTCTCTGAGTTAGATTACCAGTTTAATACCAAACTGGCGAGGATTACCTTTTTTGAGTGTGTTTGGACATTTGCAAATGGAATACACGGCCGTTTATTTTGGATTTGTACTTTAACCTAGTCGAACCCAGAGTGCTATGCTGTATGTTTATTGAAGAATTGCTTCCTGAAGTGCCTGCTACCACACTGCTGTAGAAACAGCCCCATTTCTATTATGGAATGATTTCTATACTGCCTGGATCCATTTTAAAACAATAGTGCACATGTGATTTTGCACATATTTGGTTTTTTTTGAAGTTGCAAGCAACAACTATTTTGCTGAGTTTGGTAACTTCCCCAACAGCTAAGAAAATCAGTACAGGCTAACGACAGCAAAATACATACTGTACATACAAAGATAGACAGGAAAAGTCGAACTGCTCCATCAAGACTGTCCCATCCCAGCATGGTGTAACTTAAACACACCATCAGCCCCCCACCTCGCCTACAGTCGCTTTCCTGTGCTGTAAGGGAGAAGGTGTGAGCATCTCAGCTGCTCAGCCTGTTAATGGCCAAAAGGTATGGCTCCTCCAGTGATGGGCTGCATTGTGTTTTTGTTGCTGTCAGAGGCATAGGCTGAAAACTTCTCTTTGGTAAATTTGGAGCTGCTGTTGGCAGCAAATGGGCAATGCAAGTGCATTGCTAGTGTTTCCAGCAGGTCATTAGAATTTCTCTGCTGCAGTAAGACAATGGGATTTTGTCAGCCATTTGTATGCAAGTTGTAAATTGACTGATGACATATATTGGGTTTTAACTGTAGATGCTATTTGAACCAGATGATGTAATGATAGTGCGTCTGATCCTGCGGCAGCCATCTCCAGTTTGGCTGAACTTTACAGTGGAAGACATCAAAATGTATGAGTGTGACCACGACAAGGATGTAAGTATCAGTACTGCACATCTCTCTTAAGACAACCACCCTGGAAATATTTAAAATGTCTTTCAAACAACATATAACTTGGAAATTATAACTCTTATAATATGGTGACTCACGACAATTTAAGTGGCAAAAGATAAATAGAATTTCTGTAGTTTGATCCCAGGAGATGCTTTCTCACACCCTGACATAGTGACTCTTATATTTAACAGAAAGTTAACATGCAGGTACAGCAAGCAATTAGGAAAGAAAATGGTATGTTAGCCTTTATTACAAAGGGATTGGTGTATAAGAGTAAAGAAGTCTTAATGCAATTATATAGGGTCTTGAGACCACACCTGGAGTACAGTACTGTGTACAGTTTTGGTCTCCTTACCTAAAGAAGGATATACCTGCCTTTAGAGGGAGTGTAACAAAAGTTCACTAGACTGATTCCTGGGATGGGGGGATTGTCCTATGAGGAGAGACTAGGCCTAAATTCCCTAGAGTTTAGAAGAATGAGAGATGATCTCATTGAAACATAAAATTCTTACAGGGCTTGACAGGGTAGATGCTAGGAGGATGTTTCCCCTAGCTAGGGAGTCTGGAACTAGGTGTCACAGTCTCAGAATAAGGGGTCGGCGATTTAGGACTGAGATGAGAAATTTATAATGCATCAGCCAACAACTTAATAATATGTATGTGCCATCTTGGGTGTGCAGTTGAGAAATTGAACCAGCTTGCAGTGACATTGCCATACAAACAGAAAATACTGGAAATGCAAAGCCAGCCTTTCCACCATCTACAAGGCACAAGTCAAGATGGTATCCTATCCAATTTCCTGGATGAGTGCAGCTCCAACAACACTCAAGAAGCTCGACACCATCCAGGACAAAGCAGCTTGCTTGATTGGCACCCCATCCACCATCTTAAACATTCACTCCCTCCACTGGCACACAGTGGCTGCAGTGTGTACCATCTACAAGATGCACTGCAGCAACTCGCCAAGGCTTCTTCGACAGCACCTCCCAAACCCACGATCTCTGCCACTTTGAAGGACAAGGGCAGCAGGCACATGGGAACACCACCACCTGCAAGTTCCCCTCCAAGTTACACACCATCCTGACTTGGAAATATATTGCCGTTCGTTCATCGTCGCTGAGTCAAAATCTTGGAACTCCCTAACAGCACCATGGGAGTACCTTCGCCATATGGACTGCAGCGGTTCAAGAAGGTGGCTCACCACCACCTTCTCAAGAGCAATTAGGGATTTGGCAATAAATGCCAATGACACCACATCCTGTGAATAAATTTCTTTTTAACTGAAAAGAAAAAAAAATCTGGTTAAGATTTTGGGTGAAGACTGTCTTTCAGAACTGGAGAAAAGGAATTCAAGCAGGCCCCTTCATAGCACTGAGAAGAATTGAGGGGGAGTGGAGTACATCAAATAAAAGTTGAGAGTCAGATAAATACTACTATAAAGAGGCAAATAGTGAGTTTAATAGTCTGTCATTAGTCATTTTACAAAGCTGAGAAGAGGTGAAAAGTACCAGGTGACATTCAAAAGTCAAATTATGAGAAGACAGAAAGCCAAAAGATGAGATAAACAGCTCCAAAATCTAAGAGAATAAAGTGAATTATGAATGGGGAAATAGCTACGGTCTGCTGTTGCTGAAGTTTAGACTGGAGGATTGTGTGAAGTTTAAACTGGAGGATTGTGAATTTCCAAGGAGAATGATGAGATGCTGGCCTAGATTGTCTGATTGTAGCACCGCAGGGTTACAGTCTGCACAACAAAAGAAAACCTAGGCTACTGTTCCTGAAGCTTGGGCTGAGGTTGGATGGAGCAGTGTCAGAGGCCAGACTAAAAAGGTTGGAGTGAGAATGGGAGAGAGGGCTTGCAGACAGAATGGAGATGCTTTTGGTCTTCCCAATATACAGTAACTAACTCTGTGCAGTACTTGCAACACAAGCTGTGTAGTTCATGATACTTTGCACAGCAATTTGTTAAACATAGACGTAATTTTTTTCCCCACAATCCCAGGGAAGCCTTGCATGCAGCCAACGCAGATTAGTAAATCTGATGAGCTGCCCACAGTGTTCAGATCCATGCTGGTTGAATGCAAGCTCTTGGAAAATTTCACTGATAATACCATATTTATAGTGGTAGACAGGAATTTCAAAAAAAGAAAATCACTGAATCATCACCATTTTTATGACTAAACGTCAAACATTAAATAATTACAACTTAAATAAAGCATGCCTTGCATTTTCACAAAATTGACTCCATAGTACTTTCCCAGCAGGTTCCAAAAGCAAACTTACCATAGTGGACTAACGTAGTCAGTGTCAGCTCAGTGACTTTACTCCTGGTTCCAATTGAAGTACTTTTTTAAAAATTTACTGGCATCTTAGCATGTTGATTCATGCACAGTTTTCTTTTTCACTTAGCTGTGTTCAATCGCATCAAGAGGAGCCAAATCCTCAGCAGGTCTTGTGAAATTAACAGCTGAGATAAAAGCAAATACCGGGCATGCTGGCTGCTGCCATCTTTTCTCCCTCCTGTCAACTAGAACATAAGAAATAGGAGCAGGAGTAGGCCATTCGGCCCTTTGAGCCTGCTCCGCCATTCAATAAGATCATGGCTGTACATACAAACCAACTTTAAGAAATAGGAGAGCCAAGGAGGAGTTTACTCATCCTGCTGCAGATGAGCTCTGCGGGTCTGCCAACAAGTATATTGGATTAATATGTGTTGGGTTAATAAGGCCATAAAAATGCAAACCAAGCACTAGGGTTTATTTCTGGAGGGATAGAATTGAGAAGTAGAGAAGTTATGCTAAACTAGTATCGAACCTTGGTTAGACCACACCGTGTACAGTTCTGGTCATCATATTACAAAAAGGATATAGAGGCACTGGAGGGTGCAAGGATGATACCTGAAATATGAGATTAATACCTATCAGGAAAGGATGAACTGGCTGTGGGTCTCTTCTCTTGCTGAGAGGTGACCTAATAGAGGCCTTTAAAATTCTGAAAGGTTTTGATAGAGTAGACACAGAGAGTGTGTTTCCACTTGTGGGGAAGAGCAAAATTAGAGGCCATCAATATAAGATAGTCACCAAGAAATCAAATAGGGAATTCAGAAGAAACTTCTTTACCCAGAGAGTGGTGAGAATGTGGAACTCGCTACCACAGGGAGTAGTTGAGGCAAATCGTATAGATGCATTTAAGAGGTGGGTGATAAGCATATGAGGGAGAAGGGAATAGAGGGTTATGCTGATAGAATTAGATGATGAAGAATGCTCGAGTGGAGCATAAATGCTAGTATGGACTGGTTTGGCCAAATGGCCTGTTTCTGTGCTGTATATTCCATGTAATTCTGAGATTGACCTGGTCTCATCTGTGATGCGATTAGGTTGGGAATCTTAATTTAGAGAGTTTGTTGGCTCAAAAACAGCCTTTAACTAGTGAGAGTCAGGAGAAAGAAGAAACAAGGTAGGTAAAGGGTTTTAAACATTTTTCGGGTGGGAAGGATAGGAACAGGAGTAGGCCATTTAGCCCCTCAAGCCTGTTCCGCCATTCAAAGAGATCATGGCTGATCTGTGACCCAACTCCATATACCCGCCTTTGCCCCACATCCCTTAATAGCTTTGGTTAACAGAAATCTATCGATCTCAGATTTAAAATGAACAATTGATCTACCATCAAGTGCAGTTTGCAGAAGAGAGTTCCAAACTTCTACCACCCTTTGTGTGTAGAAGTATTTCCTAACTTCACTCCTGAAAGGCCTGGTCAGATAGGATGGATAAGGTCGAATAATATAAAATTATAGTTAAAAAAACAGAAATAGGCCGAATGCCTCAGTATCATGCTGGGCCATACAAACCACAAGGTTACACTTTCAAACTCCTTGTCGATGCTGTAGTTGGGAATAGTATTTTTGGGCCAGTGAAGGGGAGGAAGAAAAGCATCCCAACTCCTTATTACTTTCAGTGACCCTTTCTGGAAGTACATGTGTTTGCATGTCGATGGGAACAGATTAGGCTCGACTGTGATGCCTGCCACGGTCATACGGTCTGCTGACTGGTCATTTTCAAGGCTCAAAGATGAAGAATGGCCACCTGGATGAGGACTACCTGAGCCTGTGGAACTGTACCCTAAGGAGTTGTACTCCATGTATAAGAGTCAATGCCTTTTGGAGAAAAGGGAATAAAATTGGGAGAAGAACAGATAACAATGGGAAGGAAGAGAAATGAAGATGACCAACACGCAGAATTGAAATGTTTTTAACTTTTTTATTTCTTGTTATACTTGTGGTTTATGTGTACTTTCATTCTATTCCAGTAATAAAACCAGTTTAAGTAACTATGATTGTGATATTGTTTATTTCAGTGATACATGCATAAACCAGAAACAACAATGGGCATAGGGATTGCCTTGGATCTGTCAGAAGTTAAGGGTTAAAGCTATGCCGCCCAACTAAATCGATTCAGTATTTCTGTAATAACAGGTTGTAGCATGTAACTATTTCTATGTTACAGAAGGTACAGGGACCATGGCTTTCTCAGCTCACTCCCCTAGAGCGACCTTTGAACTTAAGTGACGTGAGTATGATGCAGATTTTTACAGCTGGAAATACAACGGGTTCATACAACTTCGGAAAGAGAGAAGGGTCTCCACCCAAAACGCTAACCTGCTTCACCTCTATTCAAATGTTCATGAATCCCTGCTATTTATCACTTGCAGTTTTTGTTTTTATGTCAGATTGTCTGCATTATTGTTGATTTCCTGGGTTCCCCAAATTTAGTTATCCCATTTACTGTTATCTATAAACTAATGTCAGGTATCAGCCAGTAGAAGATGAAGTTACTCGTGTTACCTTGTTGTTCTTCACTTACGTGGCTGGCGTCAGTTGTCCTGAATCCTTGCAGTAGCACCAATGCTGTGACTGTGCTGGAACTCAGACTGCATTTCATTACCATACACAGTTCAGTGTAGCTAGTAGAGATTTATCTTGCTATTCCAGTCCATGCTCAGCCACCTGGTGAGTGCTCCCATTCAGTCAGTTTGGAAGGGCAGCATGTAACTTACTCATACAGACCAGAAGGTCCCAGGTTTGATTCCTGGTCTGTGCCAAGTTAATTGATCTCAAGCCGGGCCAGCAGTTGGCATTAGAATTGGTCTCTAACCCTGTGCTAGGAGTGGAAAATCAGCCAATGTTCCCGGTTTTTGATTGCTGCCCTGTGGAAAATGTGCTTGCAGAAGTCAAGTTCTGCTGTGATGCTGTATGTGTTCAATTAGCCCGCCAGCATTCACTATGAAGGCTTGTGCATGAATCGTGGCCACTCTGGAGATTGACTGACAGTGGAACCATACCACAGCAAAGAAGCAATAACTTTAGAAGAGTAGTGGTAAAAATTGGTCAGAGGGAAAAAAAAAATGCTGAATTCCTATCAATAAAGCAGATGGTCAAGAGAAGTACTTTCTATTTGGCTCGCTGTCTCAATGTCCATGTACAGCCTACTCTTCTTAATTTGGTTGGTTAATTCAAATTACCTGTTCATTTGAATCGAATGCATGCTTTTGTGCTGTTTAATTTAAATTGCTTAATTCAGATCAATAGACTTTGAATATACAGGAATAGAGTGTATATCTATAAATAAAAATGTTTGAGAGTATTGGGCACAGTCACAAGGTCACAAATGAGCAATTGTTAGAAAAAAAAGACAAAAATAGAAAGCCAGTTACTTTGTGCTTTTTTTAAAACATTGAGACGAGGAGAAGGCAAGAGTTGTTAATCTAGAGAAACTTCCAACAACAAACAATAATTAACCTCTAATTGACCTCTGGACTTGTTTAGATAACTACCTCAGAGTAACTTTCTGAGCACTGGTCTTAAGTGGACTAGGTTAGCAGCTAAACGTCACAATTGTGCTCCAAACCTCAGTCTACCCTTGAGCAATGCCAAGGGAGATCAGCTAGTAATATCTTAAATGGCGTGTGCTTAGCACACACTTCTTGTTTCTCACACTTGCTTCCTGTGTCATAACTTTGTTATGCATGGGTCTTGCTTTTAACAGTTAGATATTTTATGCTTACCATTATATTTATCTTTAGTGCTCCTAACAGTAGGGTCCTGCAGCCTCCGTCTCCCAGCTCAGTTTTTGTAGGTGGCACTGCAGGTAAGTTTTATTTCACTGTTGATAAAATTTTATTTCCAGGGCCATGTAACTACATCAGGTAACATTTTTTTTTAAATGCAACTTCATTATTTTATGTTAATCTTTTAAGAAATAAATGATGTAACCCACCTACCCCATTCGCCCTTCTCCATGCACCGTATCACCCACCTGCCCTCTGGCCATCCCACATCACTGTTCCTACTTCTTGTTCTTCACCACTTTCCCAGCACTAAGCCAATTTTATTTGTAAAACGTTTATTGCTATAGATTATAGCGCTATAGTAGGAGACATAGGAGTCGGCCATTCAGCCCCTCAAGCCTGTTCCACCATTCTATTAGATCATAGCTGATCTGGTGTAAGAGAATGCGGCATGAACAGAAAAGGGGGGAATTAAAAGGGTGACAGAAAAGGGGTGTGGGGGGAGTGCAAAAGGAAATAAGTCATTGATGCAATGGGAAGGAGAGGATATAGCAGGAAGGGGTAAAGAAGGAAATGAGGAGTTAGAGGCAGCACTGGGGGTGGGGGGTGAGAAGAATGCTGTTGTGAACTGAGGGGCCATGGTAAAGAAGAGAGTCACCATGAAATTGGAAGTGAGTACAAGCATGATTGTGGAGGATAAGGTGCAGTCACTGCGCTTTGTTCACTTTCTTCAATTATAGATGTCCTTTAACAGGGACTCCCAGATCCAGAGGTTGTGGCTTCCAGTGTTCAGCAGATGTGGGTGTTAACTGAAATGGTCCGGAACAATCCAACAACCACCCGTGTTGGACGATTTGATGTAAGTATCATTTTCTGCCTCTTGGTGTAGTTTACAAACAAGCAGAATGGAAAGTGGGCCCAAAACACACCGCAGTAAAATGTGGGTAAATTTAATACTTATTAATTCTAAAGAGGCAGTCTCAACATTGCTACATTGTTTAAAATTAAAACTGGGGCAGCCCCAGTAGCTCGGAGGGAAAAATTACTACTTGATGTAGCACTAGTTCCTTCAGACCAGAAGGTTACAGGTTCAATCCCCCCCAGTTTGTGCTGAGTTAACTGGTATGTCAAGTAGGGCAGCTACAGGTGATCTCGGCATTCCTGGGCTACAAAGGGGGAAGATTAGCTGGAGTTCCCACTCCCGATTGCTATCCAGTGACCCCTGCTGGGAAGTCCTTGTGTGTGGATGTCCGATGAAGACAGGATTGGGATATGCTATGATAGCCTCTGCAGTCCACCAGCTTGCCACGCTCACTGTCCAGACTCATACATGAAGCATGGCCACGGGCCAAGTACTGGAAGGTGATTCACACCTGTAGAACTGTAGTTCAGGAGAGAAGGAGTGATTATTGAAAGGGAAAAAAGACAATGAATTGAAATGCATTCAGAATATGAAGGAGTCAGTTTCACCATGCATTTCATATGTCCTGTCCACAGGTGGATGGTTCCTACGATGTCAACCTGCTATCCTACACCTGACTGGCCCATCTTGCAGTACTGTTGCTGCTGGGAGGATCGGAGGATTCAGAGCACCTTGTTTGTGACTGCATGCAGGTCTACAAATTGAAGTGAAACAGAAGCTAGTTTTCTGCTATTTGACTGAGCTCATTTCAAACTATTATTGTATTAACTTCACTTGTGTTTTATATGTACAAAGTTAATAAACGTAATGCACTGTTATTGTAAATGTATGTTGTAGTAGAAAGAGCCATTATTAAGCTTTGCAAGTTTTTCAGATTAGTTGGACCCAAAAGCTAGAGCCAGACTTCCTGTTTTGCATAAAAACAAATTTAATTATGAAGTGAAAATTCGCCTCTTTAATACTGCTGTACAGTCCTAGAGGACTCGAGCTCTTGCCAGCTGCGTAGTTGATGGTGTGCAAAATAAACATGACTTTTTATCTGCCATCGAACTACCTTCAAAAAATGGGAGCAAAAGTAACCAAAAGAATAGAAAAACTGGAGAAGAATGACCAAAGGAGTGAATGCACAAGTAACCCTACACTGCATCTAACCTTTGTATGTGACTTTGGAGGAATGCATAATGCTACCACCACTCTTGCCTTCAATGCAAAATGTAAATAGTTTTTTGTCCCAAGAGCTACATTCTCTGTTTCACAGAGGCAACATTTATTTGCTCCGTGTTTGCAATGCAAAACACTTTAATGTCTGATAGTCTGCTCCCTTTAGACATTTCCTCTGATTCTTTTCATTTGTTGTTTGCCGTGATGGAGGTGGACCAGCTTTAATTTTAAGTTGCGGACTGTATATAAAAAGCCCAACAAGAGAGGGAGCACTGCTGGACCTAGTAATGGGAAATGAACCAGAACAGATAAGAGAAGTAAGCATAGGGGAACAGCTAGGCAATAGCGATCACAACATAATAAGGTTTAAGATGAAGATTGAGAAGGACGTAAGTAAGACAAAGACCAAATTAATAAATTGGAAAAAAATGCTGATTTTAAGGGATGAGAATGGAATTGGGGAAAATAAACTGACAACAATTACTGACAAACAAAGAAATAGAGCAGCAGTGGGAAACATTTAAAACAGTGATCAGTAAAGTCAAGGAGAAATATATCCCACTAAAAAGCAAAAACAAATGAGCTAGTAATGACACACCATGGATGAATAAAGGAATAAGGACAGAATTGAAGTACATATAGACAACAAAGGAGAGGATGACAAAAGATAATAGGAAAAGGTTAAGAAAGAAGTCAAAAAAACAATGAGGAAGGCAAAGAGAAACTCCAAAATTAAATTAACTGGGAATATAAAAAGAAATGGTAAAGTATTCTTCAGGCACATAAATAACAAAAGAAAAATCAGGTTAGGGAGAGGGCCACTAAGGGATACACGCGATAAACTCGTAGGTAATGACAGTGAAATGGCAGAAATATTAAATAGTTACTTTGCCTCTGTATTTATGAGGGAGACTAACATGGCGGGCATGAGTTTAGAAGGGATCAAAAATGATATAAAGACATTTAGGATAGAAGGGGGGGGGGGGAGATAATTGATAAACTAATCAAACTTAAAAGAGGATATAACCTCTGGTCCGGATGGATTGCATCCACGCATAGTACGTAAAAGTCAGGGAAGAGATAGCAGAGGCACTATTACATTATGTATATATATATATAAATTCATTAGAAAAGGGGACGGGCAGACAGCTAATATGATTCCAAAAGGGAGATAGAAAAAGTACAGGGAATTACAGTATAGACCAATTAGCTCAATTATTGGTAAGAAAGATAATGGAATCCTTACTCAAAGATGTAATAGAAAAACAGATAGAAACTGAAAATATAATAGCACAGATTCCAAAAGGGGGAGGTCATGCTTGACCAATGTTATTGAATTCTTTGAAGAGGTAACAAAGGGTAGACAAGGGTAATGTAGTAGATGTAATATATTTGGATTTTCAAAAGGCCTTCGATAAGGTAGTGGACTCCTGACTAAGGTCAGAATATGTGGAGTCAGGGGACAAGTAGCAGAATAGATAACAAGCTGGCTACAAAACAGAAAACAGAGTTGGGGTTAAAGGTAGTTACTCAGACTGGTAAAAGGTGGGAAGTGGTGTTCCACAAGGAATGGTGCTGGGACCACTGTTGTTCACGATTTACATAAACGATATGGACTCTGGAATCGCAAGTACAATTTCAAATTGGGGGATATTGTTAATATAGAGGAGGACTGCAACAAAATACAGGAGGGCATTTATAAACTCGTGGAATTGGCAACGGAACTTCAATATAGTTAATTAATTGTGGGATGGTACATTTTGGTAGAATATGGAGGCCACATACGACTTGGAAACTAAGTGTAAATGGGGTAGAGGAGCAGAAGGATCTGGGGATTCAGATACACAAATTACTCCTCCTTAAAGGCCACCCATTGCTACATAACATTTCTGCCTGCCAGTTTTTGACTCCAATTGACCCAGGCCAGATCCCTGTTCAATTTGCTGAAATTAGCCCTCCTTCAGTTAAGTATTTTTATTCTAGATTGCTCCCTGTCCTCCATATTTAATCTAAACCTTACGATACTATGACCACTATTCCTGAGGTGCTCCCCGATTGTGACATTCTCCACTTGACCTACTTAATTTCCCAGGACTAGATCCAGCAATGCCTCCTTCCTCGTTGGGCAGGAAATATACTGATCAAGAAAATTCTCCTGCACACACTTTAGAAATTCCTCTCCTTCTCTGCCCTTAACACAACCACTGTCCCCATTCAATATTGGGGTAGTTAAAGTCTCCCATTGCCACTACTACATAGTTCTTGCACCTTTCATTAATTTCTTCGCAAATCTGCTCCTCTATCTCCTTCCCACTATTTGGTGGCCCATAAAATGCACCAAGTAGCGTAATAGCTCCTCTATTGTTTCTTACCTCCAATTAAATACATTTTGTTTTTGACCCCTCAAGGACATTCTCTCTAGCACTGTAATATTTTCTTTACCCTTCATTTTTTACCTTCCTTATCTTTCCTGAATACCTTGTACCCAGGACCAGGAATATTAAGCATCCAATTCTCCACTTTTTTGAGCCAGGTCTCAGTTCGTTGTCGTACATGTCTTCATACTGTTCCCTTTGGGGAACTGTATGAAGTGGTGGAAGGATTTCTGGCCACGATTAACGCTCCTTCCGTGACCGTAACCATCTTCGTACCAGCCATTAGGGTGGTTAGTCCTATGGCGGGAGGGTTTTACGGGCTCCCACAACCCATACGAGGAGCGGGGGCCACCCACACCCACGGACGCAAGTATCCCGCTGGATGTCAACCTAGAATTTAGAGCCGGAGCTCCGACTCCACTTGCCGGGACTGTCTGGAGCGGGGTTCGAAACCCTACACCTTCTGGCCCAGCGGCGGTGATGCTACCGCTACGCCAAAGGCCCACTCCCAGGTCTCAGTTATCACCACTACATCATCTTACCACGTGGCTATTTGTGCCTGCAGGTCACCAACCTTATTAACCACACTTTGTGCATTTACACACATGCACTCCAAAGCTAACTATGATCCTACCTAATTCTGTATTATTTCTCACTCTGTCTCTCCAAGTCCTTTGTGCACCTTGTTTGTACTTTTTAATACTACACCTTGGTGCCCAACCCCCGGCCAAATTAGTTTAAACCCTTCTCCACAGCACTAGTTAACCTGCCCTAGGTACATTCCCACGAGGGGGAAATGGAGGGCAACCAAAGCCAGAGTTCCCTGGATGATGAAGGAGACAATAAAATGAAGCAGAAAAAGGGGCATATGTCAGATGTCAGCTTG
The DNA here is from genome assembly GCF_052327205.1 of Somniosus microcephalus. Taxonomy (NCBI): domain Eukaryota; kingdom Metazoa; phylum Chordata; class Chondrichthyes; order Squaliformes; family Somniosidae; genus Somniosus; species Somniosus microcephalus. The sequence goes on from NC_140997.1 coordinate 138,342,851, forward strand.
ATAATACAAGGGAAAATCACACTAAATATAAAAAGTACAGAGGACAAGTGAAAAAGGGAATAAGAGGGGCAAAAAGACAGTACGAAAATAGATTGGCTGCTAACATAAAAGGGAATCTATAGGCATATTAACATTAAAAGTATTGTCAGAGGAGCGGTGGGGCTGATTAGCGACCAAAATGGAGAATTATTGGTGGAGGCGGAAGCCATGGCTGAGGTACTTAATGAGTACTTTGCATAGGTGTTTCCCAGGGAAGAGGACTTTGCCAAAGCTACAGTAAACAAGGAAGTTGTTGGGATACTGGATGAGATAAAAAAAATAGATGAAAAGGAGGTACTAGAAAGTCTGGCAGTCCTTAAAGTGGATACGTCACCCGGTCCGGATGGGGTGCATCCTAGGTTGCTGAGGGAAGAAAGGGTAGAAATTGTGGAGGTGCTGGCACCAGTACTGGGACAGGAGAGAGCTGTTCCATTGGGACGGGCTTCACTTGGCCAGTGCTGGGACTAGAATCCTGGCGAATTGAATAACTAGGGCTGTGGAGAGGGCTTTAAACTAATTAGTGGGGGGGAGGTTTCAAGAGAGCAAAAAATAAAAATGTCAGTGGAGAAGGCAATAGAGCAAGGTAGCAGTGGGGGAATTAAAAACCAGAGCGTGTCAGGAAGGGACAGAATGTATAAAGATAAAGGTAAAGTAATAAAGGGTAAAAGCAGGAATAAATTGTCACAAAACATATTTAAAAGTTCTTTATTTTAATGCACGCAGCATTCATAACAAAATAGACGAGTTGACGGTACAAATAACTACACATGGGTATGATCTGGTGGCCATTACAGAAACATGGCTGCAAGGTGATCATGACTGGGAACTAAACATCCAGGGGTATTTGACAATTAGGAAGGACAGACAGAAAGGAAAGGGGGGTGGGGTGGCTATGTTAATAAAGGATGGAATCACTGCAATAGTGAGAAATGATATTGGGTCAAAGGATCAGGATAGTGAAACAGTTTGGGTGGAGATAAGAAATAATTAGGGGAAAAAGTCACTAGTGGGCATAGTCTATAGGCCTCCTAACAGTTGCAACTCTGTTGGTCGGAGTATAAATCAGGAAATAGTTGGGGCTTGTAATAAGGGAACAGCTATAATCATGGGGGATTTTAACTTTCATATTGACTGGACAAATCAAATTCGGCAGGGCAGCCTTGAGGAAGAGTTCATAGAGTGCATTAGGGATGGGTTCCTTGAGCAGTATGTTACTGAACCAACTAGGGGTCAGGCAATCTTAGATCTGGTCCTGTGTAATGAGACAGGATTAATAAAAAATGTCCTAGTAAAGGATCCCCTTGGAATGAGTGACCATAACATGGTTGAATTCCAAATTCAGTTGGAGGGTGAGAGAGTTGGATCTCAAACCAGCGTACTAAGCTTAAATAAAGGAGACTATGAAGGTATGAGAGCAGAGTTGACTAAAGTGGACTGGGAAAATAGATTAAGGTGTAAGACGGTACATAAGCAGCGGTGTACATTCAAGTAGATATTTCACAACCTTCAAGAAAAATATATTCCACTGAGGAAAAAGGGGCGTAAAAGAAAAGACAGCCATCCGTGGCTAAGTAAAGTAATAAAGGATAGTATCCGACTGAAAACAAGGGCATATAAAGTAGCCAAATCTAGTGGGAGGATAGAAGATTGGGAAGCATTTAAAAGCCAGCAAAGAATAACTAAAAGATTAATTAAAAAAGGGAAGATAAATTATGAAAGTAAACTAGCAAAAAATATAAAAACAGATAGCAAGAGTTTCTACAGTTACATTAAAAAAAAAAGGATGGCTAAAGTGAATGTTGGTCCCTTAGAGGACGAGACCGGGAAATTAGTGGTGGGGAACATGGAGATGGCAAAAACGCTGAACAAATATTTTGTATCAGTCTTTACAGTAGAGGACACTAAAAATATCCCAACACTGGACAAACAGGGGGCTATAGGGGGGAAGGAGTTAAACATGATTAAAATCACTAAGGAGGTGGTACTCGGTAAGATAATGGGACTAAAAGCAGATAAATCCCCTGGACCTGATGGTTTACATCCTAGGGTCTTGAGAGAAGTAGCGGTAGGGATTGTGGATGCATTAGTGGTAATTTTCCAAAACTCCCTGGATTCAGGAAAGGTCCCAGCAGATTGGAAAACCGCTAATGTAACGCCCTTATTTAAAAAGGGAAGTAGACAAAAGGCTGGAAACTATAGACCAGTTAGCCTAACATCTGTGGTTGGTAAAATGTTGGAGTCCATCATTAAGGAAGCAGTAACAGGGCATTTGGATAAGCATAATTTAATCGGACAGTCAACATGGTTTTATGAAGGGGAAGTCATGTTTGACAAATTTGCTCGAATTCTTTGAGGATGTAACAAACAGGGTGGATAAAGGGGAACCAGTGGATGCGGTGTATTTGGACTTCCAAAAGGCATTTGACAAGGTGCCACACAAAAGATTACTGCACAAGATAAAAAATCACGGGATTGGGGGTAATATACTGGCATGGGTGGAAGATTGGCCTTCTAACAGAAAACAGAGAGTTGGGATAAATGGTTAATTCTCGGGTTGGCAATCAGTGACTAGTGGTGTTCCGCAGGGGTCAGTGCTGGGACCCCAACTCTTTACAATCTATATTAACGATTTGGAGGAAGGGACCGAGTGCAACGTATCCAAGTTTGCCGACGATACAAAGATGGGAGGGAAAGCAGTAAGTGAGGAGGAAATAAAAAACCTGCAAAAGGACATAGACAGGCTAAGTGAGTGGGCAGAAATTTGGCAGATGGAATATAATGTTGGAAAGTGTGAGGTTATGCACTTTGGCAGAAAAAATCAAAGAGCAAGTTATTATCTAAATGGAAAGAAACTGCAAAGTGCTACAATACAAAGGGATCTGGGGGTCCTGGTGCATGAAACACAGAAGGTTAGTATGCAGGTACAGCAGGTGATCAGGAAGGCCAATGGAATCTTGGCTTTTATTGCAAGGGGGCTGGAGTATAAAAGCAAGGAAGTCTTGCTGCAGTTATACAGGGTACTGGTGAGGCCACACCTGGAATATTGCGTACAGTTTTGGTTTCCATATTTAAGAAAAGATATACTTGCTCTCGAGGCAGTTCAGAGAAGGTTCACTCGGTTGATTCCGGAGATGAGGGGGTTGACTTATGAGGAAAGGTTGAGTAGGTTGGGCCTCTACTCATTGGAATTCAGAAGAATGAGAGGCGATCTTATCGAAACATATAAGATTGTGAGGGGGCTTGATCGGGTGGATGCGGTGAGGATGTTTCCACTGATGGGTGAGACTAGAACTAGGGGGCATAATCTTAGAATAAGGGGCTGCCCTTTCAAAACTGAGATGAGGAGAAACTTCTTCATTCAGAGGGTAGTAAATCTATGGAATTTGCTACCTCGGAGAGCTGTGGAAGCTGCGACACTAAATATATTTAAAACGGAGATAGACAGTTTCCTAGCTGATAAGGGAATTAGGGGTTACGGGGAGCGGGCAGAGAAGTGGACGTGAGTCTAGGTTCGGATCAGCCATGATCCTATTGAATGGCGGAGCAGGCCCGAGGGGCCGTATGGCCTACTCCTGCTCCTACTTCTTATGTAATCTTCCAATCCTCCTTAGATACAGGGCTGGTGCCAGAGGACTGGAGGACTGTAAATGTTACACCCTTGTTCAAAAAAGGGGAGAAGGATAAACCTGGCAATTACAGGTCAGTCAGTTTAATGCCGGTGGTGGAAAAGCTTTTAGAAACAATAATGCGGGTGAAAATGAACAGCTACTTGGACAAGCATGAGGGTGGATGTGGGCAGTGCAGATGGTGTGTATATGGACTTTCAAAAGGCACTTCATAAAGTACCACATAGTAGGCTTATTAGCAAAATTAAAGCCCGTGGGATAAAAGGGGCAGTAGCAGCATGGATACAAAATTGGCTAAGGGATAGAAAACAGAGAGTTGTGGTGAATGGCTGTTTTTCGGACTGGAGGGAGGTGTACAGTGGCGTTCCCCAAGGTTCAGTACTAGGACCACTGCTGTTTTTCATACATTAATGACTTGCACGTGGGGGTACAGGGCACAATTTTGAAATATGCAGATGACATGAAACTTGGAAGTGTAGTAAACACTGAGGAAGATAGTAATAGACTTCAAGAAGACATAGGCAGTGGAATGGGCAGACACATGGCAGATAAAATTCAACACAGAAAAGTGAGGTGATACATTTTGGTAGGAAGCATGAAGGGAGTCAGTACATACTAAATGGTCCAATTTTAAAAGGAGTGCAAGAAGAGAGAGACCTGGGGGTGCTTGTGCCCAAGTCTTTGAAGGTGGCAGAACAGGTTAACAAAGCAGTTAATACAGCATATGGGATCCTGGGACATATAAGCTGGGGTTGTTCTCCTTAGAGCAGAGAAGGCTAAGAGGAGATTTGATAGAGGTGTTTAAAATCATGAAGGGTTTAGATGGAGTAAATAAAGAAACTGTTTCCAATGGCTGAAGGGTCGATAACGAGAGGGCACAGATTTAAGGTGATTGGCAAAAGAGCCAGAGGCAACATGAGGAAAAACATTTTTACACAAGTGGTTAGCAATTGGAAGCCACTGCCTGATCAGGTGGTGGATACAGATTCAATAGTAGCCTTCAAAAGGGAATTGGATAAATATTTGAAGGAGGAAACATTGCATGGAGAAAGAGCAGGGTAGTGGGACTAACTGGATTGCTCTTCAAAAGACCCAGCGCAGACTTGATGGGCCGAATGGCCTCCTTCTATGCTGTACTATTCTATGATTCTAAGTAGCACCGCAGGTTAATAATACCATAAAAATGCAAGCAAAGCACTGGGGTTCATTTCTAGAGGGGTAGAATTGAAAAACAGAGAAAGTGTAGGAATTAACGAATTCCAACGAATAACGGAGATCGACACATGAGAACAACTAAACAGGTCTTTACTCAACGGAGATGCCAAAAGGACTGCCTGGGCAGCCCTGTGGTTTGCGACGTGACGTCATCGCATTTGCCCGCGTTTTCCCACGCTCTTAAAGGGGCCACGCCCCGTACATGCAAACTCTATATATAAAACACAGTAATGCCTAACACAATGGTACAGGTTTACGCTGGTGTTAGAACATCGTTAAAGGGAATTATATACAGTTAGCCAGAGTCATTCAGTGGTTCTGCCACATGCGCCCCCCCAGAATTCGCTTTAATGGACAAAGTCAAACAGTGAGGGGGTCTGACGAGCCTGTCAGAACGACTCCTGTACTCTCGAGGCGGAGACTGCTGGTCGGCTGGTGGGCAGTCGCACTCGGTCTGCCGTAACGACGATGGGTGGCCGACCTCGTCTCGGCGGTTGTGCTGTCTCGACGGGGCGGTCGAGGTCTAAATGTGCTGGCTTTAAGCGGTCGACCGAAATATGGTCCGGTTTACCACCAACATCTACCGTGAAGGTTTTGTCCCCTGCTTCCAACACACGGAAGGGACCGGTATATGGGGCCTTGAGCGGATCCCTATGTGCGTCATGGCGAATAAAAACGTATTCAGTCTTGTGAAGCTGCGTGGGAACATGTGACCTCTGCCGCCTCTTGGTGACTAGCAAGCTGGGCAGACGCGGACCATGGCTCCATCGATGTTGGTAGGAAGTCCCCTGGGACTCGCAGCGGCTGACCATACACAAGCTCCGCTGATGAAGAGTGAAGGTCTTCTTTGGGGGCCGTGCGAAGGCCCAACAGGACCCACGGTAGATTGTCTGCCCATCCAGCGTCCTGGAGGCTGGCCCTCAGGGCAGCTTTCATTGACCGGTGGAAGCATTCGCAGAGGACATTCGCCTGTGGGTGGTAGGCTGTGGTGCGGTGTAATTTGACACCGAGTCCTTGGGCCACTGCATTCCAGAGTTCGGAGGAAAACTGCGGTCCCCTGTCTGATGAAATATCTGCGGGCACTCCGAAACGGGCGATCCAGGAGGAAATGAACGCCCTGACCACGTCCGCCGAAGTAGTGGATGACAGGGGGACGCCTCCGGCCGTCTGGTGGTGCGGTCAACCATGGTCAGGATGTGTGAAAAACCATAGGAGGGTGGGAGTGGTCCACGTTGACATGGTCAAAACGTCGCTCCGGAACTGTGAAGGTGGCCAACGGAGCTTTACATAAGAACATAAGAACATAAGAAATAGGAGCAGGAGTAGGCCAATCGGCCCCTCGAGCCTGCTCCGCCATTCAATAAGATCATGGCTGATCTGATCCTAACCGCCAATCCACTATCACAGAACCATCTCCTGAATCTAACAGAATTAGACACACGAAATAGGAGCAGGATCAGGCTACACGGCCCCTGGGCCCGCTCTGCTACCCACAGGGCCATGACCGATCCGAACCTAGACTCATGTCCAAATTCCTGCCCGCTCCCCGTAACCCTTAATTCCCTTTACTTCTAGGAAACTGTCTATTTCTGTTTTAAATTTATGTAATGATGTAGCTTCTACAGCTTTTTGGGGCAGCATATTCCATGGACCTACCACCCTCTGAGTGAAGTAGTTCCTCCTCATCTCAGTTTTGAAAGAGCAGCCCCTTATTCTAAGACTATGCCCCCTAGTTCTAGTTTCACCCATCATCGGGAACATCTTCCCCGCATCCACCCGATCCAACCCCTTCACAATCTTATATGTTTCAATAAGATCGCCTCTCATTCTTCTGAACTCCAATGAGTAGAGTCCCAATCTACTCAACCTCTCCTCATATGTCCATCCCCTCATCCCCGGGATTAACCGAGTGAACCTTCTTTGTACTGACTCGAGAGCAAGTATGTCCTTTCTTAAGTATGGACACCAAAACTGTACGCAGTATTCCAGGTGCGGTCTCACCAATACCTTGTACAACTGAAGCAATACCTCCCTATTTTTATATTCTATCCCCCTAGCAATGAAAGCCAACATTCCATTGGCCTTCTTAATCATTTGCTGCACCTGCGTACTAACCTTTTGAGTTTCGTGCACCAGGACCCCCAGATCCCTTTGTACTTCAGTACTTTCAAGTTTCTTGCCATTAAGATAATAACTTGCTCTACGATTTTTCCTGCCAAAGTGCATAACCTCACACTTTCCAGTATTGTATTCCATCTGCCAAATCTCTGCCCACTTACTTAGCCTGTCTATGTCCCCTTGCAGGTTTTTTATGTCCTCCTCACTCACTACTTTCCCTCCCATCTTAGTATCATCTGCAAACTTTGATATGTTACACTCGGTCCCCTCCTCCAAATCGTTAATATAGATTGTAAAGAGTTGGGGACCCAGCACTGACCCCTGCAGAACACCACTAGTTACTGATTGCCAGTCTGAGAATGAACCATTTATCCCAACTCTCTGCCTTCTGTTAGATAGCCAATCCTCTATCCATGCCAGAATATTACCCCCAATCCCGTGATTTTTTATCTTAAGCAATAATCTTTTGTGTGGCACCTTGTCAAATGCCTTTTGGAAGTCTAAATACACTACGTCCACTGGTTCCCCTTTATCCACCCTATATGTTACTTCCTCAAAGAACTCCAGCAAATTTGTCAAACATGACTTCCCCTTCATAAAACCATGCTGACTTTGTCCTATTAAATTATGATCATCCAAATGTCCTGTTACTGTCTCCTTAATAATGGACTCCAAAATTTTACCTACCACAGATGTTAGGCTAACCGGTCTATAGTTTCCAGCCTTCTGTCTACTGCCCTTTTTAAATAAGGGTGTTACATTAGCAGTTTTCCAGTCTGCCGGGACCTTTGCCGAGTCCAGGGAGTTTTGGAAAATTATTACCAATGCATCCACAATCCCTACCGCTTTAATGTGGCGCTGTACCTTGGCCTTTTGGCAGACCACGCAGGTGTTGGCCCAGTCGCGGACATCTTTATGCATGCCATGCCATACAAATTTCGCTGACATCAGTTTCTGAGAGGCCTTCATTCCTGGGTGTGACAACCCATGTATGGCGTCAAACACTTTGCGGCGCCAGACGACCGGCACGACAGGGCGAGGATCCTGTACGGAGATGTCACACAACAGCGTGGTACCTGCCGAATGGAACTTGACGTCGGCCAACTGGAGGCCAGTGATGGCCGTTCTGTAAGCTTGGACTTCCGGGTCTGAGGCTTGGTCCGCTGCCATGAGGGCGTAGTCGATGCCCAAATGAATCGTATTGACGATCGCGCGGGAGAGGCAGTCTGCCACCAGGTTGTCCTTACCGGCCATGTGCTGTATATCCGTGGTGAATTCGGATATGTAGGTCAGTTGACGCTGCTGTCGGGCTGACCACGGTTCGGCGGTCTTGGCCATTGCAAAGGTTAGTGGCTTATGGTCCACAGAGGCGGTGAAAGGACGTCCTTCCAGTAGGAACCAAAAATGGCGGATGGCCAGAAAAAGGGCGAGCAACTCCCGGTCGAACGTGCTGTATGCTCTCTCGTTCTGCCGTTGTTGACGGCTGAAGAATGCCAACGGCTGCCACGTCCCGTTCACCCACTGCTGTTGCACAGCACCGACTGCGTAGTCCGACGCGTCGGTGGTGAGGGCGATGGTGGCTCCTGGCAGCGGGTGCGCCAGCATAGTCGCGTTGGCTAAGGCGCTTTTGGTGTCGGCAAACACTCAGGCCATGTCATCCGTCCAGTCTACCGGGTTCTTGCCAGTCTTGCCCTTGAGGGCCTCGTACAGGGGCTGCATGAGTAGTGCCGCCTTAGGCACGAAACGGTGGTAAAAGTTTACCATGCCTAGGAATTCCTGCAGGGCCTTTACGTTCTGCGGGCGTGGAAAGGATGTCACCGCCTCTACTTTCGAAGGTAAAGGAACCACTCCCTCTGAGGTGATGCGATGCCCCAGGAAATCAATTTGGTGCAGGCCAAACTGACACTTGGCCGGGTTGATAATCAGGCCGTGTTGGCTGAGGCGTCGAAAAAGGGTGCGTAGGTGACAGGTATGTTCTTCCGTAGTAGGACTGGCAATTAGAATATCATCCAGGTAGACGAAGAGGAACTTGAGGTCCCGCAGCACGGAGTCCATCAGGTGTTGGAAAGCCTGGGCGGCGTTCTTTAACCCAAACGGCATTCGTAAAAACTCGATGAGGCCGAATGGGGTGATGACTGCGGTCTTCTGGACATCTTGTGGATGAACTGGGACCTGGTGGTAGCCCCGGACGAGGTCGACTTTTGAGAACACGGTGTTCCCTGCCAAATGGGCAGAGAAATCCTGGATGTGGGGGATCGGGTACCGATCAGGAGTGGTGGCGTCGTTGAGGCGTCGATAGTCGCCGCATGGCCGCCATCCGCCGCCAGGCTTCGGGACGATATGGAGGAGTGAAGACCAGGGACTATTCGACCGGCGAATAATCCCTAACCGTTCCATGGTTGCGAACTCCGCCTTTGCGACCGCCAGCTTGCCAGGTTCCAGGCGCCGGGCCCGCGCGTAGACCGGGGGGCCGTTGGTGGTGATGTGGTGTTCCACACCATGTTTCGTGGCTGTGGAGGAGAACGTGGGTCTTGTCAGGTCGGGGAATTCGCCGAGCAGGCGAGCGAATCATCAGGAGTCGGGAATGCACAGGAGACGGTGCGTGACGTGGTGTTACTGCGATAACACGGAAGAGAGTTAAAAGTTGCTGCGTTGATCAGCCGCCGGTTCCTGACGTCGACCAGGAGGCTGTTGGTGCACAGGAAATCCGCGCCGATGAGGGGCTGGGAAACTCTGGCCGTAACAAACTCCCAGTGAAAACGTTGCCCCCCGAGGCACACCTCCACTCGCCGTCTGCCGAAGGTCCGAATTGTTCCGCCATTGGCTGCTTCAAGGGTGGGGCCGTGATTCCCCGTCTGCACATCGAGGGCGGACACGGGTAAAATGCTGCACTGCGCCCCGGTGTCGCACAGAAAACGACGACCGGAGAGAGTATCAGTGATGAACAGCAATTTTCCCGCGTTGCCGATCGCCATCGCGGCCGCGGGGTGCCCGTTAGACCCATTCCTCGGTGGTCGCAGTGTCAGTTGTTTGTTTTTTGGGGGAAAACTGCAGGGAGGGCGGCAACGCTTCGGCTTCGCGCCGAACTGCGCGTGGTAGAAACAGCCCAGCAGGCTGACGAGCTGGGGCGGCGTCTGCGGGGGATGGGTGCCTCGTGGCGGCGCAGTTCTGCCGAGTTACAGCAAAAATTTTGTCAGCCTCCGCAGCGAGTGTTGCGCAGTCTTCAATTTCAGATCTGGCCAGGGCAGCTTGTACCTGTTCAGGCAGTTGGCTGAGGAAAATCTCGCGGAATAGGAAACATTCCCGTTCTGAGCCCAGGAGTGTGAGCATTTGGCTCATCAACTCTGAAGGCTTGGAGTCCCCGAGCCTGGGCATAGCGAGTAATCGACGGGCGTGCTCCGATTTTGTGAGCCCGAAAACCTGCAGTAACCGCGCTTTGAGGGTTTCATACTTGCGCTCCACTGGGGGGTTTTCGAGGAGGCTGACGATCTGAGAGGCGGTAGAGCTGTCGAGTGCGGAGACCACATAAAGGTACTTGGTCTGATCCGCATCAATGTTCCTCAGGGTGAACTGGGCCTCGACCTGAATAAACCACGAGGGCGCTTGCTGCTCCCAGAACTGCGGTAGCTTTAGCGAAACAGCGTTTGCTTCCATGCTGTGCTCTTCTTATGTGAAAACGTTCACAAAAACGGGGTCACCAATGTAGGAATTAACGAATTCCAACGAATAACGGAGATCGACACAAGAGAACAATCAAACAGGTCTTTACTCAACGGAGATGCCAAAAGGACTGCCTGAGCAGCCCCGTGGTTTGCGACGTGATGTCATCGCGTTTTCCCGCGCTCTTAAAGGGGCCATGCCCCGTACATGCAAACTCTATATACAAAACACAGTAATGCCTAACACAATGGTACAGGTTTAGGCTGGTGTTAGAACATCGTTAAAGAGAATTATATACAGTTAGCCAGAGTCATTCAGTGGTTCTGCCACAAAAGTACATTAAACTTGTATAGAACCTTGGTTAGACCACACTTGGAGTACTGTGAACAGTCTGGTCTCCATATTATAAAAAGGATATGGAGGCACTAGAAAAGGTGCAAAAAGATTTACTAGAATGATACCAGAACTGAGAGGTTACACTTGGCCAACATAGCTATGTAATACTGCCATAATAATAATATATATAAACTATGGCAACCATTAAAAAAAAATTGCTATGATTTGATTTTAAAATAAGTATCTTCTGGCTTCCACGTGCTGAGTGAGGCTATTCCCACAAACCCCGATGAAATGCAAGCAGCCCCAGTAAAATTTAAGTCAATACGAATCAGGGGTCAAACTCTCCACTGGCCAGAGTCATACCTAGCACAAAGAAAGATGGCTGTGGTGTTGGACGCCAATTATCTCAGCCCCAGGTCATCGCTGCAGGAGTTCCTCGGGGCAGTGTCCTAGGCCCAACCATCTTCCACTGCTTCATCAATGACCTTCCCTCCATAAGAAGTGGGGATGTGCACTGATGATTGCACAGTGTTCAGTTCCATTCGCAACTCCTCGGGCAACGAAGCAGTCCGTGCCCACATGCAGCAAGACCTGGACAACATTCATGCTTGGGCTGATAAGTGGTAAGTAACATTTCTGCTACACAAGTGCCAGGCAATGACTATCTCCAATAAGACAGAGTCTAAAACATAGAAACATAGAAAAAGAAGATAGGAGCAGGAGTAGGCCATTCGGCCCCTCGAGCCTGCGCCGCCATTTAATGAGATCATGGTTGATCGTCCAAATTCAGTACCCTGTCCCTGCTATCTCCCCATATCCCTTGATCCCTTTAGCCTCAAGAAATATATCCAACTTCTTCTTGAATATATTTAATGAATTGGCCTCAACTGCCCTGTGTGGCAGAGAATTCCACAGGTTCACCACTCTCTGGGTGAAGAAATTCCTCCTCATCTCAGTCCTAAATGGCCTACCCCTTATCCTTAGACTGTGACCCCTGGTTCTGGACACCCCCGCCATCGGGAACATCCTTCCTGCATCTAGTCTGTCTAGTCCTGTTAGAATTTTATAAGTTTCAATGAGATCCCCTCTCATTCTTCTAAACTCTAGCGAATATAAGCCTAATCGACCCAATCTCTCCGCATACGTCATTCCTGCCATCCCAGGTATCAGTCTGGTGAATCTTCGCTGCACTCTCTCCATGGCAAGAGCATCCTTCCTCAGATAAGGCGACCAAAACTGCACACAATACTCAAGGTGTGGTCTCATCAAGGCCCTGTACAACTGCAGCAAGACTTCCTTGCTCCTGTTCTCAAATCCTCTCGCTATGAAGGCCAACATACCATTTGCCTTCTTAACCGCCTGCTGCACCAACATGCTTACCTTCAGCGACTGGTGTACAAGGACACCCAGGTCTCGTTGCACTTCCCCTTTTCCCAATCTATTGCCGTTCAGATAATAATCTGTCTTCCTGTTTTTGCCACCGAAGTGGATAACCTCGCATTTATCCACATTATACTGCATTTGCCATGCATCTGCGCAATCACCCAACCTGTCCAAATCGTACTGGAGTTTCTCGGCATCCTTCTCACAACACACACGTCCACCCAGCTTTGTGTCGTCTGCAAACTTGGAGATATTACATCTAGTTCCCTCGTCTAGATCATTTATATAGTGAATAGCTGGGGTCCTAGCACCGATCCCTGCGGTACCCCACTAGTCACTGCCTGCCACTCGGAAAAAGACCCGTTTATTCCAACTCTTTGCTTCCTGTCTGCCAACCAGTTCTCTATCCAAGACAGTACCTTACCCTCAATCCCATGTGCATTAACTTTACACGCTAATCTCTTATGCGGGACCTTATCGAAAGCCTTCTGAAAGTCCAAATACACCACATCCACTGGTTCTCCCTTATCTATTCTACCAGTTACATCCTCAAAAAATTCCAGTAGATTAGTCAAGCATGATTTACCTTTTGTAAATCCATGTTGACTTTGTCCGATCCTGTCACTGTTTTCCAAGTGCGCTGCTATTACATCTTTTATAATGGACTCTAGCATTTTCCCCATTACCGATGTCAGGCTTACGGGTCTATAATTCCCCGTTTTCTCTCTACCACCCTTCTTAAATAGCGGGGTGACATTAGCTATCCTCCAATCCATGGTAACTGTTCCAGAGTCTATAGAATTTTGGAAGATGACCAGCAATGCATCTACTATTTCTAGGGCCACTTCCTTAAGTACCCTAGGATGTAGATTATCAGGCCCTGGGGATTTATCGGCCTTCAATCCCATCAATTTCCCTAAAACCATTTCCGTACAAATACTGATTTCATTCAATTCCTCCCTCTCATTAGACCCTATGTTCCCCAACATCTCTGGGAGATTATTTGTGTCCTCCTTTATGAAGACAGAACCAAAGTATGTATTTAGTTGGTCTGCCATTTCTTTGTTCCCCATTATAAATTCCCCTGATTCTGACTGCAAGGGACCTACGCTTGACTTCACCAGTCTTTTTCTCTTCACATATCTATAGAAGCTTTTACAGTCAGTTTTTATGTTCCCTGCAAGCTTACTCTCATAATCTATTTTCCCCCTCTTAATTAATCCTTTTGTCCTCCTTTGCTGAATCCTAAACTACTCCCAATCCTCAGGTTTGCTGCTTTTTCTGGCCAAATTGTATGTCCTCTCCTTGGATCTTATGCTATCTCTAATTTCCCTTGTTAGCCACGGTTGAGTCACCTTTTTTGTTTTATTTTTATGCCAAACAGGGATGAACAAATTCTGTAGTTCATCCATGCGATCTTTAAATGTTTGCCATTGCCTATCCACCGTCAACCCTTTAAGTAACGTTCCCCAATCCATCCTAGCCAACTCGTGCCTCATACCATCGTAGTTTCCTTTATTTAAATTCAGGACCCTAGTCTCTGAGTCAACTACTTCACTCTGCATTTTAATGAAGAATTCTATCATATTATGATCGCTCCTCCCCAAGGGGCCTTGCACAACAAGATTGCTAATTAATCTTTTCTCAGTACATAATACCCAGTCTAAGATGGCCTGATCTCTAGTTGGTCCCTCGACATATTGGTCCAGGAAACCATCCCGTATACACTCTAGGAATTCCTCCTCCACAGTATTGTTACTAATTTGGTTAGCCCAATCTATATGTAGACTAGCTGGAGTGCCCGGCGGTGCCGAGGCTTTTTCGAGGGCATGTTGTTGTTGGAAGAGAGAGAGCGACTGGGGGGGAAGAGAGAGAGCGACTGGGGGGGGGGAAGAGAGAGAGCGACTGGGGGGGAAGAGAGAGAGCGACTGGGGGGGAAGAGAGAGAGCGACTGGGGGGAAGAGAGAGAGCGACTGGGGGGGAAGAGAGAGAGCGACTGGGGGGGGGAGAGAGAGAGCGACTGGGGGGGAAGAGAGAGCGACTGGGGGGGAAGAGAGAGAGAGCAACTGGGGGGGAAGAGAGAGAGCGCGACTGGGGGGAAGAGAGAGAGCGACTGGGGGGAAGAGAGAGATGGGGGGAGAAGAGAGAGAGAGAGGGAAGGAGAGAGGGAAGGAAAGAGAGAGAGAGGGAAGGCGGGGGGGAGAAGGGTGGGGTGGGTGGGGGGGAGAAGGGTGGGTGGGTGGGAGAAAGGGGTGGGCGGGGGGGTGGGGGAGAAAGGGGGGGTGGGGGAGAAAGGGTGGGTGGGGGAAAGGGGGGGAAAGGGTGTGGGGGAGGGAAGGGGGAGGTGGGGGTGGCTGTGGGGGGGAAGTGGGTGTGGGGGGCGAAGGGGGTGTGGGAGTGTGGGGGGGAAGGGTGGGAAGTGGGTGTGGGGGGGAAGGGTGGGGGGGAAGGGGGGTTGTGTGCGGGGGAAGGGGGGGTGTGTGAGGGGGGTGGGTGGGGCGTTGGGGAGGGGGGGTTGGGGAGGGGGGGTGGGGGTGTTGGGGAAAGGTGGAAAAGGAGGGGGAGAGGGAGGGGGGGGAAGGGGGTGTGGTGGAAGGAGGGGGAAAGGGAGGGGGGAGCCAGCAGACCCTCTCCCAGTGTTGGTCCCTGTCTGGGCCAGAAGTTGGGACTGGAGTTGCGCTGCTGGCCATTGGAGAAGCCTAGGCCTCGGGCCCCTGCACTGACAGGTGGGGGAGCAAGGGGTGGGGGAGCAAGGGGTGGGGAAACATGAAATTTAAAGTACTTATAAAACATTTTGGTAAATCTTTCTATAACATACACTTTACAACCTCACCAATATTTTTATTAAAAAAGGGGTCCTGACCTGTCAGTGTGTTGTATCACAAACAATGGCCGCCGCTTGCTTTTCAGTTAGAAAGATTAGGCCCCGCCCACACAGTCGATTGTCTGTCTCGGTCACCAGGACCCGATTGGGAGCACAGAAGCCCCACCCACTCTATGTTCCTGTACTAAGATGGCCACGCATGCACTCTGTTACACACTGAATCAAAATGGCGTCGCACTGAAACTTTTCGCCCTCCTTGACAAAGATGGCTGCTGTTAACTTGGGGCTGTCAGCAGAAGAAATTTCCTCAGCTGCAAACACAGGATCTTCAGATTATTATTCGGGGCTTGCGACCTACCCCAGTTGCTTATGAAGCCTCCCCACCTACTGACCCCGGGAATGGAGCTGAGGCAGCACACCCTCTCCCCTCTGCCAGTGTTTGTCTCTGTCTAGGCCGGGAGCCTGGTACTAGAGTTGCGCTGCTGGCAGTTGGAGAAGCCTAGGCCCCGGGCCTGGAAAAACAGTGAAAGGTAGGAAAATTATAGAGGTTAGAGAAAAGATTTACAAATTAATTCACTTTTTTTAAAAACAATTTGTGTTTTAAAAGCAACTTTTTTTTTGCTGGAAATGTATATTTGAAAAGAAAGATGCAGAAAGCGGGAAAAAGAATGGAAGCAAGATAGCAGCTACTCACCTCGGTTCAGAACGATAAGGCCCGCCCACACACGCACTGATTGGTCAATCGTCCTGTCACCGAAGCGTAGGATTGGTCAATCGTCCTGTCACTCGACTCTAGGAGGGCCCACCCGCGCGACGAACCCGCCCCTGCCACGCAGCGATTGGTCGACCGTCGGGTCGCTCGACCGTACGATTGGTCGACCTTAATGTCACTCTATGCTAATGAGCGGATAATGAGATGCTAATGAGCGGAATTTTGAACGTTTTTTGGATACCGCGGGCGCAATTTTTGTCTCGCCGAAACGTAAATACGCTTACGACCGTTCCGGAATCGTAAGCTTTTTTTGATGTAACGCACGTGTAGGTATGCTCTATAACTTTAGAGTGTATAGCCGGACAGACACACCGAAGGACAGACAGACAGACAGATGTATCCTTTTATATATATACTAGCTAGGGGGGCCCGGCGTTGCCAAGGCTTTTTTGTAAAACAGTTTACAGGGCCGCGCGGATTACGGCCGGCCGCTGCCGCTCCCCCGCTCTGTGTCTCGGGCCGAGCGGTTGTGAGGCCCGGCCCGAGTGACCCCAACTCTGAGAGGGAGAGAGAGAGACTGGGGGGGAGAGAGAGAGAGAGACGGGGGAGAGAGAGAGAGAGTAGAGAGACTGGGGGGAGAGAGAGGAGACAGACTGGGGAGAGAGAGAGAGAGAAAGAGAGAATGGGGAGATAGAGAGAGAGAGAGAGAGAGACTGGGGGAGAGAGACGGGGAGAGAGAGAGAGAGAGACTGGGGGAGAGAGAGAGAGAGAGACGGGGGAAGGGAGAGAGAGACTGGGGAGAGAGAGAGAGACTGGGGAGAGAGAGAGCACGAGAGAGAGATTGGGGGAGAGAGAGACTGGAGGAGAGAGAGACAGAGAGAGAGAGGGAAGGAGAGAGAGAGGGAAGGAGAGAGAGAGAGAGGGAAGGAGCGAGAGACAGAGAGAGGGAAGGAGAGAGAGACAGAGAGAGGGAAGGAGAGAGAGAGAGAGAGGGAAGGAGAGAGAGACAGACAGAGACAGAGAGGGAAGGAGAGAGAGAGACTGGGGGGAGAGAGAGAGAGACGGGAGAGAGAGAAAGAGTAGAGAGACTGGGGGGAGAGAGGGAGAGAGAGAGAGACGGGGAGATAGACAGAGAGAGACTGGGGAGATAGAGAGAGAGACTGAGGGGGAGAGAGAGAGCGACTGAGGGGGAGAGAGAGAGACTGGGGTAGAGAGAGACGGGGAGAGAGAGAGAGTAGAGAAACTGGGGAGAGAGATACTGGGGGAGAGAGAGAGAGACAGACCAGGGGGGAGAGAGGGAGAGAGACTGGGGGAGAGAGAGAGAGACGGGGAGAGAGAGAGAGAGAGGGAGAGACTGGGGGGGAGAGAGAGAGAGACTGGGGAGATAGACAGAGACTGAGGGGGAGAGAGAGAGCGACTGAGGGGGAGAGAGAGAGACTGGGGGAGAGAGAGAGAGACGGGGAGAGAGAGAGAGTAGAGAGACTGGGGGGAGAGAGAAGAGCATTGCCAAGGCTTTTTTGTAAAACGGCAGTTTACAGGGCCGCGCGGTTTACGGCCGGCCGCTGCTGCTCCCCCGCTCTGTGTCTCGGGCCGAGCGGTTGTGAGGCCCGGCCCGAGTGACCCCAACTCACCTCCCGCTCCGGTGGGCCGGGAGCGGGATACTGTGCCGGAGCCGCACTGTGGGGTTATGTTGTGCTGGTGCTGTCGCTGTTGGTATTTTTTAAATGGCGGCAACGTTTCGGGAGGCTGCAGGATTAGGCCCGCCCACACATGGAATGAAACGCCCCCCGTGATGCAAGAGAGAGCGAGAGAGACTGGGGGGAGATGAGAGAGAGAGGGAAGGAGAGAGAGAGGGAAGGAGAGAGAGAGGGAAGGAGAGAGAGAGGGAAGGAGAGAGGGAAGGAGGGAGAGAGGGAAGGAGAGAGAGAGAGAGAAGGAGAGAGAGACAGACAGAGACAGAGAGGGAAGGAGAGAGAGAGAGAGGGAAGGAGAGAGAGAGAGGGGGAAGGAGAGAGAGAGACAGACAGAGACAGAGAGGGAAGGAGAGAGAGACAGAGAGAGAAGGAAGGAGAGAGAGAGAGAGGGAAGGAGAGAGAGACAGACAGAGACAGAGAGGGAAGGAGAGAGAGACAGAGAGAGAGGGAAGTAGAGAGAGAGAGGGAAGGAGAGAGAGACAGACAGAGACAGAGAGGGAAGGAGAGAGAGAGACTGGGGGGAGAGAGAGAGACGGGGAGAGAGAAAGAGTAGAGAGACTGGGGGAGAGAGAGAGAGACGAGGAGATAGAGAGAGAGAGAGACTGGGTGATGTGCCTCAATAAATCCGAGACTCGATGTTAGCGAAACAAAACAAGGCTTTTATTGACTTAGAAGGTAACACACAGGAGAGAGGTATCTTCCATCCAGAGCTCTGCCGTACTGGATGTGCTGCAGGCTGGGCCAGCTTACATAGGGGCCAGGTATGGGCGGAGCCCTACACATAGTACAATACAATGGGCCAGGTATGGGTGGAGCCCTACACATAGTACAATACAATGGTGAGGAAACGGAACAGAGGTAAGGGAAGTGAAACTGAAACCAACCACAGTCACAGGCAGTGATGAATGGAATATTTCATCACATTCACCCCTTCTATAGATTTAGTCTGTTCGGGGGTTTGATAGTCCTCTGCGACTGACGTGGCTGTTGTGGTGCCGCGGGTGTCGGCTGGGTGTCCCCGGTGGCCTCCTGGGTCTCTGCCGGGGGTGCCGCCAGGGTTGTTAAAGGGGTAGTTGGTGGGGGTGCCGTTGGTCGATGTTCATCCGGGGGTGATGAAAGAGTAGTGGGTGGGTCGTTACCAGCTGGGGCGACGTCTTTTATGGACACGGTGTCCTCCCTTCCGTCGGCGTGCCAGACATACGCGTATTGGGGGTTGGCGTGGAGTAGGTGCACTGGCTCCACGAGAGGGTCCGTCTTGTGGCCCCTCACATGCCTTCGCACGAATACCGGACCTGGGGTGGAGAGCCACGACGGCATGGATACGCCTGAGGTGGATTTCCGGGGAAAGACAAACATTCGTTCATGAGGCGTGGCATTAGTGGCAGTACACAATAGCGACCGTATCGAATGGAGCACATCTGGGAGGACTTCCTGCCAGCGGGAGATAGGGAGGCCCTTGGTCCTTAGAGCTAGAGTGACTGCTTTCCATACTGTCCCGTTCTCTCGCTCCACTTGACCGTTACCCCGGGGGTTGTAGCTGGTGGTACGGCTCGTGGCAATCCCCCTGGACAGCATGTACTGGCGTAGCTCTTCTCTCATGAAGGACGCCCCCCTATCCGTATGGATGTAGCTCGGCATACCGAACAGGCAGAACAGGCTGTTGAGGCATTTAATGACCGTGGCGCTGGTCATGTCTGGGCAGGGGAAGGCGAATGGGAACCGGGAGTATTCGTCCACAATGTTCAGGAAGTAAACACTGCGGTCGACGGACGGGAGGGGGCCCTTGAAATCTAAGCTGAGCCGCTCAAAGGGCCGTGTAGCTTTGATTAAGTGGGCTCTATCTGGGCGGTAGAACCGAGGCTTGCACTCAGCGCAAGTGCGGCAGTTCCTGGTCAGAGACCGAACTTCCTCAATCGAGTAGGGTAAGTTGCGGGACTTTATGAAGTGGAACAGCCGCGTGACCCCTGGGTGGCAGAGGTCGTTGTGGAGGGTCTGTAGCCGATCCCCGGTGGTGCTGGCACACATCCCTCGTGAGAGGGTGTCAGGGGATTCGTTAAGGGCCCCTGGCCGGTAAATGATGTCATACTCGAAGGTGGAGAGCTCGATCCGCCACCTAAGAATCGTATCATTTTTGATCTTCCCCCTCTGTTTATTATTGAACATAAACGCTACCGACCGCTGGTCGGTAAGTAGGGTGAAGCGTTTGCCGGCTAGGTAGTGGCGCCAGTGGCGCACTGCCTCCACGATGGCTTGGGCCTCCTTTTCCACGGAGGAGTGTCTGATCTCGGGCCCTTGGAGGGTCCTCGAGAAGAAAGCTACGGGCCGCCCCGCCTGGTTGAGGGTGGCCGCCAAGGCGAAGTCAGACGCATCACTTTCCACTTGAAATGGAGTGTTCTCGTCCACTGCCTGTAGCGTGGCCCGCTCAATATCCTGCTTAATGCTTTTGAAGGCGGCGTGGGCCTCAGCAGAGAGCGGAAAAGAGGATGCTTTCAAGAGGGGGCAGACTTTGTCGGAGTAGTTGGGGACCCATTGGGCATAATAAGAAAATAACCCCAGGCACCTTTTCAGGGCTTTGGGAGTGTTGGGCAGGGGCAGCTCCCGTAGGGGGCGCAATCGGTCGGGGTCTGGTCCGATTTCCCCATTCTCCACCACGCTGCCTAGTATGCAGAGGTGCGTGGTGTTGAAAATGCACTTGTCCTCGTTGTAGGTGAGGTTGAGTTTTTGTGCGGTTTTCAGGAACCTCTCGAGGTTCGAGTCGTGATCCTGCTGGTTGTGACCGCAGATGGTGACGTTGTCGAAGTAGGGGAAGGTTGCCTGCAAGTGGTGGTCATCGACCATGCAGTCCATCTCCCTCTGGAAGACCGAGACCCCATTCGTCACCCCAAAGGGGACTCTGAGGAATTGGTAGAGGCGTCCGTTCGCCTCGAAGGCGGTGTACGGGCGGTCCTCTGGTCTGATAGGGAGCTGGTGGTACGCTGACTTGAGGTCGATGGTGGAGAACACCCGGTATTGGGCGATTTGGTTCACCATTTCTGATATGCGGGGTAGCGGGTAGGCGTCTAGTTGGGTGTACCTGTTGATCGTTTGGCTATAGTCGATCACCATCCGTTTCTTCTCGCTACCCCTTACCACTACCACTTGGGTGCGCCACGGGCTGTTGCTGCATTCAATAATGCGCTCTTTCAGGAGCCTGTCTACCTCGGTCACGATAAACCGCCTGTCCTCCCAGCTGTACCTCCTGCTTTTGGTCGCTATTGGCCGGCAGTTAGGGGTAAGGTTCGCGAATAGCGAAGGCGGCTTTACCTTCAGGGTAGCCAGACCGCACACTGTGAGGGGCGGCTGGGACCCACCGTACTTGAGCGTGATGCTTTGGTGGTTGCACTGGAAATCCAGGCCCAAGATCACGCTCGCACATAGATTCTTCATGATTAATACTTTAAAATTATCGTATACAGTTCCGTTAACGGACAATTGTACCGTGCAGTAACCCATAATGGTTGACGTCTGGGTTTTATCAGCCATAGAGATGATACCCCGAGTAGGGACCACCTTTAGGGAGAGTTGTTGTGCCAGTTCCGGGTGGATAAAACTCTCCGTGCTTCCACTGTCAATTAAACATTTAACCCCGCACCCGTTTACCTCGATGTCCACCATTGATTTGGATAGCGGGTGCGACCTGGTCTGGTCCACTGTGACCGATGCCACTGTAGGGCCCTGATCGAGACAAGATGGCGTCCACGCTGTCTGCTCATAAGATGGCGGACCCCACGAGGTCGGGCAAGATGGCGTCCAAGATGGCCGCTCCCACAGCGCACACGCGGCGGTGGCGGGTTTTCCGGCGGGGTTCCCTCTGCACACCTTCCCGAAGTGCCCCTTCTTACCGCACTTAAAGCAGGTGGTGCCTTTCGCCGGGCACAGGTTTCTGGTGTGCTTCGGCTGCCCGCAGAAGTAGCAGTTGGGTCCCCGACGCGTCGCGGCTGTCGTAGGGCTTCTGGGGGGAGAGCGGGGCCCCGACGGTGTCGGGCTGCCGGGCGGGGAAGATGCCTTCCAAGATGGCGGCGCCCTTGGTGCACACGTGGCGGCGCGGACGGCGCGGGCTGAAGAGTAGGCGTCCGAGTTTCTCTGGGCCACATCCAGGGATCGCGCTGTGTCCGCAGCCTGTTTCAGGTCCAATCCCGTTTTTTCCAGCAGTCTCTGCCGGATGTAAGTGGAGCTGAGGCCTGTGATAAAGGCATCGCGAACAAGCTCGTCAGTGTACACTGCGGCTTTTACATCTTGGCACTTGCAGTCTTTGCCAAGCGTTTTCAGGGTGCCTAGGAACTCCTCCACCGATTCCCCAGGTCGCTGTGCACGAGTAGCGAGTAGATGCCTAGCATACACCTCATCCGTAGGCTGCTGGTAATGCACCTTTAAGATGTCGCAGGCGGCCGGGTACGTGTCGGCGTCTTGGATGAGGGGGTAAACCCGGTGGCTTACCCAATTCCGCAGAATTCCGAGTTTCATACTCGCAGCGTCCGTAGCGCCTTTGACGGCTGCGGAATTGTCCAGGAAGAATTCCATACACATAAACCAGTGTCCGAAGCGTGCCGATGCGTCCGAAGCATGCTGGTCCAAATCCAAACGTTCGGGTTTCAAGAGTTGATCCATTGTGTTGAAAATTAAGTCAATAAAATTGATGTGCCTCAATAAATCCGAGACTCGATGTTAGCGAAACAAAACAAGGCTTTTATTGACTTAGAAGGTAACACACAGGAGAGAGGTATCTTCCATCCAGAGCTCTGCCGTACTGGATGTGCTGCAGGCTGGGCCAGCTTACATAGGGGCCAGGTATGGGCGGAGCCCTACACATAGTACAATACAATGGGCCAGGTATGGGCGGAACCCTACACATAGTACAATACAATGGTGAGGAAACGGAACAGAGGTAAGGGAAGTGAAACTGAAACCAACCACAGTCACAGGCAGTGATGAATGGAATATTTCATCACACTGGGGAGATAGAGAGAGAGACTGAGGGGGGGAGAGAGAGAGCGACTGAGGGGGAGAGAGAGAGACTGGGGTAGAGAGGGAGAGACAGGGGAGAGAGAGAGAGTAGAGAGACTGGGGGGAGAGAGAAGAGAGAGACTGGGGAGAGAGAGAGAATGGGGAAGATAGAGAGAGAGAGAGACTGAGGGGGGAGAGAGAGTGACTGAGGGGGGAGAGAGGGAGAGACTGGGGGGAGAGAGAGAGACTGGGGAGATAGGGAGAGGGAGACTGAGGGGGGAGAGAGAGAGTGACTGAGGGGGAGAGAGAGAGACAGAGAGAGAGAGAGAGGAGAGAGACTGGGGAGAGAGAGAGAGAGAGAGCCTGGCGATCGAAAAAGGCAGACACAGGCAGACCAGGCTGCCAAGAGAGGACAGGATATGCTCTCACTGCAGTCAGGGAGTGGTGGAGACAGAGATGCACTTCCTCACAGCTTGTGGAAAATATCAGGGCATCAGGGAGAATTTCTACCAAAAATTCTCACAAATATGCCCTGAATTCAGAAATTTGAATGACGACCAAAAACTCCCATACCTACTAGGGGAAGAGAAAAACTGTGTAACACTAGCGGCACACTATGTTACAGCTTGCCATAAACAGAGGGACAACCAGTAAACCTAAGAAAAGAGTATATACAAATTATACGAATGTATATTTATACACTCAGGGATATATCTGTTTATACACTGTACGAATAGATCTGCGTTTATGTGTTCAACCATAAATGTATTTCGATGCTTTGGCAACATAAGATGTACCTTATCATGCCAATAAAGCGATTTGAATTGAAATTGAATTGAATTGAGAGAGAGAGAGAGACTGGGGGAGAGAGAGAGAGAGAGAGACGGAGGAAGGGAGAGAGAGGTGGGGGAGAGAGAGGAGAGAGACTGGGGAGAGAGAGAGAGAATGGGGAGATAGAGAGAGAGAGAGAGAGAGAGACTGGGGGAGAGAGAGAGAGAGACGGAGGAAGGGAGAGACTGGGGAGAGAGAGAGAGACTGGGGAGATAGAGAGAGAGCGAGAGAGAGACTGAGGGGAGAGAGAGAGAGAGATGGGGAGAGAGAAAGAGAGAGAGACTTGGGGGAGAGAGAAAGAGACTGGGGGGGAGAGGGAGAGAGTGGGGGAGAGAGAGAGAGAGACTGGAGGGAGAGTGGGGGAGAGGGAGAGAGTGGGGGAGAGAGAGAGAGACTGGGGGGAGAGAGAGACTGGGGGAGAGAGAGAGAGACTGGGAGACAGAGAGAGAGAGATAGCGAGACGGGGAGCGAGAGAGAGATTGGGGGGAGAGAGAGAGAGACTGGAGGAGGGAGAGACTGGAGGAGAGAGAGAGATGGAGAGAGAGAGAGACGGAGAGAGAGAGAGACTGGGAGAGAGAGACTGGAGGAGGGAGAGTCTGGAGGAGAGAGAGAGACTGGGGGAGAGAGAGAGACTGGGAGATAGAGAGAGAGAGAGAGAGACTGAGGGGGAAGAGAGAGAGAGATGGGGAGAGAGAGAAACTGGGGGGGAGAGAGAGAGATGGAGAGAGAGAGAGAGACGGAGAGAGAGAGAGACTGGGAGAGAGAGACTGGAGGAGGGAGAGTCTGGAGGAGAGAGAGAGACTGGGGGAGAGAGAGAGACTGGGAGATAGAGAGAGAGAGAGAGACTGAGGGGGGAGAGAGAGAGAGACAGGGAGAGAGAGAAACTGGGGGGGGAGAGAGAGAGAGAGACTGGGAGGCAGATAAAGAGACGGGGAGAGAGAGAGAGATTGGGGGGAGAGAGAGGGAGAGGGCTAGAAATTCGGTATCGCCCCGTTTGGAGAGGGAAGGAGAGAGAGAAGGAGAGAGAGAGAGAGAGAGAGAGAGAGGGAAGGAGAGAGAGAGAGAGAGAGGGAAGGAGAGAGAGGGAAGGAGAGAGAGGGGGAAGGAGAGAGAGAGAGGGAAAGAGGGAGAGAGAGAGACTGGGGGAGAGAGAGACGGGGAGATAAAGAGAGAGAGAGACGGGGAGATAGAGAGAGAGAGAGAGATGGGGAGATAGAGAGAGAGAGACTGGGGAGATAGAGAGAGAGACTGAGGGGGGAGAGAGAGAGCAACTGAGGGGGAGAGAGAGAGCGACTGGGGTAGAGAGAGAGAGAGACAGGGGAGAGAGAGAGAGTAGAGAGACTGGGGGGATAGAGAGGAGAGAGACTGGGGGAGAGAGAGAGAGAGAGAGACCAGGGGGGAGAGAGAGAGAGACCAGGGAGATAGAGAGAGAGAGACTGAGGGGGAGAGAGACTGGGGGGAGAGAGAGAGACTGGGGGAGAGAGAGAGTAGAGAGACTGGGGGGAGAGAGAGGAGAGAGATTGGGGAGAGAGAGAGAATGGGGAGAGAGAGAGAGAGGCTGGGGGAGAGAGAGCGACTGAGGGGGGGAGAGAGAGAGACGGGGAGAGAGAGAGAGGGAGAGACTGGGGGAGAGAGAGAGACTGGGGAGATAGAGAGAGAGAGAGACTGAGGGGGGAGAGAGAGAGCGACTGAGCGGGAGAGAGAGAGACTGGGGGAGAGAGAGAGAGTAGAGAGACTGGAGGGA